>NW_020884890.1:1413400-1747491 GCF_003945725.1 Corapipo altera
TGCAGTGCAAATTATGTTATATTCACTCTCTGCAGGGTACATAACACTGGATGCAACCGAAGCAGGCAAATAGACTACTCACATCACACTGTTTATCTGGTATGATCCCTTTCATAATGAAGTAACACACAAATGTGAACAATAAAAATCAAGAGTCACAGACAACAATCAAATGGACTTCTCTATAAGGAACTCTATCCCAAGCCCTACTCCAATAGCCAACTGTAATCACTAAATCCTATCTTATTCAAAAACTTTCCAGATTTTGCTAAGTGATATAAAACACATCTTGCTTTCACCACTGCTGATACCGTCTTGGTACCCCTTTTTCTTTTCAGTGTTTCTCAGGTATCACCCTGGACTGCCAAATTTCAGAACCAGAAAAGTTGCATGCCCACATGAAGGGCAAGAATTTGGCCTGCAGCCACTTGGATTATATTAGATCATCCTGTTTTTCAGACAAAAAGCAGTTCCTTTTAGGACAAAAGTACTTTTGCTATTTAAAGCTTTTCACCTTGGTTTCTTCAAGTTGTCTTTGGAGATTTTTGGGATCCACTGCAATTGGCTCTGATAGTTGTTTGTTCACAGCTATTTCAGAGGCCTGGAGACCTGACAAAAGTCCAGATGAGGCATCTTCATAATGCTGGTATTTATCCACCAGGTCTTTAAGGTTATTTCCAAGGATGCTACACTAAAAGAGTAGAAAACAAACAAGTAAATACCCAGGCATTAAACTGTGTGCTGCATTTCATACCAAAGTCATATACATTCCTTCCTTCCTGAAATACTGCATGATTTTTTCCTGCCATCATCCCACTGTCTACCTGATTTCTGAACTAAGACATGACAGCTGGACAGGCTATGCAGGTCTTCCCAGTTTGTGCTCCTGAAAGGTGATTTAGGATCAATTTACCGATACAGGTGAGAAACTGGAATCTAACCCATAGCACTAGAATAAGAAGAGCTTCAGGAATACTTTTTGGTTCACCAATGTAAAGATTCTTTATCAGCACTCTGACACCAATAATGTAGCCAGTGGAAACCACAATTAAAAAAAAATAAATCAGGAGAGATATGTACATTCATTAAAATACAGACAGTGGAGTATTGCTTTCATAAATACTTTACCTGTATAGTGAATCCAAAGTGATATGGCTTGGTACTGTACATATGCTTTGTTTTGGTCACTTAAAAATCTCACCTGAACAAGATCCTATTAGTCCTATACATCAGCATGCCCCAAAATGTCTACAGTGAATTATCATGTAAAAATGTCAGTGGAACTCTTTCAGACTTTCTGGAGATGGTTTCACAAGCAAAATATGATTGTATCAAGTCATAATATTTACAAACTGTTACATTAAATATTTATACTCTGAACCTTCCAGGCACTTTAATGTTTACATATGGTACTCGGTCTCCATCTGCTGGGCAGACATAGAACACATTCATTTACATAACCAGTTAGCCAAGAACTGACTTGGAGATTTCTTCAACACATACGCCTATAAAATCATGTCTCACATATGTGCAAATGCATATATATATAAGGAAGAGCAATATAAGTATTTATTAAAGGCAAGAAGCTTTTACAAAAGGCAAAAAGGTTACTACAAATTCATTTACCACTTGGAAGATCTCACTAATTGTGGAAGATCTCACTTTTTAGAATTCTGTCCTTCAAGACTTGAAAAGTCTACTTTGCTCTGGATAATTACTGTCAAATATTTAAAGTATGTCTACTATAACTCTACTAAATCTATATATGGAAAGGACAGAATTTGGTAAGTTGACAATACGAGACCAAAAATCAAGCTGCTGGTGTTGTGTTTTTATGTGCATAAAAAAAAGCTCTCTGAAAATTTTGCAATGAAATCTTTACATTCATACTCAAGACTAATCCAATAAACCAACTGCAGAAAATCTAACAAGCTTTAGCTTCCCTGTTCATACAAGTTGAATGGGAAAATGAAAACAATCTTTTGTAAATGAAGAGCTACCTTCACATACTGAGAAAACAAGTTTTACACTGTTTTTGTAATCAAGCAATCAAATCCATGTCTTTACAGAATTTATACTTCTGACCAAAAAAACTTTAAAGAGATAAAAATTTCCAGACAAAGATGGCCACTGTTGCAGACCAACAGTGGACACTGAAGTTCTACTAAGGAATTTGAACCTATGATCTTAGAGAATTATGAAATGGCATGGTCAAAGGATACTGATAGCAACTCTCTCTTAAATGGTTCAATTAATAATTATTCCAAACATTCAAAATTCTGGAATATTTTCAATATTGAACAACGTGTTGGTTTTTTGAAAACAGCTGGAAATTTGGCATGTGAGACCAGTTGGTGATGTTTGTCTAATTCTACCAGACAGATTCCATACATGAACCTGGCACAGAGAGATAGATTATCTTCTCTCTTTAAGGTACATGGAGGATTGTGCATTGCTAATTACTCATTAGTTAGAGACTAATCTCAGATTGTTAAGGATAAAATGTTTACTTGGCAGAGCAGCAGAAAAGAATTTCTGTCTTCAAATGACTATGTTCCTGCATGCCTAGAGCAGACAACAAAGGTCACATTGAGACAAACTACTTCGGATACAAACCAATTTGAAATTTTGCATGTTAACCTTGGCATAGTTCCTCTCTTTCTGCACCCATTTTATTAATAGGAAGCCAAGTAAATAAGCAGTTGTAGGAAATATTGCAAGTAACATAAAGAAATGTTATCCATCTAAAAGCATTACAATTTCTTTCCACCCCAAAATGTTACTCAGACATCCTGTACTGCCACAAATTCAGAGTTTGTTAAAGGCTGGAAAGAACAATGAAGAAATCTGGTTCCATTTGTCCCTTATAACATGAAGTAGAAAATTTTATCCATTCAGACGTTAAATAGTCCAGCACTTGACTAAAGCAGATCTTCTAGAAAAGCATCTTGTTCTGTTATCTAACTTTGAGGAAAAAAAGAATTTACAACTTCCCACAGTGTTTGTTTCATCAGCTAACTCCTGTCTATACAAACTGCTAAATCAATTACAGTAGTCTTTCCTATTCAGTATAAATAAAACTTACTTTAGCATAGAGGGATTTGAAGCGATCTGAGGCACTATCCAGTTTATTTTGCACTTCAGTGTACGTTGCTGAAGTATCGATACCATCTTTGTCAACCTTCACACCATCTCTTTTGCTACATGACCTTGCAGCATCTAAAACTCTTTGTCCAGAAATTGTAATATACCGTAAATCACCTTTGTGAGATATAACATCTTCTGAAAAACTCTTCTGCCTTTTCAGTTTGATCATAATACCACTGAAGTCAGAAGCCCCTGCCTCCAAATTGTCAAGTTCTTGTTCTGCCTGCTGCAGCCAGGTTTCAAATTCACTATAGTCTGCATCAAATTTCTCCAGTTCTTCTCTTAGAGAATGAGTCAATTTCATTTTCCGTTCTGATTCGGCTAAAGCAGTCTCATACTGAGCCTTCAGCTCTTTCATGTTCCTTTGCATCTTGTCTTTTTCTTCGGGGGAAAGGTAGTGCCCTTGTTTCTCCAGCAGTGCTTGAGCAGACTGAGTTGCTACTATGATAGCTTGCTGCTGTGAAATAATTTTCTCATGTTGAGCCTACAAGAAAAAGAAGAATAAACTATGACCAACACCTTCTCAGATGGTTCCTTAGAAAAGGATACGCAAAACAAAGTCTATCAAAATGATAAAAGGCTTTTCTAATTTTCATATTATTTATTAAAAGCCCATGGTTTTTTCAGTAATTTAAGTCACTCCTGGTCATCATAATTCCATGCAGTTTCAAAATTTTACACAACATTCAATGGTAATTTTTGCCAGACACACAAGCCATGACTAAATGGATGTCTTCAAATAATCACTGCAACTCAGCAAAACCTGGATGTATATATAACACAAACATTTTATTCTATAGTTCTAAAAGACAGCATTGTGGGGCAAAACTAGACTTTATCAATCTCTTTAACCTTTTTCCTTAATATAAATTATTTGCTTATTACTTAGCATTTATTGTAGTGTGCTCAGTGTAATATAAATTTTCCTCTTTCTCTGTCTCAAAATGGGATTTAACAAATACAGCATTCAAAGGTAGGTAACTTTTCAAATCAAAACTGTCCATTTCCTGTTACTTATATTGTAGCTACCATTACAGACAAGCAGACCAAAATGAGTGAAAGCATCAAACATAATACAGATACTTTCTCCTTACACTGAGTGAACAAACATTATTACCTGGGGTTTGAAATTTTGTTTTTCAAAATCAAGAGGAGTGATTCTTATCAATACAGTTAGTCACAAAGCAAGTCCTTTTGACATGCAAAATCAAGACAGAGTCTATGCATGTAAATTTTTCAATCTGATAAAAAAAGTTAAGCCACAGGAACTAGAACAGTATGCCAAATAAAAACTATGATTCAAATATATTCTTTAAAAAAGTTCTTCATTCTTGAAGGTCTTCCATTCTCTTGTAAAATAGAGATGAAAATAGACTGTTGGGTTTTTTTCATGAGTACAGTGAGCAATTTTTCAGTAGACACTACGTGCAAAAAAGAACTGTCAAAAAAGTGGAAGTAAAAACATCAGGTACACAAAACTAAAGTATCTTATTTTCTTAGGTTGCTTTGGGGGGTTTGGTTGGGGTTTTTCTTTAATATGAAAAGAAATCCAAAATAGTATCAGCTATAAGCATAATAATTTTCATTAAAATGTCCATCAACCCACACCTAAATGTTCTGGGTATCACGCAACAACCGGTGAAGTATGAATTGGATACTGCCCCCACTTCAGGAGAAACCCTTAAGGTCATACAGCAGGTGAAAATTGGCAAGGCAGCTGGGGTTGATGGAATTCCACCTGAAGTCTGGAAACATGGGGGCCTTGCACTCCATGCTAAATTTCACAAGTTCATACTACGCTGTTGGGAACTAGGCGAGCTACCATCAGACCTTCGAGATGCAGTCATCATCCCCTTATATAAGAAGAAAGGAATTAAATCAGACTGTTGAAATTACTGTGGTATTACTCTGCTCTCCATTGCTGGCAAAATCCTGGCAAGAATACTCTTGAACAGACTAATACCCGCTATAGCAGAAGGAATTCTACCTGAAAGCAAATGTGATTTCAGAGCCAACAGGAGTACCACAGATATGGTATTTGTTCTCAGACAACTGTAAGAGAAGTGTAGGGAACAGAACAAAGGTCTCTATGTAACCTTTGTTGACCTCACCAAGGCTTTCGATACTGTGAGCAGAAAAGGTCTATGGCAGATTTTGGAATGCTTAGGTTGTCCCCTCAAGTTCCTTAAAATGACTATCTCACTTCATGAGGATCAACACAGCCAAGTCAGATATGGCAATGTACTTTCTGAGGCCTTTCTAATAACTAATGGTGTGAAACAAGGCTGCGTTCTCACACCACCCCTATTCACAGTCTTTTTCAGCATGATACTCCAAAGGGCCACGGCAGACCTTGATGATCAGGACGGTATCTACATTCGATACCATACTGATGGAAGCCTATTCAACCTAAGGCGACTGAAGGCCCACACTAAGACCTTAAACCATCTTGTCCGGGAGCTGCTTTATGCTGATGATGCCGCCCTTGTTGCCCACACAGAAGCAGCTCTGCAGCATTTAACATCCTGCTTTGCAGATGCTGCTGAGCTCTTTGGGCTGGAAATCAGCTTAAAGAAGACAGAAGTTCTCCATCAACCTGCACCTCAGGAAGTCTTCCTTCATCCCCATATCAACATTGGTGAATCAGAGCTCAAATCAGTCCAGCAGTTTAATTACCTAGGTAGCCTCATCTCCTTGGATGGTAAGATTGACGGAGAGATAGACAACAGGTTAGCAAAGGCATATAGTGCCTTTGGAAAGCTTTGTAAAAGAGTTTGGTGAAATAAACACTTGAAGAAAAGTACAAAGATCAGTGTTTACAGAGCCATAGTTCTGTCTACTCTTTTATAGGGATCTGAATCATGAGTCATCTACTGCCACCACCTGCGACTCCTAGAACGCTTCCATCAACGCTGTCTCCACACAATCCTAAACATCCACTTGTCAGATTATGTAACCAATACGTCTGTTCTAGAACAAGCAGCAATCACAAGTATTGAGGCCATGTTGCTGAGAACACAGCTGCGCTGGGCAGGGCGCATCTCAAGGATGAAGGACCACTGCCTCCCTAAGATCCTGCTTTATGGTGAACTTGCCACCAGCTGCCGCAAGAGAGGAGCCCCAAAGAGGAGATACAAGGACTCCCTGAATCAACATCTCAGTCTTGGCCATATTGATCAACGTAACTGGTCTACTCTGGCCTCCAATCGGGAGGTCTGGAGAAACACCATCTATAATGCTGCGGATGCTTTTTAGAAAGCACGCAGGATCACTCTTGAGGAGAAAAGACAATGCAGAAAGAATCGTGTCTTGCAGAATATACCACCTAAGGAGTCTTTCTGCTGTGCCTTTTGCAATCAGACATGCCTATCTCAAATTGGCCTCTTTAGCCACCAGCACGCTTGTAAAAAACGTGGGTAGAGCCCTTCCCAAATCTTCGTTCGCGAAGCCTAGCCATGATGAAACGTTCTGAGTTTCTCAACTGTAAGTCAACAAACACAAAAAACCTGAGCTCTTATTATTTTAAATGCTTCCTTACCTGGAAAATCTATTTTTAAAATGGCGCATTATGATTTTATGTAACTCATCCTTCTGAAGCCTTCAAATACTGTTTTGCCCATGTGTTAAAGTTATGAGAAATGAAGATAGTAATTTCAGTAAACTACCATTTGCAGCCACTGGCAATCAGTGTTTACAGGTGATTCCAGGGGGATGCATAATTTGGCTATCACAAAGATTTTTGGAAAAGTCACATAAAGGGTATGAGTTCACATTGCTACTTTTTGCATTTTATTTACCTGCATTAATTTCTCAAAATAATAATAGACTTACCACAAAGATTCTTTACATTTAGCTGCAGGAAACAACTACAGTAACAGCAAAAAAGCTAACAAATGTGCAATACGTTCTAACTACTGAAATTCCTACCGCTATGTATAACAATCTTCCTAGTGTCTGTTCCAAAGCCCATGACAGAATAGATGAGATTGAATTCACTTATGTTGAATAAGAACTAATATGCTTAGCACTTAAATACTGAACACATCCAGTAAAAACAGTACCTTGACTTTCTGATACTGCTGGTTCAGATTATCATCTGTGCTTTTTACTAGTCCATCCACCTGAGTTTCAATGTCTGGCTGCATTTCCAGCAGATTACCATTGACATCATCCTCCTCTCCTTCCAAAACTTTCACATCTCCTTCTTCAAAGTGTGTTCCATTCTGTTCTATAACTTTCTTAAATCTCCGGCCATGCTCCGCTTCCTTATCCACGTTTGATAACCAATCCAAAAGATTTTCTATTGTGTTTTTGCTTTCTTCCAGCTGTTCTATGGCTGCAACCTACATTAAAATTTCACAGTTTCAGTTTAGAAATCTTCTTTAAGCATCACAAAATATCATATGCAAACAGACCATTTAAAATACATTAACATTAAAGAGAATTTTTGATTGACATAGAAGTTGCTGTTTTTTTAATAAGAAAATAAACTAGCAGTTCATTAGTTACTCAAATGAAATATGATTTAATCTCCCTACAGTTTATCAATATGTGTTGGGTTTGAGTGGCCAGGTTTTGGTATTGGGAGGGCTGCAGAGATTGCTTCTGTGAGAAGCTGCCAGAAGCTTCCCCTGTGTCTGACAGAGCCAATGCCAGCCACATACAAGATGGGCCCATCACTTGCTAACGCTGAGCCCACCAGTGATGGTGGTAACGACTCTGGGATAACATAGTTAAGAAGGGTGCGTGAAAAACTGCAGCCTGAGAGAGGGGTGAGAATATGTGAGAGGAACAACTCTGCAGACACTAAGATCAGTGAAGAAGAAGAGGGAGAAGGTGCTCCAGGAGCTGGAGCAGAAATTCCCCTGCAGCCCATCGTGAAGACCATGGTGGGGCAGGCTGTCCCTCTGCAGCCTATGGAGGTCTACGGTGGAGCAGAGATCCACCTGCAGCCCATGGAGAACCCCATGCTGGAGTAGGTGGATGCCTGAAGGAGGCTGTGACCCCATGGGAAGTCCATGCTGGAGTAGGCTCCTGGCAGGATTTGTGACCCCATGGGGGACCCACACTGGAGCAGTTCCTGAAGGACTGACTGCAGCCCATGAAAGGTACCTACGTTGGAGCAGTTCTTGAAGAACTGCAGCCTGTGGGAAGGACTCATCTTGGAGAAGTTCATGAAGGACTGTCTCCCATGGTACGGACCCCACAGTGGAGTATGGGAAAAGTGTGAGGAGTCCTTCCCCTGAGGAGGAAGGAGTGGCAGAGACAATGTGTGATGAACTGACTTAACCCACATTCTCCATCCCCCTGCACCAGTGGTGGGAATGAGGGAGAGAATTCTGGAGCTGAATCCAGGAATAAAGGAGGGTGGAGGGAAGGTATTTTTAAGATTCAGTTTTTATTTTGCATTATCCTATTCTGATTTGATTGGTAATAAATTAATTTCCCCAAGTCAAGCCTGTTTTGCCCATGACAGTAACTGGTGAGTGATCTCTCCCTGCCCTTATCTCAACCCACAACCCTTTCATTACATTTTCTCTCCCCTATCCAGCTGAGGAGGGAAGTGACGGAATGGCTTTGGTGAGCACATGGCATCCAGACAGGATAAACCCACCACACAAGGGTAAATTGCAAGACTAGTCCCACAAGACATGTAAAAAGTTTGAATAAAGTATGAAGTGGTTGCCTAAAAACCTTTTCTGTTTCCTGCTTTATCGCTGTTGTCATAGCTTTATCGAGTTCTTTTTTGGACTCTTCTGCCTTCTGGCTAAGAAGCAAACACTTCGTCTTAGCTTCATTCAGTTTCTGTTCCAGAACAGTCTTGTCTTCTTGTGACAACTTTTCTCCATTCTCTTTCAAGAAGGTTTCAGTATTTTTCACAATCTCTGCCAGTGTCTGGGCACTTCTTCTCATGTCTTTTTGTATCTCCTTTGAGAAAAAAGAAAACACATAGAAGTAAGTAAATTATTCACCAGATCCGTCCAATTAACTTTATTGGAACTCTCCCTTTTCTGGGGTAAGCACCATACTGGTCCTTTCTAACTTGGGAAAGTATATGATACATTACTAAACTGCAGATAGAATTATTAAATTTAAAGACATCAACATCTGACAATGTTCTTGCAGTTCAATTTTTTTTTTTTTTTAAATTCCAAGTCTGTTGGCTTACACTGTTATTCAGACTCAGGCCACTTTTTTTCCTTTCTTTAGAAGCTAAAATATTGCATTTCCATGATGGAGAAAAACATATGTCTTATGTTGTAGAAATCTGCTACATTGCAGTTAGTGAGTCTCCTGACAAATTCTTTCCATTTCTATCCTAACAGAAAGCTGCTAAAAATAACGTAACTGAATAAAAGTTAGAAAATTGTAGTTGTCTTTCCCAGTTGGAAGTTTTCCCATGCTTTTTTGTTTTGTTCAGGCCAGGAATGGCATAAGAATACTTTTATTTTAGTTTTAATCAATCATAATATTTTAGTCTCAGAAGAATGTTTGCATCCATTGAATTTCACAGAGGACAGATACTTAGTTTCAGTTTATCCAAAGCAGTTTTCCTAGACTGCCTCCCAGTTATCTGAGAGGAGCTTTAATTATAACAATTTTGCTGTTGAGCACATTCACCCAGTTACTGAAACAATGACATTTTTTATCTTTATATGCACTGTAACAATCTTGGAGCTGCAAGACAGAATATTTGATTCTCATTCTAGACTAAGGATTTTGCAGCAATTATGGAATAGTGTTAGGCACCTAAAACTGCAGCTCATTTTAACACTCCAGCAAGTATATTAGAAAGATTTTCCTGGGGACACTGTATCAAGGCAAGATGCTCCTCTGACTAAGATCTCTGTGCTCCCTTTCAAACAGCTCACTGAGGAGGAAAGCTGACTTGACATATAAAAGACCTTTTTTAACATCTATTCCCTCTTAAGACACACTTTTTCAATGGCAACTATAAGAAACCAGACAGAAAATAACAACTCGTCTGCTAGGCAGTCACAGATGATTGGAAAAAAAAAAAGGCACCATATGCTGCATCAGTTCTTCACTCCCCTAGATACTCCATTTAGGCCACAAATTCTTAAGACAGGTAAGAGATACCAAAGGGGTATGTATCTTTCCACTAACTATAAGAAAACTTTGACAAATTAGATGTATCACTTCGAAGAATAATAAAGCAAGGCAAGACGAACAAGGAAATTTCTGCCTTTATAGATTACTAAATCTGACTCGTAGTTCTACAGTATAGTCAACTACTACTAGGAGAAGGAGGAAGAAGAAGAACACCAAGTCCTTCAGTTCTTTAACTAGCACAGACTCAATATCAGTCAGGACATAGTCAAAGCTTATAGACGACTGGTAACAGCTGAAGAGCAAGGAAAGCAAGCAAACTGAAAGGGCTTTGTTACATGAGGATACCAAAGAGATTATAAGAAACACTAATAAAACCTAGAATTCAAACCAAAACAAGAGTGAGGCAATGGAAAGCCTCAGCCAAGAGAAAGCCTTGCAGCAAAATTTTTCAAAATACTATGAACAGGAATAAACACACGCTGATACCAGTTAAAAAGCTGGTTGAATTATTTTAGCATAATAAAACTTGTGATTTTATCACATTTGACACGAACAATCTTAAACTAATATATTAACAAAATTCATGCCTGCTTCAAGAGTGCTTCCTTAAATGTGCAGCACATACTCTTAATTCTGGTGTCTCCTCATTTGGAAGTTTCTGTTCTCCCACTGGCATGTACTGGAGTGTAGTCACGGGCAGCAGTTTAAATGCAAGCCACTAAGCCTTTACTTTCTGTAGGTCAAACAAATCTGTTTTATTCTCCTCTCACATGACAAGTCTTGTTACTCAACAAAAGAGTCTAGTCACTCTCCTCTGCACTCAGTATTCTTTAACTTCTCTGACTAGAATTGTGCCTACCTCCTGTTTGGTCTGGCATTGTTCCAGCTCAGCCTTGCTGTCTCCAATAACAAGAGACTCTCGCTGTCCAATGAGTCGATTTTCAGTCTGCGTAAGCAAATCACAGATTTCCTGTAGTTTCTCTTTGCATTCTTGCTGCCGTTCAGCCACATCCTACATTAGAGCCAAGTACAATTGAACAATAAAACAAAAAATCCTCACTTCAGGAATCAATAGACACACTAATAAGTATTAGAATATCTTTGAATATCAATATTGCAAAGCAATAATTTTAAAAGTATGCTGTAAACATGATAGCAGTGGTACAAAGAGCAAGATGAACATACAGAAGTTATGGATAAACCTCAAATATGTTGTAAGTAAAAGAGACCATGTTTGATGGAATTGCCCAATAGTAGTCTGGCCATGCACATATGTGAAGGATGAAATCTCCAAATGACAAGAGTGAAAATCCAGTTTCTTAACCACTTGGAACCTGTGATAAACACTATTAATTCTGAAAAAAGGACATCAAAACAGAGGTTAGTTGTGAATGTGAGTTAGCTCTTGTTGGTATGCAAAATATGTTACCTGAATAGAAACTGTGGACTTTTTAAGCAGTACAGTAGAACAAAACACGCAAGCTGATTATTGTTACAAAATCCTAGAAATCTTATCTGTGCCTTTCCTATACTCAATTTTATGCTTCTTTCACAAAATATGGTGGAAACAAATGTTCTTAGAATGGCTAAATAATACAAAGTCTACAGAATGCTAAGGCACTTTTCATTATGCATAAAATGGGGGCTGAGGTGGTGATTCTGAGTCTTAAGAGTGCTTCTGTAAGACGAGATGTAGTTATGCTGCAGTATCTTATCAGCCTCCTTTTACCCTACAAAGGCTGCTTGCACTTGCCAACTGCATCCATGCCAGCTGAAGACAACTGTTACAACTTGACTCAGAGCTTTCCTGGTGCCCATGCCTAGAACTGCAAATATCTTGGCTGATTTACTCATATGTTAGTCCCTCTAACCTGTCTCAGTCAAAACAAGCCATGGTAGCCAGGATTTTAACAAATCTGGTTCTTTAACTATAAAGATAAGCACACTACTATAAATATAAGCAGACAACCTGGCCAATTAAAGGAAAAGAAAATCAAGACAGAAGCGATAAGCAATGTTGTGATAGTAAATTCAGTGATTAATATAGCTCAGACCAATTACTGATATAGCTGCTAAAGAAACAACACTTGTGAGAAATCTCAAGTAAATTTCTCTCATGGCTACAAAGAGCAGACCTGTGTCTGTCCATAATCTAATATGCTGTTTCTGTGACTATACCAAGAAAGGCAAAAATGATAATTCACCAAACTTGAGCAATACCAACTTTGCAGAACTACGAATGTATCTGTAGTAAAAAGGGAAAAGATAGGAATACACTCAATACTGCATGCTAGTATTCAAATTCCTCATCCATAGACAAAACACTTAATGCACATTTACACAGAAAAGCAAACCTTCTGAGCACCCAGCTCTTGCACTGCCTGTAACTGAGTCTCTAAACTTTCCACTTGAGTAGTTATTGCTTCCTGTGCTTCCTGAAAAGATTTCTGGGTGGTATTTAAGAGCCTCAGCAGCTGTTTGCTCTGACTAGGAGAAAGATCTTCAGCATGTTCAGAAATGAAAAACTGAACATCAAATGCAGTGGACTCCAGTTGCGTTTTTTCACAGCTGAACTCTGCAGCATTGTTCTGTAAATGAAGCGAAGGGAATTACTAGCAATGAAGAAAAAAGTCAGTACAAATAAACCACAAGTATCCCTATCATCTTTTCTTAGCCCCTGTTCCAAAATGCTTTTGCTAGACAGTTTGGCCACAGTAAATCAAAACTCAGAATCATTCTGATGTATTCAGCTATGACATTAGGATTTGTGCATGGTTTCTCTCAGGACAGTCTGTTTTCAAGCAACAAATAATGTGATCTTGCACATCGCTATTTCTTTACTCTCTCATGGATGTCTCACAACTGACTGTCATTCAACTATGGAAGATTTATGGCAAGTTAGGTGTAACATTTCAATGTTCCAGGTCTGAAGACCCAGAAATGTCAAAATATTTACTTGAAATCATTCTTATTTTTAACTTCACAAAGAGAAGTCCTATTCCTAGCAATGGGGCAAATTCTGCCAGTAGTTACATATTGTGGAACCCCTATGAGATTACCATGTATACCAGAACTTTATTAAAGCACATAAAAACAATTAAAATAAGTTTTATTCATATATACAGAGGTGTATGAACTTCTCTAAAAATTTGATCTGATTTGTTTTTCATGATGATGAATTTATGGAGTGTGTAATGAAGGGACTTTTTATCCTAACTTGTGTTCTCACATATAATTGATTTGAAAGGTAATTAAATTTCAGTAAAGATTCTGAACCTTATGCATAAAGATCCAATCACTGAAATATTTGTATTATAAATTAGATTTCTGAAAGTTTCAGATTAACGAAAGTAAGCAGAACCAATAGCTTTCTCAGTAATCCTAACTTTATCAAACGTTTTTTGCAAGGGAAAATGCACATCAACAAGATTTTATTACTGGATTATCAAGTAGTTGTTTCTTAAGTAATTACTTCTAGCCATCTGTTTAAGTGATAAAGATTAATGAGCCTGAATACAAAACCTAGCTAATAATTCATAGTAAGGACCAACATTTATCAGAAACACCAACACCTGCCATAAAGAATACTTACTTTAAATAGCTGTAAGCTTCTCTTCATCTCCTCTACATCATTAGTATTTATGGTGAAGTCATTCATTATTTTACTGTTCTCTGTGATCCAGTCTGAAAATCTCTGCAGTTTACTTAAAAGTTGCTCGTGTAATATTCCAAGCTTAGACTGGAAAGGGAAGTTGTATATTTATTTGTGCTCCTGGAGTCTAGTCACACTTTCTACCATATTGAATTGAATCGTACATGTATTTTTATACTAAGATGAAACAAAAGAAAGCAAAACCAAATTCCTTCATTTTAGCCCAATTACCTTGAAGAAAACCAAGGTAAAACATACAGTGATAAAAACATACCATTTCTGAGTCAACAGCATAGAGTATTTGTTTTGCTCGTTTTGAAGATGTATCACAGACCACCAAAAATGCTTCCTGTAAGTAGTCATATCTTATCTTTAGCTCTTTAAGTTTCTCTTCTGGAATATCTCTGTTACAAAACTTTAAGAATTCTTCTGTTAACTTCATGTCCTTTTTTAGGACAATTGCAAACGTAGCCAGTCCTGATTCAAATGACTATGAAAAGAACACATATAGAATGGATTAAGTTATTAAGAAAGACATTTTAATCTGAATTACATTAATTACATTTTAAGTCTCTCTTTGTTTAATCTAAGGACTATTCCTAGCATCCATTACTGAAGTACAAGCATAAAGAACACATTACTTACCTCTAGCTGTTTCAGTTCATCTCTTAGTATTTCCAGGTTGT
This sequence comes from Corapipo altera, assembly GCF_003945725.1. Classification (NCBI taxonomy): domain Eukaryota; kingdom Metazoa; phylum Chordata; class Aves; order Passeriformes; family Pipridae; genus Corapipo; species Corapipo altera. Next base: position 1,427,960 of record NW_020884890.1, read on the forward strand.
TACTAACAGGCTGCTGGTTATCTAGGTGGCTTTTCATATCTTGAAGCACTGCCAAATGTCCTTGTATTTTCTCTATTAATGTTAAACACTGCTGTATTCCATCAAACTGAAAATGAGTTTTAAAAATAAGAGAAGGTTTTCCAAACTGACAGAATTGAAAATTAGCAATAAAAGTCCTTGGGTTTATTATGATTAATTTTAAATTTATCATTTAATTTTTCAACCATTTTTCCAGTTCAATTATTCTCTCCAGTATTTGGAAGGATTCATGCAATTCCTTTAATATAGGACACTGAGAACATATCAGCTGTTGTTACTCACCATGCTAGTGTGGGCATCTTCCAGGACTGCTTCTTTTGTTTTGAAAACAGACTCAGTCAAGTCTTTGGATGGGCTGTCTGTCTTCCCATGCTCCTGGTCACTTTTCCAAGCAACAGTTGCATTATCTGCCAATGTTTTCTCTTTAGAAATTTCTGATCCAAACTCTGATTGTTCTGTTGAGAAAAGAGTACAAAGTCCACCTACTTTTCCTTTATCCTCGTGTTCTGTGGTGGTACCAGCAACCTGTGAGTTCATAAGGAAACCAATTATCAGCTCCTCTAACTTGCTTGTACTTTCATCTCCAGGTGAGATTTGAAAAATCTCCAGAAGTTCAGAAATAGTCGGCTTAGGAACAGGAGCTTTCACGTCTGTTTCATTCCTCCTTTTATCTACATCAGTCATCTTTTGCTTGCAGGATTCCTGCTTCAGAATATCATGAAGAAGATCAGGACTTCTGTAATCAGGCCAAAGCAATGAAGGAGCATCACTGTCCTTGGGCTCTGCACACGGTGTGGTAAACATTAATGCAGTTCTAACAGAACTGCTCGTTTGCTTGAGATTTGACCCACTAGACTTTTCACTCACAAGCTGGGTGCTTCCAACCATTGTGAGTAAATTTTGCATTAAAGTTTTGGTATCAGAGTAACTTAAAGATTCAGCTTCCTGCTTGCAGTAAGCACATCCCATTTTCAATTTCCTTTGTAATATATTCTGTAAGTCTTCCATTAGTGTGTCAGATATTTCTGGTGATTGTGAAATACCTTCCTTTACTTGAAAATCTTTGCAAGGTCCCGTTTCCTTTTGCAATGACTCCATGGACATTTGGTTTTTGAAACCATTTTCAAGGGACATGAAATTTTCTCCCTTTTTGTTTTTCAGCATCTCATATTCTTTCTGGGCACCATAATTCAAGTCAGCTCCTATGCTACTCAGAATTGCAGAAGAAACATCAGTGGTATGGGTAAGTCTCCCAGAAGACAGCACTTCACTTCCATCCCCTGATTCTCTGGCATCCTCAATACTTCCTAAAGCATCTGGTTTTATGGGGGAAATTTCATTGTCATTGCTGCTTCTGTGTTCTGAAGAGTCTTTAAGAACATTGGCAGTATTTTGACAGATAACTCTCCCTGTTTCTTTAGTTACGCTAATTTCCTTTGGTTTCACTGTATCAGTTGGGGGAAAAGAGTAAGCATTAAATTCACTTGAATGCGTTTCTTCTGTATTTAGAAGAAAATCCTTTTCAATCTCTATACCTTTTTTCTCTCTTTCTGTGTCCTCAAAACAGGAGAATTCAGTTTTACCCAGTTCTGAATGGCCACCTTCTTTTATGCCTTTTGTATATTGTTTTAAAGAAGGAGGAATGTTAGCATCTCTCCTAAATTCATCTGATCTTGCAACTCGAATGTCAAAGAAAGCTTGATCAACAGTTACTTTTTCTTTACTTGCAACAGAAGTTTCTCTATCAGCTTTAATTACTGATGCATCAAATATTTCCCCAAGGCTTTCCATCTGAATGGGACTTTTACTTAGTCCCATGATATCACATTCCTCTATAATATTTACTCTATTTTTACTTTCTGAAAGAATTTCAAAACCTCTTCCTATTTGACCATGCTTCCAACTGGTGACTGGATCTACTGGGTCCCTAAGTGAGCTATCATTATCATCATTCACGTAATGCATATCTATAGGGAATTTATTGTCCATTTGGGATGAACTTTCCTTTAGTTGTTCCATATCATTTAATACTTTTTCCTCTGCAACTACTGCTCCTTTCTGTCTTTGCCCATGATTTGAATCTAACATTGGCACGGTACTGTTGTCTTTATTCGTGCTATCAGTAAAGCATTCTGAGAGAAGCAAATCTGACCAAGTACTTTCATCATTATCAGTAGCTTGCTTTGTTGTCAGGTAGGCTGTTACACTGACATCAGATTTCACAATACCATCAAGAAGCTGAGAACCTGGAACCTTAAGCCGTGCTTCATTATTTCCTTCACTTGTAGAGAATGCCCATTTAGTGTCAAGGGTATTTTCCAACTGAATAGGTTCAGTAGTATCTTGTAACATGTGTTTATTTTTGACATAAGTCCCATATTCATCTTCTGTTTCTTGCTGTCTGTCTTCTTTGCTTGTACATGAAATATCAACATATCTTTCCTCAAAAACATGTGACATTGATTCACATTTTCTTGAAGACAGATTTCCATTTTCATGGGTAGACTGGAATTGTGAAGTATATCCTGTCTTGTGGCCTAAAGAATAGCAACAGTCATCAATATTCTGATTATGTTCATTGCTTCTTTCTACATCTCCTAAGGAAATTAACAGCTGGTCCCCTTTATCTACACACTGATGATGTGAATAAAAAATATTCATTTCATCTTCACTGTCAGAATCAGTGTCAGAGTCATCATAACTATCATAATCCTCCTCATAATCTTCCCCCTCCTGTGTACCTTCAGATTCATCCTCATAGGAATCACTTTCTGCTTTCATTTCAACTTGCTCATTTCTGTCTTGTACATCTGCTTCACACATCTCCTGTAAAGAACTTATGCCTCCCTCCTTTCTTCCTTCACTCTCCACAGTAACTGGTAACTCTTGCTCCTTCTCTCCAAAACTTCCTTTTCTTTCCCTATCCTCCTTAGGGATTCTTTCCATGGCTTTGGCACTTGCAGAAGCTGTATTTATGCTCTCAGGTTGCTTTTTCCCATTTACATGGACATTCTCTTTAGCATTAGCTCCAAGTTCTTGAAAAGAGGTGGTCTCTTCTCTTAGGGCTATTAGACCACCTCTCTCCTCCAGAAAAACTGGAGGAGATCTTCCAGCCAGTTCTGGCTCTGGTGTATCATCATCCCCCAACTTCAAGGTATCAAATCCCTTATCACCTTGAGAAGTGTCAGAGGAATCATCATCATCAATTTGAGGAGTGTTATAGACATCACTGTCGTCATCATCAGCCTGAGGTGTTTCATAGGCATCATCATCATCCTCATCAAACGGAGAGCTGTCATCTTCAGAGGCTACCTCACCACACTCTTGCTGCAAGCAGGTACTTTCAAGTTGTGGAATGCCATCACTCCCATCTACTGACGAGTCAGAACTAGTGTAACATGGCACTAACCTGTGGAATGTAAGATCACTTTCTTCTACTGTCAGCCCTTGTGCAGTGCTGTTACTGTCCCCCATAGCTGGTCCATCGTGTATAACAGTACTGCCAACCAACAAAGGTCTGTGGTGCACATCTCTACTGTCTTCTAGACACAGTTTACTCTGAAAATCAATACAATCCTCCAATGATGGCCTTCTATGTATATAAAGATAGCCCTCTAAGGATGGTCTGTTAGGTACATCAGCATATTCCTGTAGAGGTTGCTCACTGTGTCCATTGTCTTCGAACTGTAGTGTGTCGCCACATTGACTACCAGATTCTTCTGGAAGTCTATATACAGTGTCTGCACTGATGGATGAACAAAGACTTCTCTGAAAATCATCTTTCTTGCTGTTATCCAATACCATTCTGCTACCGTCAGTTTGCAATATCTGAGGCCTGTATTCTGCGCACCTTTCCAGCTCCCTCCAGCTTTTCTTATCTGACAAATCATCCACATTCAAGGAATTTTGTAGGCTTTTATCACCCCTGTTTTCATAACCCAGACTGTCACCCATATAAATCTCTTCCTTCCCTGTTTCTGAAATAAGACTTGGATTGAAGTCATTTGGAAGATACCCCTCAATACTTCCTGAACTTGCCTGCTGATTGTTATGCTTATACAGTTCTGTCCACTTAGAAACCTCCAAAAAACCTCTGAGTGCATTTCTGTTCATGGAATTTTGAGCGTTACTTACTACATTTCTGAGTTCTGCAGGTAGAGTTAACAACATCTCCTGTGTATATTCTGATTGCTCAGTGTCAATAGCATTGCAAACATCTGGTCCGCACTCATGGAGATCTTCTTGTGAAGGTATGTAATTCCCCAAATCACCAAACTGATTTAATTTCCTGCTTTTAGAAGCATTCTCAACACCCAAAAGGTCACCCTGAACACTGTCTGCTGACTTTAAGTTAATTCCTTTTGAGCTTACATATTTGTTACTTAACTCCATTTCTGACACACCAGCATTGCATGCAGCACCATCACCTTCCAGCAACATATTGATTGCTTCTTGCAGTTGTCCATCATACAACAAAAGTCTTCCTCCAGTGTTTGCATCCATATAACTATTTACCATCAGGTAAGATATGAATAGTTTCTTAGCTTGATCTAAATTATGACACACAGGGTCATCTGTGCCACAATCTTCATGTTCCTCCTCACAGTCATGAAATACAGATGGCAGAAATTCATATGTTGATAACCATTTTGCAGCATTTTTACAAGGGGACTTTAATTCTTCTACATTGGGCATTTTATCTGGTAAAGTCACATTGGTCAAAACAGATAAAGTATTGCTATCTATGATCCCTGATTCTGCAGCCTTGTCAAGACTGATTATTTCACAAGTTTCTGGAATGTAAAGTGCAGCTATTCTCTTTCTATCATTCAGTATTTTGAATGCCAGCTCATTTGTTATCATATCTTGGTGTAAAGAAGTTGATACAGGGAATATTTCACCAGTGTGAGGCCAAATTAATCCCACAAAGCCCTTCTGTGCTTCCAATACCAGCAGGGCACTGGTAGATGATATTAAGTTGCATTGTACAGCTTCATCAACAGTCAACCGTTGCCCTGAATTTTGACAAAGGATTCCACCCGTCTGAACCTGATGTGTGAGGATCCCGCAAGCAGTGTCCTGATCTATCACCCCTTGTCTCACGGCCTCTTCCACAGTCATTCGTTTCCCTGAGTCAGGGTCAATGATACCTCCAGACATTAACTGAGCACCCAGCATCCTGAACATTGTTTCCCGATCAATGAGCCCTTCATGGGCTGCCCTCAAAATAGTTATCCTCCTTCCACATTTTAACACAATTCTACCTTTTTCTTGTGGTTTCACAGGTAGGAGTCTTAACCCTGTTTCTTCATGTATTATGCTTCTATGAATCATCTGTTCAAGGGAAATTTTCTCAGCACAGTTGGGGTCTATGAGATCTTTACATGTGTCTTGTCTTTCCAGGAGTTTTGCATATAATGTTGGAGAAATCAGGTTTCTCTGGAAAGCACTCTGAAAAGTCAGCTTGTCTCCAGTAGATGGCAAAATCAAATACCCACTTGAAAGCTGATTCTCAAGAATTTTAATAGCCAAAGGTTCTGAAATTAGACCTTGTTCTAAAACTGAAACAACTGGAATATTTGATAATGATGATTCTGAAATAAGCTTTTTTGCATTACTTAATTCCTGCAACTGCAATAGAATCTGCTCATCAATTAAGGCATGAGCTTTAGCTTCTTCCAAATCATAACACACTCCTAACTCTGGAGAAATGATTCCAGAAAAAATCAGCTGGTTCTCGAGCAATCTAATTCCAGTGTCATAGTCAAGAAAACCTCTTAAAATAGACTGAAAGACTGAAAAGACTTCTCCAGTAGTTTGATCAATGACACCAGCAATGACTTTATTCACCTAGAAAGGAATATAAAAGGGAAGATATCAATATTTTTGGGCTATATATTTTAAATTTTCTTTTGATTTTGAATGCATGATAAGCAGAAAAACATGTACTTACCAGGCCTGGCGAAATGCTGTGAATGTTAGCAGCTCAAATGCGCAAGTGATCTATGTCAGTCACTCAATAGCACACGATGTGATAAAAGATTTAAAATCAACATGCATCTGTGAATTGAAAACCTATGCTTTGCATACATACATAGGGTTAGTGAAAGATAATAGAAGATATGATTGCAGAGTGAGCAAATAGAACATATACCTGAAAGGCAAATTTTCATGCTATAAATGTCTTGTGAAAGGTTAGAATATTTGGAAACAGTATGTGATTCAACACAACCATGCTATTCATGTTTACAGCATACAGCATTTCTGTATATACACTCAACAATATGGAATCAGATACTCTAGCACCAAATATTGCATTTAGTTTGCATGAAAAGCATGAAGTCAGTTCCGCAACATTATCTGAACTCATTACACAGACACTGCCTGTATATGAGAACACTCCTTTGCAAGATAATTTTTGAGAACTCCATATTTAAAATTAATATCCATCAACAAATGTATTTGTAGTGCCTCAGAGCTAATCATGTTATGTGTTCCCATTTTCAAATGTAGAAAAATTTTAAGAAAAACTGAAAGTAGATCTCTTCTAGGACATTTCTGAATGATATATGGGAGAGATTATCATGTTATTTTATGGTGTCATTTTTGCAGCAGAAACGCAGGTTTATTTAGCAGTCAAAGAATGGCTTTTAAGAGAAGAGTTAAGAGATGAATGATTTGTTTATCTTTCTTCATGCAAGGCACACATTATTAAGACTCTTCACGAAAGAAGTCTGATGAGTAGAATGTTCATATGCACAGGTGAGGTCACACACAGTATTTTACAGAAAATACATAACACCTTCAGTCAACTAAATCTCAAGTTTCTTCCACACACTGTTAGTTGCAGCTTCTTCTTTTGCTGATCATGTGGGGTTTGAAAATCATGCAGTAAAACTCAAGAGAGACTGAAATCTAAGTTTCTATCTTGTTACCTTTTCTTCCATCTTTTCATCACTCAGATACTGCGCTTCCTGCAGCTGCTTTAAAGCTTCATTGGATAACAAGCTGTAGCTCTCCTGGAGAGATCTGACTTGCTTTTCCATTTCATGTCTTTCTTCATCGGTCATTCTATTATGAAAAAAGAAAGGATCTCTTTGGGTAATTCATAACCTATTGGGAGTGATCTACCTACCTTTACTTAAAAAAGTGGGGCAGAAATTGGTACAAGTAATCTGGAAAAAATACAGCCTAATTATGAAGATGGTCAAGAAAGCTACAAACTGCTTGCAGTTATTCAGGAAAAGAAGTATTTAACCTTTGCATGTGCCTTTGTCTACTGATTCTCAAAGACAGGTAACAAAACTAGCAAGCAGTCATGAGATATTTCAGCAATTTAGTATCTTAAACAGTTTTTTTTCAGACACAGATGAAACAACCTTGTGACATGTAGTTCAAGTACTAATTTGTTATGAATTTGTAAATTATTTTGACTCCAAATAAAAATTAAAATATCTAATATTTTTAAGCTGACCAGAGGTATATAAAACAAGCCAAGTTCTTGAAATTGACAAAACTGCACCAAGCTTCACCAAACAGGAAGGCAAAAAACTCCCGAACTCACATACTTGCACATGAAATGCAACTGGAACAGTAATATGAGGACAGGATTTATTTTTAACCAAATAGTATGTATTGATTCAATTAATTTATATTATTTGAAAAATAAAAAATGGCATACTTATCACTGTGCTTAGCTAAAAATGACTGAGTAGTCTGCAGAGCTTCAGCTATTTGTTCTTTCTTGGTTGACATTTCATGCAGGGAAATCTGAAAAAGAAGCAAATTGTGTTCAAGACTTAACTATGTACATAAATGAAACAAACAAACAAAATAGTATTTCTGTCTGGAATTAATCTCAATAATGTAAGAGTTGGATTTTTTTTAAATACTGGCTATCCTTAGAGCAATATTATTTATTATGTAATTGTATCATTTACATATGGATAAGTCATTGTGCTATGCCTTTTCATTAAGTAAGCTGTTTGTATTAGAAGACTATAAAGCAAAACAAATAGATTTTAAAATGTTATTTGTATGAAAATTAACCAATCATTTAAAATCACTTGTAGTTGGCACAGTTTATAGCAGCTTTATAAAGGTATGTGTACAATGGTCATGTTTAAGAAGTTGCTCACCAAAATGAAAGATAACATATCTTTTTTAACATATCTTTTTTAAAAATGTATCAGAAGACCAAAAGCCTTCATGAAATACAACATCAGAGACAAATGCAATATCAGACGGTTGAAAAAATGAATTATTTATTAATATTCTCCCCACTATCAGTTCTGTCATCCCCACTAAAGCACTCATTGTGGCAGGGGAAGTTGTGGGAATTTAATCTTTTAATTTTTCTGAGAAACTCCCTGCAGTCATTTTGGATAAATAAAGGCAAATTATCAAAGAGGAGTCTGCAAGCTGAAGATACGTTCAATGTAGATGCTAAGAGAACTTCAGCAAGGTGCTTGGGCCCTGCATTCACCTGGGCCTGGACTCAACCAGTTCTGTCCTTGACTGAATTGTGTTAAAGGGCCTGAAAAATCTCACTTTGCAGTCACCACGAGCAGGCCACAATCTCACCACTTGTGCTGCTTGTACAGGAACCAAGAGAAGCACTGTATGCGCTACACAAGAACGTGATGAGAGCAGGCTGAGGTAGCCGGTGGGATCGCAAGCTCCACTTTACTCAGGAAACCAGTGTCGCTGCGGCTGCTGTGTGCACCCTGTCACCATTGGTACCAGCTTCTCCTCCCAGAACATGGTTACACCCCACAGCAACCATAATGTATTTCAGCTATCAAATCACCACTTTCGCTGCTGCTACCTCAATAGGTTGTTTCACAAGAGAAGCAAACACTCTCAGCAAATGCCCGTCTTCCACAGCAAGGGAGCGTGTCATGGAGGAAGCCAAGGCAGCTAATTCACAGGTTATTCACTGAGTGCTCAGGCTGGACAGGGGAAATGACACCCACAGGTAGTGTGGTAAGCTGAGATGCCCTAAGGATCGAGCACTGGCTCATCGCTGACAAAGGTTTGCAGCATTATCATTAACAAGGGCAGAAAAGGAGCAGCACTGAATGTTTTTCCAAATCCTGATCCTAACTACTAGCAAGTTAACAATCAGTATGCTCAAATCAATACAAGCTTACTTCATCCTACATATATAGGCACAAACTCAGAGCTTGCACTGCTTCTCTATGAACAAGCAGTGTGCTGGGTCTGGTGGCCATCAGGACTGCAGGTTTGCTGACCTGCCCAACAGCAAGCTTGATTTACACACACGCTGCTCCAGTGGGTCTAACCAGCACCTGCATGGGTCATCAAAATAAAAACACAGGAACAGGCTGCAAAGAGGGCCAAAATCATGTGTGCAGGACCACACATCAGGTCCTATACTGAGGTATGTGGATAAGTCACCACTCTGTGCCTGTGCTGCTCACTACACAGGCAGACCTTCACCTACTGAAATCTTTTTAGGTGTCACTAAGCTATTTCGTGGGACATTTAGGGGAGCTCCTAAAAATTATAGGAAACTTCACAGATGGAAATTTATGGTCAAAGTTACAACTGTACGCAGTGACAATGTACCTGTTAAATACAAAGGCTTCAAGATGGGCCACTCCAGCAGCCTGTAGTGCGATAATAAAAGCCTCAGCCAACAGCTCCTGTACTTCCTAGGACAGCAGTTTTTACTATTCCTTAAGAAGACCCATCTGAATATCTTTTCAAAAGCAAATAAATAGAAACCTGGCTTTCAGGACCGTCCTAGCAGCTTCCTCCTTCCTGGTGCCCAAAGCGCCAATCTGCCAAGATGCGCTGACCCTCTACAAAGGTTGAGTTATGGTGTGCAGTGTCCAGTTTCTCTAAACTGATATTCTGCAGTGTCAGAATACATCACACACTAGATCTGTAAAAAGCAGTGTGAACTTCTTCCTGAGTAACATGCTTGTGTCCCTAAACATTGATGTTCATGTACCCAGCCCTCCACTCACAACCAAACGTGAAATTACACCTTGAGGAAAATGTGGATGGGGATTCGCAAGAAAAAAAGTATTTATGGAATATTTTGGTAAAAACCTAAAAAGACATCTGTGTACCTGCTGTTTAGGCAAGTCTGTCTTTTCAGCCTTTTCTCCTTCTTCTTTGCTGAGTGTCTTGCTGAGGTTTGACACCCATTTTAGTAAATCCCCAGCTTTCTCAACATGTTCCTTCTTTTCCTCTTCCATTGATTTCTGAGGAGCACCACGAATTGTAAGAAACGTAAAAGTAAATTGTTGAAATATGTAACATTAACATTCATACAAACACAACTCTACCATAATGTCATTATTATCACATAAACATAAAATGATTTCTTTTTATTTATCACCACATGCATTACTATGACACTTTGATGTAGGAACAAAAATGTCACAGAGATATTAACAAAATAATACCTCAAATGATTTGTTATTATTATAAAGGTGCTTATTCATACACACATACAATCATTATAAAATTATTGATAAAAGGAAAAAGCATAGCTATCCAGTTATTACTCAGCAAATAAAAATCTAAAAAAAATTGCATATAAAGTATCTTTGAATTGCTGCCTTTGCATTACCCTCAGGTGTGGATATGTACAGCCAGCATAGGATAACAGTATTTTGCAATATATGCACATAGATTACTAAATTATAATTGGAAGAATACATTGCCTTTATGTCTACAGAAACAAGAACAATAACAGTAAAATACTGAGACATTTAATTTTTTTCTGCACAGAAAAACATATTCCTTTTATTATAAGTACAACCTGTTAGTAGGTGGACATTCATCAATACTGAGAAAACATGCTTAAGCCCTTCCATGTATCACAAGTAAAAATAAAGGCATTTTATTTCAATGGACTTTTTTTATTTGATATGCAATTGTAATTCATTTGCCTATTAGAGCATGAAAACTTTTCTAAAGAAAAAAAGTTACCTGGAGTGAGAGAAAAACTTACAACTTTATAGTGTAAGTAGCCCAATGAAATTAATTAAATACCAGTGTGAGAAAAAGTACTTATGCATGTGTGTTTACTGCACTGCAGACTTAATCCTTGTATATTTTATTGCCACTTTTGTAAAATAAATGATATCTACAAACTGATTTGTAATATTAAATTAAGTAACAGGTCACATGAAATACTGCACTGTGTTCATTCATAAAATGGGCAATCTCTTTCAATCTTTAATGTAAGGATATGATCCTTGTCTCACCTAAATCTACCCATCTTGCACTAATATTAACTTCACCAGCTTGAGTATAATTTCTCATTCACACTACCTGTATGTAGGTAATGTCAGAGAAGGCCTTCAGGGAAAGACTGAACACATAGATTGCACTTTGAAATTACGAATCTGCCTGTCTATAAATTTCAGTTTTGCAATAAGTAATATCTAATTCCAGTTTCAGTGGTTTATACTAATAAGTGGTTTGTAACAATTAGTTTTACAGCAATTCATTACTATGCTAGAAAACATTTATGATTGTCCACAAAGGCCATCACATTTCCTTAACTTGAATGGGTTTTAAAGTAGGGCCCAAAATGAGTACTAATATCTTTTGTCCACTATGAATTATAGTAAAGACTGGAAATTCCTGTTTTTATGGGCTGAGTTGCTTCTAACAACCGCAGTCCAGTGTGGCAATCAAAAACAGCTCTCTCTAAAGCTTCTTTATAGGTTATCTTCTTCTTAGTTTTGGGGCATGTTAAAACTTTAGCATGCAATTTTTCACCCTTCATCTTTGTAGCTGTGGCAGCATCAATAATACCACTCTTAATTGCATCTTCCATTGTTAACCTGGAATGAGACTTTGGATCTATCAAGCCACCAGTCAAGTACTGATACTCCAGGCAGCGCATGCCCATTTCTTTGTCTATGGCATTTAAATGCACAGCTTCAACGGCTGACATAACAGTGTTCCTTACAGGATGAATGATCCCAGTAAAGATCAGCTCACACTGCTGGATTTGCTTGGCACAACCGTCATCAATTAACTCCCTTTGCAAAGCTTCTGAAACACTGTACTTTTTCCCAGTAAATGGATCAATTATACCTCCTGTGCTAACCTGAGCTTCAAGACATCGAAGGGCAGTAACTCTGTCTACCAAGTTTTTACGTGAAGCTTTCAAGACTGGAATTCTTTCGTTGGTTTCAGAAAGCCAGAACCCTGCAATAGGACTGTTTAAATCTTTATTTGGCTGTGAACTGCTAACTAAAATATCACCAAACTCATTAACTGTGATTAAGCCCTCCTTATATTTATCAACTGATGCTCTGTCAATTCTACCTTGACTTAAGGTCTCCTCAATATTAAACTGTATGCCAGATTTAAGATCTGTAAGCAAAAGAAAAGAATTCCCATCAGAGTCAAAACACGTAGACTCCTTCCAATCAAATTCCTGTTTCGAAAGCTCAAGATATGTAGCTTTATCAATACATTTCTTTTTATAAGCCTCGTATGATGTCATTTCAGCTCCTGTGTTGACATCTACTACAGAAATTTTATGACTTTTCTCTGCTGATGGGCTGCTTATTTTCCTTTCACCAGCTGGAAGCAGAAAGCATTTACTGCTTACACTGAACAAACACATTTTCAGCAAATCACAGTAGTACATAGCTTTCCTGTTATTTGGATTGTAAAAACATTTTGCATTACTAGAAGGTTCATGCAAAAATTTTAAAATTGTGTTATTAAGCAAGCCAAGATGCACGGCAGTTTCTGGAGGTACGCGAACACTTCTTACAGGATCAATTACCCCCCCACTTGCAATTTGAGCCTCAAGGATATTTTTACCTTTTTGTCTCTCTAAAAGTCTAGCTTCCACAGCCTGAAACACAGAGAGCACTTTCCCAGAACAGCAATAGCCCAAAACAGCTTTCTCTGCCTCAAGCAGTCTACTCTTGAATTCACTATCTGCAAGCCCTCTAACAACCGAATCATCAACAGAGAATTTCTGACCTGTTGTGGGATCAATGATGAAACCAGTAGCTGCTTGGGCCTCTAAAAATGCTAATGCCAGTGCTTTTCCTATGATTCTTCTCTTTGCTGCTAAAGCAAAAGAGAGTATCTCTTTGCTGGATTCAAGGTACAGCCCAGCTATAGCTGTAGGTTTAGTTAAAAATTTTTCAAGAGTTTTCTGAATCTCATCAGTAGTTTTCTGCCCTGAAATAAGCTGCTCAGCTGTCAGCCTGTCTAAAAGTTTAACTTCGATCAACTGTCTGGCAGTTACATCATGTCGGAGACCTTCAAATTTAATAGCATCATACTCCTCTGTAAAATATTCCTGCTGAGTAGCATCATCAACGGTTCTCAAAATCTCTTCCCCTAGGAAAGAGCTCATCTTTGCAAAGTCTTCTTTCCTAAACCCTTCGGATGTTTTGTATTCCTCAAACATTCTCTCTTCATTACCAAACGTCTTGTCATTTTCTTGGTTTAATGTTGTGAGTTCAACATGCATGTCATAGTGCTTGTTCTTCACTATCTGTAAATAGGAATTTTTTGACACAGTGAGAAATACAACCTCAGACTGTTCTGTACGTAATTCACTCCTAAATCCACCACCAGAGAAATCAAAGGGAGAACTTGAATGCAAGTCAGAAAGGAGAACTGCTACTAGCATTAGAGAGAAAAGAAACACAGATAGTTAGAGTTTTGAAGTGCATTTGCCATTTAAAATATTTATTCAATAATAGGAATATGACTAGACTAAGCATCAATAACTGTTGTTGCTACTATGTGAACCTACTACTGTTAATCAAAGCTTATTTTGACCAATAATGATACAATGGTGTATGTGAATTTCTATTTCCAACACAAACTTTTAAAATAATGTTTCTTAAATATTAAAGAATCTGGTACTGAGGTCTAATGAAAAGCTTTTTGTGTTGCATAAGAATGAAGGGGTTCCCTTCACCAAAGTAGGAACATAAGAAACATTAGAGAGAGTAGTGATAAAGTATAACTAAAAACAAACAAACAGACTATAATAAAGAGCAGACTAGGAAGGCAAATCCTCACAAAATGTAGTGTGTACCTCCAAGGGATGCAGTTTTACCACTCCTAATTCATGTTTTGTGTCTTCTCCATGTCTAATAGTTTGTCTGGAACTGTGCAGGTTCCTGTTTCTCAATGTGTCCTTTTCAGTGGTTCCAGATATTTGGCTTGCTTTATCAAAAGTTATGTGGAACTGTGTACTCATTTGTGAAACAAACTCTGTAAAAGACTGTGAGCTTGAATCTTCTAAAGATTGGTTTATGGTTGACATCTGGAACTGCACCTCTCTCGGTATTTTATCATCAGCACTCATGTACAATGTATTTTCTTCTATTTGATCAGATTTAAAACCTGATCTCTCCTGTTTCTGCCTTAACAAAGGTGAGCTTGGTTTTGTATGTGGAGGAAGCTGTTCAAATTCTTTAGCTGCAGCATCACTCGGGTAACTGAAATCATTCCCTCTTCTCTCACAGCTCAATTTAAATCCAGAATCTTGGAGCTTATTACTTTGCTGAACTTCATTCTGTAACAAAAAAAACCTGTGTTCACTCTCCCTGACCTGCAAATCCATTTTCTGTTTCAAGCTCTCAACCATGCGCTTCTGCACTTCCAATTCTTCCTCAAGTTTCCTGCACTTCTGGTGATGGTCCATTTCAGCCTGCTTCCCTTGCTGTAGTTGTTCATGACATTTTTTAAGCCTTTCTTGCAGATCTTCCATTTGCCTCTTGTACAACATGATGTTTTCCTCGGCCATATGCTTTTCCTGCTGAAGAGCAACACATTCTAGTTTTATGCCAGAAATGTCCTTTTCTGTGATGCTATGGGATTCTAGTAATTTTTCAACTTTTTTCCTAAATTCCTCTGCAGAGTGTTTAAACTTAATGGATTCTTCCTGAAACAGAATCATCTTCTTGCGTGCCATCTGTTCATCCAGAGTCTTCTGATGGAGCTCATCCTGCAATTTTTTTAATTTGCTACTTAAGTCTTGTATATGAGTTTGTTGTAGTTGAATCTTCTGCTCACTCATTCTCTTTTCCATGGCTAGAGCATTCATTTGAGCATTTAAATTTTTAACCTCCTGGTTAATGGTTAGGGTGGAAGCACTTTGTTTATCACACTTTTGTTTATATTCACTAGCTAGGTCTTTTGTTTTTGCTAGATCAACTTCTAGGCCTTTAATTTTACACATGAATTCTTGTTCAATTATTGTTTGCTTATGCAATTGTTCATTTGTTGTGTGCAATTGTTCTTTGAAACCATCTGCTAGGGCTTTTAATGCGTCATTTTTCCTCTGAACATTTTGTTTTTCCAAAGCCATCTTCTCTGATTCAGATTGAATTTGCTTCATCAGTAGTTTTGTTTCAGTATTCCATTTATTAAGGTCCTCTATCTGTCGTTTCAATGTTTCTGACAACTGATTGCTTTTGGCTAATTCATTCTTAAGCATCTGAATTTCCTGCTGGTTTTCTTTCTCTACTTTTGTTTTTTGAAGCAACTGTTCCTTAATTTTCTTATATTGGTCTTGAAGATTATTTGCTTCTCCTTTGCATGACTGTGTTCTGTGTTCAGCTGCCAGTTTCTCTTTTTGAAGAGAACTGATTTGTGAATTTAAATGCTTGATAGTGATTTCAGTTTTTGTCTGTGATCTGGTTAATTCCTCTACTTCTCTTTTTAGCTGTGTCTTCTCTTGCTGAACAGATTTCAGCTCCTCCTGATAGTTCATCTTAATTTTCTTAAGATCCATAGCTTCTTGCATCACCTCTTCAGCTTTACCTGTGGCTCTCTGTAGCTGCCTGTCCAGTTCTTTCAACTGTTGCAAATACCCCTGCTCTACTTGGTCTTTTTCCTCCAACCTAATTTTTAGGCATTTAAGTTCACTATTGACTTTATCTAGTTTTTCTTTTAATAAACGAGACTTTTCTTCTGTTGATGATTTTTGAAGCTCAATTTCATTCAGTTCATATTTCAGGTCTTTAATAGTTTTATCAGCTTTTTTGTTAGCAAGGGTTAAGTCATCTATCTTCTGTTTAAGCTCTTCTACTTTTTTGGCTTCTAGTTTCTTCTGGAAACTTGTAATTTCAGAGTCAATCCTACACTGACTGCCTTGCCCAGCAGTGAAAGTTGGCAGGGAGGTTTCTCGAGTTACAGAGTAACTTCCTTCAACAACTTTCCTTCTAGCTTCAGTTTTTTCTCTTTCTTGCAGCTTTATTTCTGATAGGTTCCCTTTAAATTCAAGATCTTGTTCCATTTGCTTGATAAGCTTCATAAGTTTCTCCTCTCCGTCTGTTTTTTTCTTCAGCTCCTGCATTAAGGTTTTTTTTTGTTCCTCTAAATCATAAAGATTAGTACCTTTTCTTCTTAGAAGATCTTCCAAGTTTCTTCTGGTAAAGGCACTTTCTTCTATTTGATTTCGAAAAGCACGGAGGTTTTCCTCCAGTACACTTCTTTGAGTCTCTGCCTGAAAAATGAACTGCCTTACACACTCCAGCTCCCGCTCTGCATCTGCTTTCTCTTTCGCCATGCTCTCTAGATCTATACGACACTGCTTTGCCTCTTGCTCAGCCTTGGTCTTCTGAAGACAGATTTCTTCCATGTCCTTTTGCTGCTTCTTCCGCTCTTTTTCTGCAGTTTCCCTCACTTTAGGGAGCTCCTGTTCCACTTGGATTTTTTGCTTCTTCATATTCTCCAACATCTCCTCAAGCGTTTTTACCTTTCCTATGAGTTTTTTATTCTCATCAATTGTGTTACTTTGCTGTGCCATTAGATCTGAATATGCCTGATGTGCTGATGCTTCTTTGTTCTTTAAAATCTGTAAAAGAGTAAGATAAGTTGGAATTTACTTTTTGAAATGCAACATAGGAAATATATCAGGCTCTTCGAAAAGCAGAAGGGAAAATACTTACTCATATATAAGGTATGTCCAGAAAGTAGGATGAGCAGTTCCCACCACCATCACCTTCTCTTGAAGGCTTCAGGAAGTTACCACTAGCCAAATATGAAACCCTTGACAAAGACATTCACAAAGCAAAGAGGTCCTGAAGGCTCTCATTTCAGTCAGATGCCTCTTAGCAGTAAGCAATGCCAAACAGTTCACATAGGCTTTCTCTCCAAACAAATAGGCAGAGCAAACAGTAAGCCAAACAAAGTGTGCAAGAGTCCTCAAGAAGAAAAGTGGTCTACCATTTCTGGATCAGTTCAGCAGAAACTGGAAGAAGGACTTGGGTTTGCAAGCAAATATAACACACACATTCTGAA
Organism: Corapipo altera; assembly: GCF_003945725.1. Lineage (NCBI taxonomy): Eukaryota > Metazoa > Chordata > Aves > Passeriformes > Pipridae > Corapipo > Corapipo altera. The sequence goes on from NW_020884890.1 coordinate 1,445,282, forward strand.
CTCCCCTCCAAGAACAGAAACAGTGCAACAGCTCTAGAAAGAGAAGTATATAACCCCAGCACGTCTCTGGTCCACAGTGTGCTCCACAGTCCCAATGCCTCCACTGATGCAGCCAGGGGACTGGTAAGAGCACAGCTGCTCTGCACTGTAAGCACAGAAGTATAAACATGGCAGTTAGGAAAATCCTAGTGAAAACTAGTTGGCTAGTAGTCTCCGTATATCAGCAGATCCAGGGCAAGTCTTACAAGCAAGATGTGCAATCACCAGTAATAATATGGTTGAAGCAATACATACCTTGTCCTCATTAGCACTATTATGGTGTTAAGATACCAAATATGAGCTAACATGAGGTAAGAACACCTCTATATTCCTATGATCATAAAAAGAGGGCATGAAGGGTAATTATAGCAACATTTTCAAACAAACAGAATGTTGGGTTATTTAAAATTTGCCAGATTTACTTGATTCTTCACATGATATATGAAACATTTCCTAAAAGGCTAATGCAAAGGCAGCTTCCTCAGTTTGTCTCCATATTTCTCTGTATTAAAATTTTGAACAGCCCCCAATGGAAACAAAATGTTTAAATTGATTTGTTATCAGATCTCTTATGCTCCCATAGACACAAAATCTAATGTATTATGCTTGAAAAAGAAGAACTAAAAATACAGATACAGTCACAACCTATCTTCTTAGATTTCATTTTTGCTAATCAACATGGCTGAGCATCAGCTGGGTGGAGAAAAGGATGGCAAATAGTTACACAAAATAAATATAAAAATAAATGTCTAATAATTTTAAAATTAAGCATCTCAAAATGCACAGTAATTGATACATAATTCACATATTCATTGTTTAAATTATGTTCAATCAACCTTAAATCACTTGACATATTTTGAGATTCAAATGTTGATTTGGATTGATTTAGAATCATTCTTAGATTAACTGTTTCATTTGCATTGCAGAAAAACTCTGGTACCTTAATAATAGTTGTGCTTCTTTTCTCTTCATTATCTTTGTCTCTTTTTTTCTGCTTTTCTTTTTTTTCAAATGAGGTTTTTTTCCCTAATTTTTCCCAAAACGTCTTCTGGAGCTTAGTGTTTTTTCTGGGTACATTTGTGCTATGACCCTCATCTCTACCGATCATTTCTGGAACTAGCAATAAATTTTTACATTTCTGACCCTCTTCTAACCTGTCTTCTCCACTCTGCTTCTTCCCACTTATATATATGTTGCCCAAACCATAAATGTTACCCTCTGATATTTTCTTCACCCTTAGTTTCTCATCTTGACTCAAAAGTTTTTTTGTTAATCCATGTTCTGATGCTGGAAAATAATCCTCTTCTCCAGAGATAATTTCTGAGAGGCTAAAATCTGCATTTAAATCACCAGCATTTCCTAACAATTCTGTACCTAAACTTTGATCATTCTGCACTGGTGACACTTCAAAATCTAATGGATAAGATTCAGAGACTTTTTCTGCATAATGAGTCTCTAAAATATTTCCTGAAGAAACAGTTGAAATTTCTTGCATTGTATTCTTGGCTTCATTTGGATTTAAATTTAATTTTTCTAGGATTTTCTTTTCTACTAGGAAATAACTTTTATCCGGAGATTCTCTCTGCAGTTTGACAGTATCTGTTTCAACATTACAATAAACATCTGGATTGCTCATAGATTGCAAATTTAACTTTGTTTTTTCACTTCCACTGTGCACTGTCAGGTCTCTGAAAGAGGATGCAACTTTCTCTAAAGATGTTGCATCCCTTGCACCTGAAAGAGAATCACCTTTTTCATAACACACGTGAAACTCTCTGTCTTCAGAGTTTAAAGTATTGTGGCTATTGCTTTCTGTAAGGCAATGCTCTTTATGCTGACATTCAAAATGAGGTGAAAAATGTTGCTGTTTGTGAGGGCTGATACCAAGGGCATGCTTTCCAGCTTTTGGAGTGACTTCAGTTTTCTTCATTGTTAGCTCAAAATTAGTTTCTGATTGCAACTCACACTCTTCCTTTGTTGAAACATCACTCCCTGCCTTTCTTGAATTCTTTTTTCCTGTGGTTTTGTGTATAATTTCCACTCTAGGCAACTTCTTTGATATTGCCTCTGTTTTCCATCTCTCTCCATTAACAATTTTCTCATTTAACGTTTCACCAGGATCATTATTCACACTCACACAGACCTGAGCTGAAACAAAAAAATCTTTTCTGCCATTTTTTTCTTCTTTACTTTGATTACCAAAATCCCTTAAACTCTCCTGCTCTCTATGTAGTTTATTGTCTCTGTTGACACTAATGCTACTTTCTTGACCACCAAAGTTTAAAAGTTGCTTTAATATTCTATCAATTTTGATTTTATCATATCTGTCTACATTTAATTTTCTTCTGTCAATTTCCAATTTATTTTCTGTGTGTTCAGGTTTACTGGAAGAGTTATCTTTTTGCAAACATTTCACATCCATCGTGCATTCATTAGGTTTATTTTCCTCTCTCAATTCAACAGCTTCATTGCCATCCAAATGCTGAAAGACTTCGGCTGACTTCACAGGTTGCTGGAGTTCACTCTCTTCTGGTAAACTCTGAGCATGACAGCATATGGATTAAATTGAGATATCACAGAAAGCATCTTATTTTTTCCTTATTCTGTACATTCTTAATGCCAACACTGAGAGTTAGGAAAGAAGATTGGCATGAAAGAAAATCTTGGAACAATCACAGACTTCAGAAGTCTGATCCCAAAAGAAAAAAAAATATCATTTCTCCTTTGAAAAGGATTGTTATTTTTCAGATTTGCTACCCTGATTGCAAAGAAAAACCCCATCATATTATTTTGAGACTGGAAACCTGCTTAAGTTATCTTCAAAGAAGCTACCAAAAATTTAGAAGGTTGCCAGGGAGTGGATGAGGAGGGAAGATGGGAAGTATTGGATTTCCAAAAAAGCAGTCCTGGAGACTCAGAGTAGACTGAAACTCAAAACATTTTGAGAAATTCCATTTGTTCTTGAAGAACATGAAGCCTATTGACATTCACAGGTTTCCTGATCCTTGTTCTTTGCTTGACTTTTTATCTTTGATGACATTAACTTTATAAGTCATACTAAATCTTCAGTTATGATGGTTACTTATCCACAAATATTATGCATTTCCATCAGTTTGCTCCACCACTTGATGCACAAAGATGCAATGCTGTTAGCGTAACAGTTGGTTCAGAGGTAATTTAATAGCAAGAAAAGCCAATAAAGACAAAGTCAGCACCAGAATTATAGAACTCTGGTTTTTTCCTGTAACAATAACATTAAAATTTATACCCATATGATAGTGTTCTTCAACTTAATCCAACTTATAAAGTTTATACTAAAATAATGTAGTCCCTAAAGAATGATTATATATAATCTCTTCCAGAAAGAAAGATTTCAAAAGAAAGTGAAGAATTCAGAAGTATTTTTTCTCAATTATTTGGAAGGTTGACTCTCCAGGAAACATGTATTTTAAATACTTTGTCAGTCTAACTTCAGTAACCTACTCTTGTTAATAAGATTCAATACGAAGTATAAATAAAATGCTGTTTGACCCCAAGGAAACAATGTGGTAGAAGGACAAATGGAAAAAAGTATCTGAAAATGTCAAAGACATTTCAGAAATTAATTAAGAGGGCATCATACCTCCCTGTTAAAAGAACTTCCTTACATGTTGTAAGTGGACCAGAATGCATACTATGGAATATTAAGAGGCCTACACAGGACATCAACAGTGCATGCACAGTAAGTTTGTCCTCATCTTAATGTCTGCATTTATACCAAAGATCAAGCCCTAATATATTAAAGTATTAAAATTGAATGTATGTAACTATGTCTCCATCAGAATTTAGTGAATCATATGATCCTTTTAGTTGGAGGAACTGGCAACATGTATAGATGGTATGGAGCTACATTCCTGTATAATGTGCACTACATAACAAATTTTAGTTTTGTGAATCATTCCAACAGGTATATCGCTGTTTGTTTGCCTAGATGTTCTATTTGCTTGGTTGACTGACAGGGAAGGACCTACCTCTTCCTCCTCCAGTCTTTTCAAAGAGTCACCTGCAAACTTAATGTATTGGGTCATCAAGGTCACCAAGGCAGTATAACGAGTCCGTAAATCCATGAACTATAGAGAAACAAAGGAGGGGGAGACGTATGACAAAGGAAAACACTCTAATTAACCTCAAAATAAGTGATATACACTAATCTAGAACCTATCCAAATTCTCATCTCAAAATTCTGATTGTGGAATCCAAAGTTTGATTCCAAAGTTTAATGTCATCAACAGGGTCCACTTGCACTAATAAATCCTAAGGATCTATGAGGAGATCCATAAAGAGAAGAAATAGAAGACAATCTTTTGACTTCACAGTCATTTGATTCTTTCCCCTCCAATAACAGTTCATAAGAGGGGCAAGCAGTGCTGGTCACTATTCCTCTCTCTTACAGTTATCAGGGAGGTAGATTTATCTTTCCCACCCAAATGAGGCTGATTTGCCTTGGAATCTCTCAAAACGTCCAGATCTGGTAAGTTTTACCTTAGCCAAGATGAACGCTGACCCTGTTTACCGTGATCAAGGCCCAGCCCAGAGGTAGTAATGAATAGTTTTCCTGAGGTAAAATTCTCATACAGTTTTTTATTATTTGGATTACTTTTGTTCATCAACTGCAATATACAGCCTTGTTGCCTAAGTACAGCACAATGACCAAGAGAATATTTGTCATATCACATATAGAGAAAAAAATAATCTTGCTTGGGTTATCCTATTTAATAATTAATAAATCCAAAAACCTACTCTTGTGTTTACGCTCTTTTAAGCAAAGACTCACATTTTCCTGTCAAAAGAAATCCATTTACCTCTTGAATAATGAAGTCTGACGAGCTTTGTATTCTTCGGCGCTTCACTGGAGATTTTTGTTGGGAGTCAACCATAGCTCTGTAGGTCATGGTCTGTAACTCATAGTCCTGTAAAAGAGAAAATACACTAAATGATTGGCATCCCACGTGATACTGACACTAAAACAATAGGATTACAAGTGTAATGTTATTTGTTACCTTCACAGCAGCTGAGTATTGCTCTGAATACTTCTGGCATTCGTCTATTTTGCTTTGTTTCATTTCAATCTCAGAAACCAGCATCTGTAAAATATGAATCTACATTTTTATCTTTAAAAGTTATTTTTATTACTATTATAATTAACATTTTTACTTTATCTGGCATCATCTAACATAAGTAGATGTTTATCTAACATCTAGTTTATCAAACATTTAATATGCTCCTATCCATGCGTGTACAAGTAATTATGCTCAAGCCTGAGCTTCATCAGATTTATGGTACAAAAGAAGTGAAAAAACCTGCCAGCTTTAATGGGTGGTGAGTGAACTTAAACCAAAATCAGGAATACACTATTTCATGCATATAATTTGTTATTTTGTCTCTTATTGAAGTTGCATTTCCTTCTTGCAGGAGACAGTTGTTAAGTTTAGGTCTGCTTTCATGAAAATATTTCTACATCCATAAATACCAAGAGCAGTACTGAATACAAAATTATGTGATAAGGAGAGTCCAGAATTTTTAAGGTTTTGATCTTCTTTGCAGATTTGAGGATCAAACAATCCGGTCCATAAAATGACAATCATCAGTGATATACCCATGGTTACATTATAAACATAAAATCATATAATCTCATGATTACTTGGCATTTTACAAAAAGGGCTGATGGATACAAGCACCTCATAATAAGCAAGACTGACATCACTGGGTTAAACTGATACTATAATTCTTTGGTCATTACAGCAGTGCTTTTCCACAAGGACATCCCTTTCATACCTTATGTTGGTTCAACTGTTTAGCCAATGCTTTGCTATTTTCAGGATGTATTTCTTGAATCTTTCGCTGAGTATCTTCTACTTGTTGAATCCAAGTGTCCAAAGAATTGTAAGTATCTTTATAATACTTCAGAGATTTATTAATACCTTCTAAGTCACGCAACCTGATTTTATTTTAGAAGATAGGTAAAGGGGGAGAAGATGATTATTAAAGACAAAAAATGCAACTTTAAAGGGTTTGAATGCCTTAACTCTGCTACAATTCACACTTTAAACATACTAAAATAAAACTCAAAAAAAAGCAAATTCACTTCTCAAACACCAAGGCTCCCAGCTTCATGAAGCCTTTTCATTTGTCATAAAGGACATCCAAGAAAGATCCTACTACAGAAGAACCTCTGCATATATCCCTTATTAGTGTGCTCATCTGCTTCAAACTCAATGAGCACAGGAAACCGTAAGGAAGAGGGAGGGCTCTGCAACAGCAATCAATTCTGTTACAAGAAGTCAGAGTATTTCAAATGTAACCTATGGGACAAGAAGAAGTGTGCTGTGCTGGAGTTAAATAGCAGTAGCATATACTTTGTGCCAACAAAACAACAGAATTACACTAAAACTGAAGACTGCTAACGTGCAAAAGTAATCAATCCTGTATGGTCATTTTTAAATCATGGTTTTGACCTGTAAAGAGAGTTCTGTGTATTTTTTCAAATTCATTTTCATACTGATAGAAATACTGGCTTCTTCTTTCATGATCCTTATATTGTTACACATTATCATGGTGTGATTTTGGCAGTTGCTCAGTGCAGAGCCAGGAGTTACACTTGATCCTGTGGCTCCCTTCCAACTCAGGATATTTTAAGATTCTACTTAAAAGATCATATAAATATGACCACTCAACACTGCAGGATAAACATACTTATTACGCAACTTTTTACAGTTTGACTAGGAATGAATACTTGGAATCGCTCTAGCGTTGTTCTCAAGATACCAAAAAGAACAAGTAAAGGAAATTGTATTACTCAGGTTTCATACTTAAGCATGTTTTAAAGCTAATAACCATGAAAGAGAGAAAGGATCATGGTAACTGCAGCCAATATTTGTACATATTTTTTGTATAATGATCATCAGTGTTAAGCTGGTAGGAAGCAGCAGAGATAACATTTGCAGAAAGCAGCCTCTTTACAGCTCTGTGCTGCAACTACCACAGTCTGTCTTGTTTACACCAGAAGCCACTATGCTTTAACAGCCATTTTTCAGCACAGTCTATTCAGGATGGAGTCCTGTGAGGAAAGCATGTGGTTCATGTTTACTCTCTGAGAAAATAAGAAAATTTCAGTAACTGATAAAACCAGTGTTTAATCATTTAAATTATGTTAAACTATCAAATGATGAAAAATTAACTAAATTAGTTAATTGTAAGTGAAAAACTTTGGTATTGCACCTGAATGGATATTCACCCCTTAGAAAAGAAGGACAAAAATGTGACAGGTTGTTTTGTGAACTTTTACATCAACAGCACTATCTTCAGTGCTCTTGTTCAGGTTATCTAAAATGACAAACTGAAGTACATTTTAAAGAAAATAAATTCAGACTGTGTAGTACAGACTTCCTCAACTTGCTTATATTTTGTCCTTCAGTCTCTACAGTTCTGCTTCCTTTACATATAGGAAACAGAACTGTAGAGACTGAAGACAAAAGTATTTCCTGGAAAGTCATGTATGGACATCTCCTTCAGAACTACAGGTAGGTGTGTTCTGCTGTATCTGCACATCTGTATAGGCTTGTGCATTTGAGTAACATTTTTCAATATCAACTTGACAGTAAAGGTTTGAATTTAGAGCAACATCTCAACTGGATATTGAGGCTGCGCACACGAACACGCACAAAAAAAAAAAAAAAAAAGAGGCACTTCGCCAAAAAGTTATTGCACCAAAATTATCGCAGAAGTCAATGGAAGCTAAGGACTTCCAGACTTAGCACTTGAATCATCAAAAGCAAATTAACATGAGTCCAATCATAACTGATGAATCACTTTATCAGTTTAGCCTCTCAGAACTTAATTATGAGGAGAAACAGACAGTATTTCCATAGGACTGCCAGCCACTTCCATAGGCTTTTTCTGTTGGTTTTTTTTGAAGAAGAAAGAGAATGTATCTCTACTATGTATTGATAAGCTGTAAGTAAATAATCTTGATCATCTTTTGGTGCTTAATTGTTACAGACAATGCCTGCTGAAAAGTCAGGCAATGATGTCAGCAGCACAAAACAGGTATTCATCTTAGCAAATTTCAAAAACAGCTCAGAAAACTATTCAGACCTGTTTTAGTATGAATTTCTGATTGTTTTTCCTCAGAAATAATAAAACCAGTATAGAGTATGAACAATTTATAATAAAAGGTTACACAAACCTATTTTCAATTTGACAGTGAACATTTTGCCACCTCTCAGCCAACTGGTCCACTTTTTCTTTATGCCAGTCAAAGTCAAGATCACGTTCCTTGTGCATTTTAAACATCTGATCACTGATCATCTTTGCCTTCTGCAGTTCATCCTCTAAGGCATGGAATGTTTGTCTTTTTTCATCTACTTCAGATCTCCATTGCTAGTATATGAGAAATGAAAAATTGTAAATAACTCATAAATTATGACACTGTTTTACAAATTAGTATTTTACATGAGTAAAATGTATAAATTAATCAATCAAAATGTTTTAATTAATATTTTACTTCTGCTTGCTCAAATACTCAAATGGTACCAGAATGGGTCTGTAGCAAGTAATAGTTATAAAATGCAAAATAATTCTTAGTAACCCCTAAGACACGTAGATCAAAACAGAGCCATCAAATTAACACAATTACTTCATTAACTACATCTTTAAAAAAAAAACATTAGGTAGATGCCAATCACTCTAACAAAAAAAAGCATTACTCATATTTTGCAATATCAAAATGAGGCATATACAGCAAACAAAAAATGCTTAAGTTCAATCTTTCCATTTCTCAAAGATATATGCCCAGCTTCCTAGGAAAGCCTGATTAGTATACTATAGCAGTAGTAGGAATGCTAGTGTGGTCATGTGTATATAACATAAATATAACCCTATGTTTATGTTACCTTACGTATATGTTACCTTGTGACGAGAAAAAATCTTACTGCAGCATCAACAAGTGCCACGCTTGGAAGTTCAAATACTTCACAGCATTTCGTAACAGCGGGAACATGCTTTCAAACTATCCAATTCCTAATGCTCCAAAGTAATTTTTTTCTGAGATGTCAATCCCAATGAAGACTAAAACTAAATACACAAGCTAATTTTTGATACACTATACAGTATAGCATAACCAAGTCAGGTGTTACAAGATAGATACTTTTTGTCTTATTTTTTTATTTGCCCATGAGAAAGCACCAGCAAACTCTTACCTTTAATGTACCCATCAGGTTTTCAATATGGTTTTTGTCAGCCATTACTGCCTCTTCTTCACACAACTTAGTTTCATAGTGTTTCACTAATGATTCTGCCGTTTGGGTGTTCGTCAGGACCAAATTTATAGTTTTTAATCTGAAAAACAGTAATCTCCTGTTAACTGAACCATCAATAACAACATTCAACACACGTGTTCTTCAGTCTTTTCATATCATGGGGCATCCCTTTATAAAACATTAAAATGTTAACTCCCCTTTCCTAGATCAATATTATTCATACTAATATCTTCAATTTATTTTGAAGAGAAAACTGTGAACTAAAAGGTGTGATGGAAGATACCCTAGTACATACTTATCTATGAAAATGGAAGACATGGAATAAACTTGATTCATGTTTTGAATAACAACACTGAGCTCAGAGCGCAGGGTAGGGACTGAAGGTGAACCAGCAGCTTGACTGAAAAACTCTTCACATTTATCTGTGATGGCTCCCAAGTCATCCTTCAGTCGATCCAGTTCTTTCTTCAGTTTCTGTAAAATGAAAGGTGACTGACAGTGTTTTCATCCTACATCAACCTGATACATACTCTACATATCACTATCAGTACAAGTATGCCCTTTGCTTGCTTTATGTGGACAACATAAAAAAAATGAAAAGAAACAAATGTATAATAGGGAAACTAACAGAATCACCATTTATTATCTTCTTTTTCTCATAAACCCAAGCATAATATTTGATTCGTCTTTACAAGATGCAGTGTAAACCTCGGTGGTTACACTCAAAATGCCTGCATATATTTGTTTTTAAATAAAACTCTTTCCCTAGGTGAAACAGACTTTCTCAAAGGCTCACCTCTTGCTCTGAAATCCTAAGCACATTTTCATGTACATCATCCCTTTCCATTGGTGTTCGGATCTGCCGTATTAACCGCTCCTCACAAGTCTCTAGCCGTAGTCTGATATTTCTGACTTCAGAGATGTACAGATTGTAAATAGATTCTTCCTGCTCCTCTGTTGAAAGAAATAAGGTACATGTTAGAAGCAAAGTCATCATGTCATTTTCAACATATTGTCTCGTGAAACACTTCATAAAGTCATCTTTCTATAAGGGTTGGACTCGATCTTTACGGGTCCTTTCCAACTTGGCATATTCTGGGTGATTCTGTGTGAAGTCTTTCTGTGACTGGTTGAAATGCCATCAGTTTCCATTGGAATTTTGGCTATAAGGAAAATTCAGGGACCCTTAATTTTTGCTGTTATTAGATCATCTTCTTACCCATGAAAAACTTTTGTCTGTGGCCATGCATCCCAGGTACAGGCATCACTCCTATGCAGACTTTGCTAAACTCAGTGACTGATTCTCTCAACCAGTGATATCAGGTACCTTAAATTCTCTCTTTCCAGTGCACAGGGTAACACATCTTTCCTGAAGTGCAGTGAACTATGCTAATAAAGCAATCAGTTTTGCCCTACTATATTTCTTTAAATTGCTGATTTACTCAACAGTAAATCAGAACAGACATTTTAAGCTTTCTATTCTCAATGTATTGAAAAGTACGCTAAGAGAACAGTAACTACAAGCATTTTGTGAAGGTAGAGAAATACCTAGGATGCTTTTCTTGCCTTAACAGTCTGAAAAAAGTTTTAATTCTGTTATGAAATCAACAAAGTAATCAAGTTGTATTTCCAGCATTCAAAAGCAAGAACGGCATGACTAAACAGTGAGCTGTAAGGCACGTAATAAATTCTCAGGTGTAAAATTTTTTGTAGTACTCTATATACTAAGTAACACAACAATATTTGGTACACAGGTTAATATATACAAAGTTAATAAAAAAATTAGAGCTTCAGTACAATATAGTTGTGCACATTGTGAAAACAACTCTTTGTTCTAAAGAACTGAGGTGATAACAATATCAATATGATAAAACAGGTCTCAGGATCAAGAACTAAAATCTCTTTCATGAGGGCATCTTTCTAGCACACTAAACTAAGTTTTACCTCTTTCTGCAGACTTAAGAAGCTCTTGATAGTATTGCTTGCAAACATTAACCTCCCTTTCCAGCTGTGCTGTATCAGAGCTTGTAAAGATTTTGGACTCCTGGCTGTCTTCCAAAAAATCATCGAAGCGAGACTGCAAATTGCTTAGAACCTGCTGATGTTCACCTGGCAGCATCGTCTTTATCTGCAACAGATTATAAACCCAAAGCACAGTCAGAGATGATGCATCACTCACACATTTCAAGTTACAGATATGTATGAGAATGAAAAAATGCATTATGGAGGAATGAGTGTTCAGCTGTCCTCAGCTTGAAAGACTAAATGTTGCTTCACAGTTGTTCCACTGTTATTCAGAAGTTGTAGCATGAGGAAATAATGGCCATCTGCAGGAAGATAAACCTTAGCCTAATGAAGCTAATCTTCCCATAAATGCAGAAAGGTAGACTATTGCAGCACAAAATGCAGAATTTAGTTACTGTTCATTGCTTTCAAGAGGTCTCTGCTCACGACAGGAGACCAGGCTGCAAGCAGTTTTCCTAATACCACTGCTCTGCTCCTTCCCCAAAGGTAGTTGTGAAAAGACTGCTCAGATCAGGGCAGAACATTGCACACTGGTAACCAGCATGGCCACTGCTGCCAGCTAATCCCACAAGGAAGATGAGGATTGCTGCAAATCACTGATTATACATTTCCAGGAAGTGTATCCTATGACTTCCCAGCAAATGGTTAAGAGCCCTTCCTAGTCATAGCACATACCGAGGCAACATTGCCAGCTCTAACAGCTTCAATTTCATTTGTCAGGTAATGCCAGGACACCACACTCTTCATGTTTACATGTGACTCATGCCAAAGGGCCAGAACATTCTGAAATTGCTGTTCAATCCTGAAATATGAAAAAATTCCAACTTTAGATCAGGGTAACACACGAAAAAGAAAAAAAAAACCAACACAAAACCACCCTGTAAGATATTCTTTTAACCCAAGCTTCATATAAATTAATTTTAACAGAAAATAGACAGTTTTATTTTGTCCCTACCTGTTGGCTGTATCTATTGCTTCTTTGTTTGGTGGAGGAACTGTAAAGCATACAGATGGAACCATGGCCTCATTACCACTTGGGCTAATGACTTTCCATTTAGCACGATGGGAGTTGTTTGCTAATACACATTCATCATCTTTGTAAATAGTTATCTAGTATTAACAGAAAAGCAGAATAATTTGATGAGCCAAGCATTACGAAATAATCGTACAAAGCACTTCTGCAAACGGTGTCTACAAATAAGCAACAGAACAACAAAACCAATGTTCCAACACAGGGATTTGCTCTTGTTTACTAGGGTGGAAGAAATTTAGAGCCCAGTTTTCTCTAGAACATGGTAATTAACAAAACTTTAGCTGAATTTTCACATCTGTAATTGGTTTGAAGAAACTCAAGTTTCTAACCTCAATTTGTCTATAGTCGCAGATGGCTTTAATTGGGATGGATGTTTTGAGTACACAGTCAGGGTTTCTTGGCTTCAGCTGAATTATTGCCTTTGCTCTTCCCACAAGGCCTGCTACTGTGCTCTTATACTGCAAGAGTTGTTCTTTTTCTTCCTAAAACAGTTAAGAAAAGAATACGTCATAAGAGATGGCCAGAATTCAGCGTTGCCTCTTTGATCCTGTTAAGCTTTATTTTTCCTGACTCCTACTGCGTATCCTAAAAGTAACACATTTTACAAGAACAAAGTATCTTTCTGTAGCCACTGGTTCCCCGTATCTGGTATTGTAAATATAAAGAAATAAATAATACTGTGTTTTAAAGTTGTGAAAAACAGTCTTTGCAAATGGATAAATACAATTATTTATTTATAAGTTCTGAAAAATGAACTATTTTCCCTTCACTTTAAATGAATAATCTTAACACATTTTATATCCAACTATAATTCTACACATTTCTGGTTTCATTGTAACTCATGTTAATAGGGTCCTCGAATTCTTACCATAGACTCCTGGACAAGGTCTTCCAGCCTACGAACACTGCTTGATCTATCACAACTGTATTTTCGGTATATGGTATCTTTCAAATTCTTCAAATATTCCATGGCTTCTTTGGCATCACTGAAAAACTAGGATGAGATAAATACCAGGGTTATTTTTAAAAAACCTAAAAAGCATACAGTCAGCTACACCAAAGTTTATTTCAAGTGCTGACTTTTTAAAAATAACATTTTCTAGTTGCTTGAAGTGACCATTGCAACACACATGCAGAGAGGTTCATGACCTCATGTCTAAATGTACTCTTCAAGAAGGCACATACCAGTTATTCTTAGTACTATATAAATGCAAAATTAATTGAGCAGTTATTGAACTTTAGTTAATTACTGTTCCTGAAATGGAAAAATTTTCTGAAGTCAAGTTTTCTTTGGAATTACAATTACTTTCATATATAAAGAATATAGTGCAGAAACTAGCTGCAAAATCCAGGGAGCAGAGGGGCAAACATTTTGTGTAGAAAGGGAAGTGAGCTGCCACACTTGACAGTTCTGCTTGGGCATCTGCATCCCCAAACTAGGGTCCTGGTTAAGCACAGTCTGGAAGACAAATGCCCTGTGACAATTCTCACCCCATTCTGTCCCTTAAATCTCATTGCTTAAATCCAGAATTCCCATTTCTTATCCTGACCAGTAGGAGCAACAATTGCTTTGTCTTCTACAGTGGCCTTTTCCTCACTTTGGGCTTCCATCCTTCTCAATCCAAAGGAATCTTATCCCAAAATCACCTCCTTTTTATTTTCAGTCATCCAACCCAGAAGACACTAAAGATTACTCTTTATAATTTAAATATTTTCAAAAAGTAGATTTTTTAGAAGCAAAAAAAACTAACAACCCAAAAACTCAGTAACTGTGTTCTGCATCATTTGCTGAGTGGATGGATGATAATCAGGCAATCAAATGGGTGTTTCGTTGGGCCTATCTGCTGTCAGGGTGTTCTCTGCTCCATTTATTATTAATACTGTACATTCTATTTCCTTCTTAGAAGTCCTGGAATAACCATCTAGAATATGTTCTCCCATCCTCCAGTCTACGTCATCTGCAGAAGCTGTATTAACAGCTGTTGTGCACAACAGGGAGAGAATATGGCTTCATTCTCAGAGTCTCCACCTCCAGCTGCACCACTGAAAAAAATCTCAGGCCGGATTTTTACCTGCTGTGAACTGATATAACTACAGTGAAGAAATACAGGCATGGTAACACTGTGGGAGCATAGCTCATCATCTAATTGTACATGACAAATGTCAATTCTACAACTACTGTGAGAGAACAACTAGCATTTCTGGTGGAACTTTTTGACCATGGACATAACTTAAAACATTTCACATTTTTATTGATTTACTTTCTTACCTCAAAATATGCAGCATTTTCTCTCAAATGTTGTTCAACACAGTGACAGAGCTGGAGAATCCAGCTCCATTGGGTCTGCATTGCTGCTCTATAGGCCTTTAAGGAAGAGAGATATATTTTAAAAAAGGAAATTACAATTAAAACTTGAATACCTTTAGGAAACATGAAAGCAACATAGCAAACACAAGAAGCTAAACTTGACCTCCTCACCCTGGAAAAGCAAGCTGCAGCAAGGAAAATTCCAATTAGATGTGAGGAAAAAAAACCCTGTCACTACAGTGTAGTCAAACATAAGAAAACTTGCCCAGAGGGACTGTGAAATCACCATCCTCTGGTCTGGTCAGAATTGGGCCAAACAAATCCCTGACACTGCTTCAAGCAAGAGCTGGAGTACAACTCCAAAGGTTCCTCCAGTCTAAGCTCATCTACAATTCTGTATCTCTATTTACTCAATCAAATTAGATGCATTCTTTCCTGGACATAAATCGGATATTAAAGTACCACTGACTACACAATTAAAAAAGAAATAATCAGGGCTCGCTGCAATAGATAACTTAGTGTGACACTCGCGCAGGAATTTAAAGCGTCTTCACCAGCAGGGGGCGCTCTCGCCCCCAGGAAATCAACCACCGGTTTCGGATTTTAAATTCCGATCCTCAGGGAATTCAAAACAGCTTTTCCATTGCTTCAAGGAATTTCAAAGTGATGCATTAATGCATAGGTTCTTCTGTAGAAAAGGATTTTTTTATTATTATTTTTAATAAATATCCCAGCGTAGCATTACTGGAGACAGCATAACCTGCACAGTCATTGTCACTGTGGTGGCCTGGTTTCATAATATGCGTCTTTAATATATTAGTATATTACAGTGATAGGAAACCATTAGAATAGCATATACTTTTAAGGAATAGAAATCCCCACATTACATAAAAAGTCATTTATTACTGAGAGAAGGAAGGAAGGGAGGAGTTTTCTTCAAGTTTCCAATTTAGGCAGATGTGAACTCACTGAGCTGAAGAACAATAAAAATCCATTCTTTCTGACTTTTTTTATTCTTATATAATAACTCAGTTATTCACTGTTTCAATGTTTACCACCTACTGTCTGTATCTACTCTTTTCTTGAAGACCTACAAGTAAAAACATTTTACATTCTCCTTTGGAAACCTGTTATGACCCTATAACAGTTACAGTAAATTTTCTGTACGTGTTACATAGAGCTTGATTCAAGCCTGAAGTAAATCACATCACCTGGACATATTTTTAACATCCAAACAGGTTTCATAATTCACTGACAAATAAGTTATGAAACCAACTCTAAATCATAATAGGAACCTGTAGGTAGAGTAAACAACTAGAAAAGCTCTCACTGAAACTTCTTTCAATCCAACAGGAAAGAAACCACATAAGGACTGTTCTCTGCCCCTCTGCTAATGCAATTTTTATCAATAACACTAAAAGCTGTGTGCATGACCAGAAACATCTGTACAGACCAACTCTGAAAATTTTAATTTTAGAGTTTAGGGGAATTTCATCTAAGCAATCCAAGATGTATCCGTAACTTTATAAAAGTGGTTTTATTTTTTGAAAACTGGAATACAGATATGACAGAGATGCTGAAGAAGAGAGAAAAAAAGGCCCTTTAATTTAGAGTCTTGTTTAATTTCTTCTAAGATAGCACTTCCCTTCTTTTCCCCCAAAATTAAGCTCTGTTAAAACCCAAAACTTTTGCTGTTTCTGTGTTGTTTTTACTAACTTACTTCAATGGTTAGCCTGGCTGGGTGATTTTCAAGAAGCAACTGTTCAGCTATTTCTTGTACTGATTTTATAACTTCTTCTTTTTCATCAAGTTCTCTCATTAATTCCTTTTTCCAGACAAAGAAAAAAAAAGTATTAGAAATCTCTTAAATTATCAAAGATTACTTAATTATTCTCTCTGGATTATACTAACAATACATACTGCATGATATTCCTTTTTTCTTGTTATATTGGAGTTTCTCTCACTCCAGTCATATGCAACCTCTTCCTCTTCTTTTTCATTCAGCCATATCAATTCTCTAGTAGCACGAGACACAAAATTGTGAAGAGTATCTAGATGCCTTTCCTGATTTCTTGATGTGTTCTTTATTAAAAAGAAAAAAATATTTACAAGAATCAGAATTTAAAGTTCATCCCTTATGAGAGATTATGCACACTGAAAAGCTGGACATGGAAGAGGAATGATGAACTTACCAAGAGCTTTGAATACTGACTCTCCAGTTTGTGCAATTTTTCCACATAACTGAGTTTAAGAGGAGCAGTCATTTGGATCTGTATTTGGCATATGAGATCAAAAGACAACAGAAAGGTTAGATATGTTAAACCACTAGATCTCCTGATTTCATCAAAAGTCATCCAGAGATCAGAAACAAAAATAAGACTGTGAAACCCAAACATAGTTCTAAAATTCAACATTAGTTTATGGGTCACCCAGTGAGAAATTAAGCAAAGAAATAAAGAATATGGTGCAGTACCTCACTCATTTTGGCTTCTTTAAGGCTGGATTCAAATTCCTCAATAGCTTTGTGGACATTTTTGTGATTTTCCAAATGGCTTTCAACACTTGGCAAATCTGAACCCCATTCTGTTCGATCAAGTTGCACCTTAGAAAAAGGAAGAAAAAATTAGCCATGTTCTACAAGAAGTAAACATAATTAAAAGTGGACTGTTTCCATAAAGATGGGTACCTGCATTTCTTCCACCCAGCTCAATAGGTCCTGGACAAATTTCATGTTCACCTCTTCTTCTGTTAAATTCTGATCCACAAAAGCTGATTTCATAAGAGGTTTTCTGATTTGCATCAATTTGAGTGTTTGCAGAGTCCCACTGTCTACTCCTGTCACATAGCTCTGGATTAACCGTGGTGGGATGCCTGGTGGGTAAGCGGGAGTGACGGTTGGTGTCAGTCTGGAAGTAAGACCTGATGAAAGGCCAGATGTCAAGCTGGAAGAAGTCAAAGTAGGTGCTAAACCTTGGGTCATTGCAGCATTTATTTCAGGGGTTAGGTTTGTTGTAAATCCTGAGTTTAAGCTTTCAGTTATTCCTGATATCATAAGCTTTGTCTGCTCTGTGGTCAGTGCATGCCCCTTGTTGTACACAGAAGAACATTCAGTCCGTAAGGCCATCAGTTCATCACGAAGTTTTGCAACTCTATTAAAATAAGAGAAAAAATAAATAAAAATAACTTCAATGAATGCTTATGATTAAGGTTTATCATGCTGAACTGATTTGAATAGTGATTTGAATTCACATGATCTCTTACACTTTAGTCACACTTAAATATTTATAAAAAAGCTGTTCTATCAGAAAGTACAGGATATGTCAGCTTATACTTCTATACAGATAACAGATGAAGAAATCAGGCAATGACTAAAAAAATTAGCATGGTATGGGCACTAACATGCACTATACACGATTCTAGTGAACAATCAGCAAACCAGAAATCTTACAAGATACTACATGTTGCAGTAGATCAAACACTTGCAGTTCACTGCCAAGGAGCTATGTGCTTGATCTCAACCAGTCCAGGACGGATCCTGAAAAAACTTTAGAGCCACTTCTTCATAAAACTGAATTATGCTGTTTAAATGCTTCTTTGTGCCAACACTGTACACACTGCCACATATAACCTCATGTTACCTCACTTATTACCTGCTAATAAACCTATAACTATCACCTAAAATCTTGCCCTCATTTAAAAAAAATCAAAAGTTAGTGAATTCTAAACACATTTTAGGTACAATAACACAAGCTAACATCTTAACACACAAATATCTAGTAGACATTAAACATTAAGACATGTTCAGGGGAACTACTTCATTTTCACAAATAAGTACAAACAGCTCCTCTTGTCTTCAATATTTGTGGGCAATGTACCCATCAAACTACCTGATATTTGGGTGCCTAGTGACAGACTGATAAATTTATCCACTGACAGAAAGAACTGAAAATGTAAGGGGTATCCACACTTGGGACATTTATTTGTTTACATAAACACACTATAAAGTACCTTTGAACAAGCTGGTCTGCTTGATAGTATTTTCCATCAATAAGAATTTGGGCATCAACCACTTGCTGGCGGAGAAGGTTCTCAGATTCAAGAATATAGCCAGCTATCTCTGCTTCATGCTGGAACTGGAGCCCTGACTCTAATCGCTTGGTGTCCTTAATGAATAAGAGAAAGTCATTAAGCCTTGCAGCTAAACCAAAGGGAAATCAGCTGTAAGAATTTCTAATTTATTTTTTTTTTTGTAAAAACTTCTGATCTCGAAACAATTGTGAAGGATTTTATCTAACTACTGACAAAAAGAGAAGGCAACACAACCTACTCTAGGCAATTTGTGGTATTTTCTTGAAGAAATGCTATATTAACAGTACAACAAAAATAAAAGTAGCAGCTATGAAGGTTACATTCAAACATTCTTTAGAGTTTTTTTTTTAAGTAGCCATTGTACTGCTATAAGTTCATGAATACAGACACATAAAATCACTGACTGACTTACAGACTGCAGAGCGTTCCGGGCAAGTATCAGTTTATCCTCACAGCTCCGGTTGTCCCGCTGAATTCTGTTTGCAATTTGCTGCAGCATTTCCAACCTAGGTGATGCCAAAGTTTTTCAGAAAAATCAATAAGTATTAAAGTTATTTATATTTACCAATCGTGTTGTATGACTTTAAAAACAAACAAATGAATCAACAGCATCTAACACAAAGCACAAATACACATGCCAAGTTACCTGTTCCCTTCTAAGGTGCCATTACCGAAGCTTATACAAGATTTAATCAGCGTGGGACCACAATTAACAGAAAGGAAATTCTCATTAGAATCAACGCTGGTTCGAGTACTAGTACTGTTGCTAAATAGTGAATCGCTGCTGTGATAGCTATAACTACTGCTATTCATTTTTACATCCAGAGCACGGTCCTTTCAGCTGTTTACATTTGCTGAAAAATGAAAAGATAAAACTACAAAATGTACAGCTTCTAGGGATGTAGTTCCACTACTGGCTTTTGAAACACCTAGCACTCCTCCTTTAAATAGGCTTGAGTACACACATTCAAAACCCAGCAATTAATATTCTGCCAGCTTTTCAAAGGATTGTACCTGGGGCTATGTATGCTACCTTGCTTTTGGCTTCTCTACCTTGCAATAAAGCTCTGCAAGTACAGACTAGGCAGCAACATCAGGGCGTCTCTAGGAAACAGACATGCCAAATATTTTATTTAAGTGTCACTAAATAACTACAAAGCCAAGTAAGAACTAAAAGAAGTCTTTGCAGTATTTCTCACTCTTCAATGAAAAGTTTCAAAAACAAGCAAAGTGCGAAATCCTCACTCAACAGTTCAGTACAAATAACTTCTAGGTTGGGCTGACTCCTTTTTCTTCAAACGGAAATGCACAATAAAACTGGGGGAGTATCATGGTAATCAGTTCATAACAATATAATCTGAGACACCTGTACACCATCCAACCCACCATTACTACTCCACTGTCCAAGCATGCATGTTTACTGAAAATTTCCTCTCACGTTCTTCTACATTCACAGACAATTGCTTCTTGCTGATTTGACCACAAAACAAGTAAGAAAAATCTGATCACTGTTCTTTCCTTTACATTTTAACTCAGAACCTGGGTTAGGGGTGATTTCTTCAGTATTTCACCCCCTGCTTTTAGGATTCCTCAACAACCACACCCACCCCACAAGGTGACTGTTTACACAGAAGAGCACAGCAAAGGCACAGACACACCCCAGGCTGCATGCCAAACTCTGCTACTTTGGCACTCAGTCTGGCACTTTCCTCACTAACATCATAATAAGTTTGATCCCATACACCAATCTGGCCACACATTGTCTATCCATGTTGATACTTTCAGATGTGTTCACCAGACTTGTAGGCAAAGTTTTATTACTTACCAAATTTCAGTATTAGAGGTCACATTTTTGCCACAATCAAATTTCACCCCAGGAGCTGTATCAACACCTCGTATTAA
The DNA here is from genome assembly GCF_003945725.1 of Corapipo altera. NCBI lineage: Eukaryota > Metazoa > Chordata > Aves > Passeriformes > Pipridae > Corapipo > Corapipo altera. The sequence continues at coordinate 1,465,974 of NW_020884890.1, forward strand.
TGAGATGCACTAATAACCAATACAACAGATATGGATGACATTCTTGTGCCCAGAACAACAGATAATCTTAACTTGGTGATTAAGCCAGAATCACTTAAAGAAATTTTTTCTCTCATTTTACAGGGACCACCACGTGTACTGACTATCACTCTATGATCTGTCACTCTGTTTACCATTCCTGAAATACAGGAAGGAGTTTAGTTCACATTTGTTTACCTGTGCTCCATCCATATGAATAAAAAATAAATAAACTAACATCTTTTACACATTTTCTCAACAAAGATAATACAGTTCTCTGCAAGTATGAACAGAATTTCTATTGGTGAAGCCAGACACTAACTTTGCTTTTGGCATCTTGGGACAGATTAACCTACAAGACCTAGCAGGCTGTATTTCTGCTGCTTCTTTCCAGTATTCTGCTCTGCATAAAGCGGACAACCTCTGTATTGCAGGGGACAACTTTGTATTCCTCTAAAGGAACTTGTTCCATAGTAGGGTGCTGTGAATCAACACCTCCCACTGAATCTGCTGTTTCAGTCATGCTCTTGCTTTTGTAGGCATGACACATATTTAACTAACTTTGACTGTCATTGGGATCTTCTCCGGCTGAAATCTGTCTCTTTCTGAGGAATTCCTATACAATGATCTGGATTCTTCATACCTACTTTCAGGTACCTAGGAGCAAGGAGAAGGATCATCCTATTGTCACCAGAAAGTCAGTGACAGGATTCTCTAGGAAGTGATTCAGATCTTAGGTGTCTCCTTTGGATGCTTAAAGTTAAGCAAAATGAATCCAGACCCAGGTGTCTATATCTACCCACATGCAGAAGCCCCAAAAAGCACTTAAAGAAAAGAGGGTTTTTCTTAATTAATGAATGGATAACACCTATGTCCACCACAGAACTTAAGAAATACCATTAAAAAGGAGAAATGTTCTCAGATTGCATCAAGAGTTTAATTATGCTCAGTAATTTGTAGTATGCTAGTATGTTACTAGTGATGTACAAAACAGTGTCACACATCCTACTACCATGGAAGATGACCATGCATTTTGCACATCTAAGTGTTTTGTGTGCTCTTGAGAACAACTAACTCAAACAATCTCTAAACAGGATGTTAGCCCACAAACTTGTGCAGCAAGTGAAATACACATTTCATGTAAAGGATGAGGATGGTGCTTATATGAGACAGTGAACTGATATAAACCCAGCTCTGACTAACTGTACAAAGAAGGTGGCTATATTTGTGTGTAAGTGCTTTGATGATCTGAGGCACAGATACTGTTCATCTTGACCGTCTGAGACCACAGAAGTTATTTCTGTCTGGACCTGCCTCCATGAAGCAGGTAAAGAACTTCAGGCCTTGAACAAAAGTAGAATTACTTGATCTAGTAAAATAACGTGAATTTATCATGGAAGAAGGTATTTAAAAATTTCAGTATGGGTTAAAACAACAGAAAATATATTAACCAAGCCTGTCCAACGTTCACTAGCATACCTCTCCACTTCAGGTCGAAGAGTCTTCTCTCTTTCCAGCATGGCAATAATAAGCTTTCCCCATTCTTTTTCTATATCATTTGGATGGTAGCCTTGAGAAAGTTTGATGCGTCCAAATTCTATCCAGACCTTAACAATTCATACATATTTGTTATTTTAAGCCACAGAAAGGGAACTTCTATACATTTCAATGCATGCTAAAACTTACCTCTAGCAGTTTATATAGACGTTTAATTTTTGATTTATCTGCCTCCTTTGGTGGAATTTCTGTTTCTTTAAACTGTAAATATTGATTATAAAGTGCCTACAGAAACATAAAAAAACATCATCAGCTTTTACTTATAGTTAATATAAAGTTCTTCTCTAAACCCTCTCCTAATATTCTTCACAAGCTTACCTTTATACTGTACTACCACAGTTCTACAAAAAATGATCAGTGTCAAACTAAAGATTTGCTTTTGGTTGTTCATATGTTAGTAATGTATTTATTTACTTTGAAAAAGTCAAGAAGTAGTACTGTTCTAGAGTTGCTTTAATTGAATAAATCAATAAGCACATCACTTGTTCAAGCTTGCTTTGAGTCAGTAACATAAAGTGTAATTCCAACAGAAAGTTTAAGCCATCACATCTCACCTTCAATTCCACAGGATTGTTGGGAAATGTTCTGTCAGACATTATCATGACATGGTGTCTGATCCACTGCATGAGGTAGTTCACCATATTCTGATATTCAACCCATTTGACTTCAACATCCTGCCAAAGCAAAACCCATATTACAGAACAGATGAAAATCATCTGAGACATCATTTCTCCTTCAGCTTTGAAGACTGAGGTCTTCACACATATGAAAAGAGATTTTGAAATCCTGCAATTCTGAAACAATATTTACTTGTTCATTACAGCCCACTTTAAATTTCCAAATATATGATTTGGTCCCAAATAATTCCACTGAAAACACAGTATTTTCTAGGTTAGTAAACTTGAGATTGATAATAATCAGAGAGTCAAAATGTATACATCCATGACTGAAAAGTAAGAACTATGAATTGATCTTTTTCCAACTTCAGGTATATTGTTTTTAGTTAAGCTTTTAGCACAGATATTTTCATGTCCATAATATGAAACAGCTAAGACTCTAAAATCTCAACCTAGAAAAATCATGTCAAAGAAAAGTGTGACAGCAGTCCTATGGAAGATCCAGCTAACATTCTGGATCTGAAATCCAGAATTTTATTAATGAAGCACAAATATTTTTCTCTTACTTACATTTGCACTGATGCCTTCACCACCTTCTGGTACTTTGGGAAATGCATCATAAAGTGATGACACATAAGTTATTACTGACTTCTCATCAGGTGAGGAAACATCGACATCTAAAAGAGCAAGACAGAACACCACTTTATCACATAGTTGTAAGAATGCCCGCAAATGTGCTACAACCTGCAGGCAGATTGAATTTTATTTTAATGCTAGGGGTTTTGCAACAAAGCCCTCTGCAACTCTCTTACCTTCAGGATCCAGAAGTCTGGCAACACCAAGTTTTTCTGCTACAAAAAAAGCATGTTCTAAATTTGCAAGGTTGCTTTGAACAGCAACGGTATTCATGTCTATCAGGTCCGGCCTGTCAAATAAGAACAGTAACACTTGGTTACAACTCTAAACCGGTTTGAAATCACTGCTGTATTGGTAAATCAAACCAAGAGCATGGATGGATACAGCAACAGCGTTTTCATTAAAAAGGATTTCACTAAAATCAGGTGAATAGGCTGAGGTCACTGTTAATTGAGAAACACAAGCAATTACAACACTGTCACTTCTCTATCTACAAGATAAAGTTTCTATCCATCCCTTGTATCCATCTCTATTTTCTTATGCACATTTATTCATGTGCACTGCCATTGTATTATGACACCTTGTCCTTTCCACTGCACTTGGGGGGGTGTGTTGAACTCACTTTTCTCTTTTACACAAGGCAGTTAATTTCTATGGCTTTTACAAGTTTTTAGTCATTCTTCATCAAATTCTTCACCACATGTCAGAACTCACAGAGTAACAAAGTTTAGTCACAAAAAATATCACTTTAACCTATTCCTGCTGAGCTTTAAAGTCTTCAAATGGCAGACGCTGACACTGAAGCCCTGCTTTCAATTAAACACTGCTGCCAGTTCTCTTATAGAAAACTCTTAGCTCCTTGTACTTACACATTCACACCTTCATCCTGCTAAACTCCACTGCCAGCCACAATACGTTTGTTTTAATGGAATGCTTGTCTTAAGCCAATCTTACCTGTAAACATTTTTAAGGCCCCAAAGTATTATCCTGTACCAATTCTGTATCAGCATCATTGCTTTAATGTTTTAAATTAATGTAAAGTTTCAGAATCACAGAATATGCTGAGTTGGAAGAGACCCACAAGGACCATCAAGTCCAACTCCTGGCCCTGCACAGAAACATCCCCAACAGTCATACCATGTGCCTGAGAGTATCATCCAAATGCTTCTTGAACTCTGGCAGGCTTGGTGCTGTGATCAGTTCCCTGGGGAGCCTGTTCCAGTGCCCAACCACTCTTCAGGTGAAGAACTTTTTTCTAATATCCAACCTAAAACTCCCCTGACACAACTTCAGGCCATTCCCTTGGGTCCTGTCACTGTCACCACAGAGAAGAGATCAGTGCCTGCCCCTCCTCTTCCTCCAATGAGGAAGTTGTGTAGACTGTAAGGAGTCTCTCCCCATTTTCCTCTGCTCCATGCTGAACAGACCAAAACTACTGTTGTCCTTTTAGCTTGCTGTGTAGGACTTGGCTTTTAGATTTTGCAGTTCTCAGTGCAGAGTATGTTACTCTCTGCCTCTTTCAGCACTGGGAATTCTGTTAGTCATAACACCAAAAAGGAAGGGACTTCCAAAGATGCTGAGCAAAAATTCATCCCACTGAAGCTAATCAGAGCCACAAGGGTCTGAAACCTTTGCTACTGAAATCCTACACTACTGAAAACCAGACTCACAAAACACCCAAAGAAAAAAATATGGCATACAACTTTTAGTGAAAAATTCAGTTCTTTAATTTTCTCATTTTTGTTTCTAGAGAAACTATTTTCTTGTCTGTACGTAGTAGAAGCTTTAAATAATTGCAACAGATAGAAATAAAACTGTTAAATATCACATTGTTAAAAATTAATGATAACATTTCATTTGGCAATATCCCAAATTCCCTGGATAACAAAATAGTATTAACTTTGGGAAACTCAATACAAGCTTGCCTTTGAACTAACTACAAGGACACTGTAAATAAAAATCTATTGCTTTTCAGTCATTTAGAATCACTGGTTTCCTTGTGCTTTTTTGAAGACAAGTCCATATGACAGATGGTAACACAGAACCCATTATGTCTATAAAGAACATTTAATTAATAATAAAACTTTAGCAGTGCAATATAATCCTCCTAAAGCAGTGGGACTTTCCACTTCCAATATGCTTAGTGGAAGCATGATCAAGCTCACACTATTCTTCTCTAAATTTCAGTGCAACGAAAACAATGCAATGAAACCAATACCATCCATTGCTCTTAGCAGTACAGAAAATTAATGAAAAATAAAAGACAGTGTTAGAAAACTGAACACTCCTGTTTCAGCCATAATAATAGAGATGGTATGAGTAATAATGACTGCTTTAACAGCAGTTTTGAAAAGACAATCAGGTTTCTCTAAGTGTAATACTGTTGGTTTGGTTATTTTTTTTCCTCCTGCCTTCTTTAAATTTGTTTCACGCTTGATAAAAATGTCCCAAGAATAATCTTTTACACTGCCTGTTCGATTGCCAACTCTCAGAACATGAAAGAACAAGTTGTAAAGGCCTTGACTATTCCCCGAAAACAAGCTGCAAGCTGCAGAGACACTGACACAATAATCTCCTTAGAATAAAGCTTTCATTTAGATGAAGAAGAGGTAACATTTTCTCACTGTGATATGGGTAACAAAATCAATAAAAACTACTGCTCTTGCATAATACATCATTTTACACTGGTGCTGTGGCTTCACTCCCCAGCTGAAGAAAAGCCTACTTTGTGAGATGCCTCCCCATCTTTTAAACATACTTTCCCATCCCTGCAACTCCTACCAGAATAGGGTTATTCCAGTTTCTCCTTAAGAACATAGAAAAACTACAATGAATACTGCTATTTTCAGTTAATTATACACTTAGCACATAGCATACTGAACTAGATTAACTGGTCTATATTTCTCTAAAGTCTTGATCTAGAAGAAAATACTACAGAGAACGGCATTTGTGTCTGTCTTAATAGTGCTTGCCTTCGGTTTTTGGAAGCAGACAGAAAACTACACAGCTGACTGAGAACTAGCCTACTGATGGGTTACGGAAGGGCAACGACAAGTATTATGACTTGAATGCTAACGCACCTGGTACTGGCCACAGCAAATGCATGCTGCTTGGGGCCTGGGGCCTACCCCTCTGCAGGTCACCCCTTCCTCTTAGCAAATAGTAGAGGGATACCTTGCAAAGCCACAGGAAAAGGAGCTTTCCTCCCAGAGCTCAGTAAACGATGTTTTTAGCCCAAGAAAAATGCATGCAAAAAACATGGCTCAGAAAATCAGATTGCCACATTGTTCCTTTTGTTTAGTAGTGGGGGGGGGGGTGTCTCAATTGAAAATAGAAAAAAATGTCATTTTTATGTGCCGTAAGCTTGCAGAGATACCTGTCCACTAAATGGAAATACTACTAACTGTTGAAATTGCTGTTGAGATGAGTATCCTTTTAATACATATTTATTTAATTGTATTAGTTGAAGTAAACATTAGATTTAAAAGCATCATCTATCATGGTAAACATTTTCATTTTTTAAGGCTACAGAGAAAATACAAGAATTTTGTAGAAGCTATTTATCACATATTATAAATATATTTTATAACAATTTGCATAGCATTATTAAGTGGTTTTATGCATAATCAAGAACGAAGTAAATTAAATGCACTTTAAGGAACATTCAATGACTCTACCTTCTGTCGTAATAGTGTGAGTCATCTTATGGAATATTTTTCAGCAGGCTGGGGCCTTGCCATGAGAACACGTACATAAACATCCCAAACACTAGTTGAGTTGGAACATTGCATGCAAAGAAGATGCTTCTCCTGCAGCCACACCTAAGTCAAGGGGTTTGGCTTCTACATTGACAGTCTTTAATCATTTTATTTATAAAAAGACTGATGTCTGCCATTTGAGATCTTAGTGTAGGTGTTAGAAATTAACACAATTTGTATCAGAAGTGGGGGGGGAAAGGTGTGATTAATACCACCTCAATTAGGAAACTGACAAAATTATGATCAATTCAAGAAAACAAATGCCTAACACCACAAAGAGAAGCAAGTAACCAATATCTGCAGAACAGCATAAAGAAATTAAGGGGGTTATAAATGCAAGTTACATGGTTCAAATGCAAGTTTTCTATTCTGAAAAAACTCCTTGAAATCAAAGAGTTGTACATAATAAATAAAGTTAGGTACATGTAGATTTTCTCATTCCTAGAGCTTAATACCTAGAAAAACAGTTCAAGATCCAAACTAGCAGCTACAATATTTGCCCAATAAAACAAAAGATTAGATTTGATAGGGATTTGATATCTCAAAATGGAAAAAGATGTTTAACTGAACTTTAATTTTCCCAGTCAACGATAAAGAAATCACATCCTTCTCCTCACTGTTCCGGGATGAGTTGCCCAAGTTACAACAGTGTTTAACTTTCCTAAAGCATATATATACACATCAGAGGAATATTCCACATGAAAATACTGTTACTGGGTTCAAAAGGCTGACAAGCCTGAAGTTATTTACATGAACCATCTAAGTTGTTTAATCTGCATGACTCTCTTTCAGTCAAAAATCTGCACATTGCCTGAGTAATACCTGATATTAAAGGGTGTTTCATTCTTAACTTATATTTAGCAGAAATACCAATATTGTGAGTTACCAGTAGAACTCTCAAAGAAAATATGACTGAAGATGCAGTGAAGTGTATCACATCACTATAGTCCAGATAGCTTTTCCACTGATGCAATCAGAAAATGCTTATAAAATTTAAAAAGTACTTTGTTTCACTGATCATAGACAAATGAAAAGGATGTGTGCCAGAAAGACTCATGCATTTTTCAGGGATGGGAGGACTACTGGAACAAAATAAAGACCATGCCAGAATACACAGTCATAAAATAAAATTTGAAAAAAGACAAGATAGACTTCTGAAACAGATAGGATTCAACATGTATTTCAGGAGAGAGCACAAGAAATATATTATCATCTATTCTGAAGATTTTGGTTAATGGTAGAACATTGCAAAGAAGGGAATTATAAAACACAAAATGTTCATGTAAAGTCTTGTTCAAAACAGCTTGCCAAAGATTCAGAAAGACTGAGGAAGCAACACAATGAGAATGATTGCTGGACTTCAACTAATACATATTGTTTTTGTGACCCACACACTTCTATGGATGCCTCATGTTTGCATATGCAGTGCTCTGTACACTGTCATAACCATGAGATCCAATTTTAGTGTTGGAAGTACCCTTTCCTAATACATATGCCTACCATATTTTCCTGATCTTTTTTCAGAGATGGTCTGATCACTTAGAGAGAAGAGGAAGAGAAGAGTTTCTGCTCAAAAATGGCAAGGAGGTATGACTTTGTAGCATTGTAGAGGAACAGATCTCCTTTATCATCAGAATCAAGGACCACAGTGTGTACACACAGCATAAGGTTCTGTAGCAGGTTTCTTGGTGTCAAAAACCCCATCCTGAACCACTATATCCTAGGCTTCCCCCCTCTCAGAAGCTCTGGATTCTTTACAAAGCTGTGGATTTGTCTCAGAAGGATCTGTATACAAAACAATCACATGAGAAGTTTTTCTAGTTTAGTTTTGCTATTTGATTTATGTTTAGGAAAGATACGTTCAGACTCAGACCTCGGTACAAATGTGAGCACCAATTTCCATGCCAATATCTGCAACTGGTTCAAAAGTAAGTTTTGAACCAGATGTCCAGATGTCTGAACAAGATGACCCTTCTTGCCTCAAGCTCTTTGGCACTGGTCCAGGGGCTCATGGGTCTGCTAGATGGGTGGTTTTGCTCAACACTCACAAACAACATTTGAGTAAAAAGCTAGAAAACTAAACATGAAAGATACATCATGGACCTAAGTGTGATGAAGCACCTAAATGAAGAAGAACGGGGTACAGCTGTCCTTCAGAGGAAATAGTCAGTCAAAAGACAAGCAGGACTTCCAAACTATGGTTACAACACTATTAAGTGAAGTTGTCCAGAAAAGGAGTTGCAAAGAGTGATGCGCAGGACAGGTCTGATGAAAAGTAATCAGCCTTGCGCATTCACAGGATATGTAACAATCCACTGTCACTTTTATTAAGAATGGTTTTGGTTCTTTTTAACAGATTCACCCAGATGGGACAAGAAAGAACAAAGAAAGACTTGAGAACCTCCAGTTTTTATACTTCCCCAAGATCACAAAGTCTCTATTACATATAGATATGAGGATGAGGAAAATAACAAGGGGTGAGATTCAGCTTCATATCCAGACACTGAAATTTTGGTGTCTATATGCCAGTGTCTATATATATTTCACTATAGTCAGTGGAAATCTGGCCACTACATCCAGTGCAACCTATCTAGCAAGCTATCCAGAATCTAAGAGTTCCTTTAGAGACAGTCAAATCCACTCATGGTATCAAGTAGAAGTTTTGATAACTGCAAACCTCTCATGAAGTGTTCTTCCTCACTGAACACACATGACTTGAGACTGACACTCACAGAAAACTAAAGCAATACTGTACATTTTAAACTCAGAATTGCTTAACTGGATCTCACAGACTTTATACCAGTGATTACTGCAGTTTTGTTTAGGGCTTCTTGAAAATGTTCTCATTCAATTAATACAAAACAAATTCATAAAAGCTACCAAATTTTACTACAGTAATTACAGAGAAGCATGGTATGTCAGACCTGGTAGTTCATCATTCAACACTTGACAGGAAATTTAACGGTGAAAACCAGTGCAAAGTATTCCACAAAACCCTTGTCTTGGCCACCTGACACAGACTATTTGAAGTAATTTACATAAATATTTTATGACTTTTTAGAAATATCTCCTAGGGTGGCGAGACAGGGAAAATATTTCATGTAACTTCAAATGTGAGACTAAAATGACTGTTCAACCATGTTACGATAACATCTTCAATTACCACATGAAATGGTGATACAAAAATTACCCCAACACATCAAACCAGTGGGTGAAGCTGAGCAGTGTCATCGTGGCAACACGTCAGAATTCAGAGAAAATTGAAGTTTTCTAATTGAAAACTATCATTATAGCAAAGTTTTATTCTTACAACTGCAATAAACCAAAAAGCATGCTGCTGCATACAGTTGCATGTTGTTCGTTCAAGTATGAGGCAAATACTTATCTCAAGCTCCACAAGTCCCTACCATCAATATCATACTGTATTAATCCATTTTGCATGATCATTATGTCTTGTATCCTCTTTCTGGTTTTGTCTTGTGTTGGTGTGACAGGAATGCCTGCACTATACTTGATTTTATGTGTCTCTACAGATTATGCTCAACACTTCTATAAAGATGAACTATAAAGATGAATAATAATGCCTTTTTATTAGTTCAAGAGCTGAAAAATTTTCATGTGATCTGAACTCTTCAGCTCTCCTTTGTGTATTTTTTCATAATTTTTCACATAAGTTTTCAGATACAATTAATGAATCTGAAAAATGTATTGCCAGTGATGGTGCAACAAGGGCATATTATTCACAGATACATTTCCTGTCTGTTCTTCAGACATCCCAACATATTATATCAAGACTTCCAATTAAAAAATTAATGAATGTTTTAACTCCACTAAAAATAAGGAAAACAAAAACCGTCAGATGCCCTAACTTATTAATTTAGCCCTTAACAATATACACAGCTCATTCCTTCTATTGTGCATGCCCTTGACTTGATAAGCACTGAGTTTAATAAACCTACTGAAGCCTCCTGTCCCACCTTTGTTACCACTGCAAAACCTTACCTGTAACATGCCATACCAACTGATTTAGATAAAGACACAATTAAGACATTGTACTATCAAAGATCTATTAGTTAAATGTAGAGTTCAGCTTTAGCCATGCAAAACAAACCCTAATCATAACTTGGCAATAAGTTTGCAATGTAGGTTTTGAGATCAGTACACACATGAATGAAATTAGAAAGGACCTGTCAGTCCTTTCAGTAGCTTTAAAAACAGATTTTACATTCTCTTTGTACTAAGAGCTGTTTCTGTCATTACAAAACCAGAAAGGGTGCAGAAACTTTGCCAATTTTTTACTTAGAATGAAATTTAAATAGGAACAAGGCTCATAGCTGTTAACCTCAACCCACACTGTGCAATCTACAGAAATAATCATAAATAATGAAGTGTTTGAAAACCAAAAAGACAATGAAGAAACCAAATCAAATTATTTTTCTGTTCTGCATCCTAGGAATACTCCCTCCAGACCACAGCAGCAACTACTTGACACACTGGCTTCCCAGTGGGATTAATACAGCTACCAACAAGGAAGAAGGATGAGGTACTGCAATGAATTCAAGCAACTTCCTAAAGGCTCCTTGTGCCATCCTGCCTTGGATGCAACCATTTCTCCATGTGCCATGAATTTTCCAAGGCATTACCTGAAGACCAAGACCTCTCCCTGTGCAATTTATCATGGGAGCATATACCACTGCTGCTCAGACACCATACCCTTTCAGATAAAGACTTCCAACACCCTTAGATGTCTTGGTCTTGCAGATCAAAGAGTAAGAAACACATGATACACAAAAAACTACCCTTTCAATCCAAAGCTTTACTTTTAGCTTTTTTCCTATTTGGCCTAGGCAAGAGAAAAGTTTTGATTTCCTCCCAACATTTTTTTTTTCTGACTTATTCCAAAAAGGAGACTGTTATTCAGCTGCTACTTAGCAGTAGGATCCAGTACAACATACACAGGGATCATTTTAAGTCCGGATCTGAAATTAATCAATCCAACTGACAGGAAGTCTTCCATCTAATACCCACTATGGCTAACCACCGCCACAACACAAGATGTTAAAATTGCAGGCACGCTTCCAGCACTATTTTAATAGTGCCTTTACCAAGTGCCATCACAGAATTCTTCTGAGTGCATCCAATTAAACTGCAGCTGAGGTAACTTGCTATTTCTAAACTCATGAGAAATATACTCAGGCAAGTAACATTAAAAGCATGTCTGCTTGTCAGTATTTTCAAGCATCTGCAATGCAGTTTATTTTTCCCCAAACTGCCAATTCTTAACGCCAAGTTTACTTCTTCTACATAACCAAAACTACTGAAAACAAAAAGAACCACACTCTTCAACAATGAGGTGGGTGGGAAGGGAAAGCACCACAACCAAACTCACATTTTCTTATTGTTAAAGCTGGGTAACAATAAATTACAAGTCACAAAACAGCAAGCCAAAACTAGCAGACCCACCTAATCTCTTTATTTAAAACATATCCCTTAGCATTTTAAGGCTTGACACTGTGTAATATTTAGTTTCTTTCTCAGTCGTTCCCCAAGGGTGTTAAACGTGTTTCAGCAAACTGAGGCATTACTATCCCTCCCCTTAAGGAATGTATTCATGTCAGTACCTGATCGGTTGCAACATGTTTTAACATCAGAGGGATGCCATATGCACTGCCAGCCAGGAGCTTAGTGTTCAACTAACTCTACATTCGTAGCAAATCATCCTGGGTAAGGTTGAAACTGTTCTAAACCAAAACAGTTATTCAGCAGGCAGGAATATAGCTTGCTCCCTGGTATACCAGACTCCGAAAAATATCCACTTAGTAATTCTGAAAGCATACGGAGTTAGTATATAAATATTTCAAAAGAAAAGCTCTGTGTGACCCTCTCTCACTTTATGTAGCATTTACGGAGCTGTCACACTGCTACTTCCTCTGGGAACATGCTGCAGCATCTATTCCTCTTCCTCCCACATGAAGCATTTAGTGTACCTACACTCTTTCCATGCCACATTCACTGTTATCCTCTCTTCCTCTTTTGTGCAGGAATAGTAGCCATCTTCTCCTCGTTCACTCTCTAAAACTGTATGCAACTTAAAACTATAGGCATCATTAAGGTTTTGCATAAAGCTTACCAATAGCAAAGGCTCCTCTGGATCAGATCCCCGTATTTCTTTAACAATACAGTAAAAAGGCATTTTTCTTGTGCTCTATCACCACCTTCCCTCTATGCAGCATTTCTAATACTTTAAATTCTTGTAAGGGGATGCCAAAATTTGTAGACAACTGTCTGCATATGGTCTCAGCAAGCCTGGGTATAGCATTACATGAAATAACCTCAATTGTTTTCTTGTCTTAAACCCTGAAAGACTACAGTCCTGCTTGCTTATCAGACTGCTGCTCAACCTAAACACAGTTTACCCCTTTTTCTCCTAACTAGTCTTTCAAATTTGGTATGGTTGCTGAAACTCACCTAGAAGTGCAGACATAACTGGACATGTCTATGCTGAAAGTGTACAGAAGGCAGATCAAGGGCCCATGACCTTTAATTACTTGTCTTTCCCATAGCATGACCATGGCCCATTGTGATCACAGTCTCCCAGGCAATACATGAGCTCAATCCAAGGAATAACACTGACCTAGGACTCTGCACTCTGTATGAGGGACAGAAGGAGAGTTCAGCCATGCAGGTACCAGCCCTGCTGTATCACTTACCCTCAGGGCTGGAAAGCAGGGTCTGGACCCACTTCATTTACTAGAACAGACCTAACAACTGGGACTAGAACTTAAAAAACATGGCTTTATTTGAGAACTAAGATTGTAGGGCTTCCTGAACAGATGCTTTTTCACCACACTGGCACCACTGGGGCTACTCATTAAATGCTATTATCTAGTTACACAAGCACATACTACACCTGCTGGAAATCCTTTTGTAAATGCTTAAAGTAAAATTACTTCTCTATTATAAAAGTTGTGAAAATACTAAAATAAAACTTAAAAAAGAAGTGCACACGTTTTTACAAAAATATACAGGTATGACATTAATCTCTTTCTGTCCTCCATAGTTCATCTTTTTCCTTTAGAAAGTAAGATGAGCTGGTCCATCTGTTTTCTGAATATCAGCAGCCGTTGTCCTTAATGAAGTGTCTACAGGTAACATTTAATTGTAAATCTTACAGTTATTATTTTTGCTATTTCTTAAATTCCATTTTCAGGCACTTTTTAACCAAATTTTCCTGTAGTCCTAAGGTATTAAAGGTTCAGGGCAGTCTGAGATCAAAAAAACTAGTTTGCTACTTTGGTATAACTTTTTATTTGAATTTGCTTTACTTTGAAATAAATGCATCTGCAAAGCATAATGTAGATCTACAACTTAGATTACTAGTTCCAATCTGGCATGCAACTCCTACTGAAACAAGAGTAGCCTTAGACACAAGGCACATAGACACAAACTGTTTCTATATATAGGGGGTATAACTGGGATAGAGTTCTAAAAGATCATTGTTTCTTTTTCCTGGGCAAAAGGCACGTAGAGAGAAAAATGAAAACACAAATCAAGAGCATTTACCTAAAACACAGCCTAGTGACTAGAAATACATGAAGTGATAGAGCTGCAAGATGAAGATCCCGGGGTGTATATGGCAGTATCTCCAGTAAAATCTGGGCATCACATGCTAATTAAAATCAGCCTCCAGCTTCTAAGTCTGGCTGACAAGATTTTGCTATGTGTGATATAATGGCACGAAAGAAATATCATGTATTTTTGAAACTGCCTCAAGTCAGATTTCTTCCAACACAACATATTGAAGCAAATAACACACGTCTTCATTGAAAAATTAAACTGTAAGAGGCAAATGATAAAACATATGAGACCTACAGCATATTTTGAATCTCCCGGATGTATCTGTAACTTTCACTAATGGCCTGATCACATACCTGAAGAAAGGTGTGGAGGTTCAAAAAAGAGTATGAAAACTGATATCTTTAAATAAAATCATACCATTAACAACTCTGGTAATGTTCAGTATTAAAACTCACTTTTTAATGTTACAATTTGATTTGGTCTTTCTACGTAAGGACAAGTATTCCCACAGAACAGAGTAGATTTAGATTAGATGTTAGGAAGAAATTCTTTACTATGAGAATGATGAGGCACTGAACAGGTTGCCCAGACAAGCTGTGGATGCCCCATCCCAGGGAGTGTTCAAGGCAAGGTTGGATGCAGCTTTGAGCAACCTAGTATAATGAAAGGTGTCCCTGCCCATGGCAGAGGAGTTGGAACTAGATGATATTTAAGGTCCCTTCCAACCCAAACCATTCTATGATTTTATGATTAAAGCAAAATTCAGGGTCTGCAATGGAGCTTCCCCCAAGGCAGTTCTTGAGGCCAGCGTGAAGCACAGTTCATTTCCCAGGGATTTAACCATCTACAGGATGTAAATGGAAGTTTTATATATACTCTTCAAAAGTTCAGCCAAGTAATCTTTAATCTTACTGTATAAACACAAACCGCTGTAAACTGTTGAAAACATAAGGAATCTTCTCACATGAGAATAAATTATTCTTTTCTAAATTTGGGGAGGGGGAGAAAATAACGTTGTATATGGAGCCAAATACCTCAAACAGAGCAATTTTTTCCTCTCATTTCTGTTATTCGTAAAATTACTTTCCTTGATTTGAGGAGCACTGCAAAATGACTGGCAACTCATTCATACTCTTAATGGAAGTAAGAAAGTAACTGAAGACCTTTATAGTGATGCCTCAGAGTTTTTTGAACTTTTTTAACTTTTGCAGATTTTAGAAGTAGTTGTGTAGTTAGTGTAGATTTGAATGTAGCTGTATTGTATCCCTTACCCTGTAGCATAATGTTTACAAGTATTCAACCCTATTACACCATTTCATATCAATCCCTCTAAATTCTGTTAGCGTGTTTAATCTTCTTTTCAAGGTAGGATTGTAGAAAACCACTCTAGGCCTGGACCAGAAGATATCACACAGACACAGTGACTCTGTTCAAGCCCAGAACTTTGGAGGAGCTCCAAGGACTGTACGTGCTGCGAAGAAGATGAAGATGAGAAAGAAGGGGTCCCAAACGGTCCCAGATCTAATTCTCAAAGGGGTGTGTCACGGACCAAAACCGGGGGGTGGGTAGATCTCAGATTGGATATATCTTACTATAAAATCAATTGGAATAACTCTCTGGGTGAGCCCACTGCTAAGTGTATTCCCCTGGCCTGAGGCCTAATTAAAGGACCAACTCTCTTTATCTTATCTTACACACTAAACTGGCCTGGAGTCTTTTTCTCCACAGTCTCTTAAGACAACAATAGAAAGCTCTGACAACCTAACCCTTGTTGCTCAACAGGACAGAAGACAAATATCCTGCACTTGCTCAGGAGAGCAGGTGACTGACTTCAATGCATGTGATACAGCACCTGCACACTGCCCACATCCCTTGCTTGACACTGAACAGGGAGCACTGCCAGCATGGCTGTGGGTGCAGGAAGGACAGGGAGACAGGAAGGCACCTGGATCACCCACTGAACCCACCAATCTCTGCCAAGATGCTGCAGTGCGTATTAGTCATGACAGGGAAACCCTGGCCTTATGGGGCTTCTCCCGTGCTTCTTGGAGGGAAGAGGGAGATATGACATATCCATGCACTATTCTTGTGGTTCTGCATCGTAAATTTTAGCTGGCTTGCACCAAAAGGTACTGGGATCCTTTGTCAGGACAGAAAAAAAAAAAAAGAAACAATTCTAACCCACCATTAAAAGCAGACAGGCTGCCAACTCCACCGAAGGGAGAGGCTCCCTGCCTGCTGGTGCATGAGTCACAGCCCAACTCATGACCCAACCCTTCACAGCTTCAGTAATTTCCTGAAGTCTTCAAGCTGGTGCATACTTGCAATTTAAAAAAATCACTTATGCCTGGAGAGGAGGTAATTATGACCTGCCACTCCCGTCCTGTCACCTAGAACCAGATAGTGACATCTTCCTGTCTCATGGACAACTGACTGTGGGGATCATTTTGTTCTCGTGTAGCTTGTGTTCTCGATGGTGCAGCCAGAAAAGGCCTCTCAGCCTTGGTGTCAGGGCTGCGAGCATGGGGTTTTCCTGTCTGCAGCCAGGTTCAGCTGAGAGGCACTGTGACTCCTATCCTCTGAGAGCTGCTGGTACTCTTACCTCTGGCTTGTGGCTGAGCTGTGGCCCCTGCAGTGGTGCAGCCAACCTGAGAGCAGCACACATGCCAGTCCAGCCTCAGCACACCCCCAGAAAGGTCCCTGATGCCGAGGGCTGGGGCAGCCCTGGTGCCCCCCTCAGCTGGGGCAGTGGAACAGGTCCTGGCTGCCAGACCCTGCCCTGACAGACCTCCTTGGGAAGCCCCCACCGCTGTGCCCTGGCTTGGGTAAGTGTGTGCTCTCTATCCAACACACAGCTTGCTGTGGCTCAGCACAGCTGCAATTCTGGATACATGCCTGGGTATTTGAACCTTCTGGTTATTACTGTCATAGCACAAAGTGTCAACGCTCTTAAAATTAAGCCCGAGTCCAATTAAATCCCTTCCAGGACTGGAAGTCGTCATGTCCCACCTGAAGAGCCCCGTCCTCCATTCACAGAGAGTAGATACTCCTCCCAGCCCAGAGTGCATAGTGCTTCTCCAGGGAGAGGTATCTCCAGTTACACAGAATACCTGGTGCAGGGGGGTTGCCACACTGTACCACGACTGGCAGGGGGGTGTTCCACAGTGGCAGCATCACAGTCCCACTCAAGCAGGCATAACTGCGCATCCACCCTGATGGAGTACACCAGCCAGCAGCATCTGAAGGATGCTCAGCCTAAATTCTGAGACCACCTGTGATCCATGAACTGCAAGCTGCTCGAACAGATAAACAGAGCAAATGGAGAACCACTGCCAAAAATGTGCTGAGTTTTTTAGTGTTTAACATACATATTGCTCAGAACACAAACCAAGCTTTAAAAGAGCTCTCTGGAGTAAAACACTGTAGTTAAAAATATCAGATGATTGTTTAGGAAGATCATTCCTATCTTGTGAGCAATAGCTGGAAATTATTATCTCTGTTTTAATGGTACAAAACAGCAAAGGAAAGAAACACAGAAACTCACTAAAATCAGTGGAAGAATCTCACTGATTTAATCAGCACATGGAATCCAAGAACCTGTAACCTCTCACAGCAAAAACACGTTAGATAAGCACGGTAAACATTCCCTGGAAGGACACGGGATCCTTAGGTGGAGAAGTTATGCTTACAGGAAGAAGATAAGCTAAATGGAAACTGGCACAGAAGCACATAAAATGGGGACTCTGCTCCTCAACCAATGAATCATTTGCTTTGTGCAACACACTTATGTCAAAGGTGCCTGTCCTTCCCCACTAAAACACTGTGAATGAAACTCATGGAGCAACACCAGAAACACTGTTCCAGCAAAGCAACTCAGTCATACGCAAAGGCATTAACATTCATACAGCTGGAGGACAGAATTCAAGTTTTTCATTATTTATTAACTGATCCGTACCACAACTACTAGTTGCTGAGCTGTAAAGGCTACACTGCTCTATGTAAGATATATGTAAAAGCTACATTGCTCTATGTAAGATATGAAGAAGCTCTGGAAAATATTTTCCATTATTCCATCTCATTAAATGCTTTGTTTTTTTTCTCTCCAATCTCTTTGTAAATTTCATATTGTTTATTTTTACAAATACTTGCCTGTGCTATGTTCATTCTTTTGGCTGCTCTGTCCTGAAGTAAAACAGTCTAGTCTTTTGCCAGCTATTTCCTTTTGTCTTGCCAATGTTACTAAAAGAGACTTCCTTGCTGGCATGCACCTCCTCCCCGACTGGCTACCCAGAACAGAAGCATAGTCAGAAAAAGACCTCATTGATTCAGATGCAGTTTAATTTTACCACAAAGTTATGCACTGCCACAGCTAACTTCTCCGGGACTTTGAGCACTATACGTGATGCTTACAGCCTTTACACACAGCCTGTGAGGAAAAGGTTGCACCTGCTTGACTCGTCTCCCATTTTATTTCAGTGTCCTAATCCCTACAAGGACAACATGTGTGTTATGTCTGCCTAGACTTCTTTCTGTGGTTGGCCAAGTAGTCGCATGAGAGGAAATCCAAGAACAGAATACTCTGCTGGAGGCTCTGTTCCCTATAGCTGCATGAAAACACACCAAATTTGGCTTTACTAGAGACACCCTTTCACCTTATACCAAGGAAATTGTGTACTCTTAGACTTCCTTATGATATGTTCCAGGGCATACAGTACAAACTACATATGCTATGATAAAACCCAGAAAGCTTTGTATAGTGAAGGACAAGTCAGTACACACTAATTAGGCCAGCAGCCAGAACACTCTCCCATGTGGTCCTCTAAGACACAAACCTTCTTATTCAGTTCAGGAACCAAAAAATACACAATAAGACAGAGATGCTGCCAACCAAGAGGGAACACTGAGCACAGCAATGACTAAATCTTGTTCCTCTGACAAGCTAGATACCAAAGCCAGCTTCTTCAAGAGAGACCTATTCTCACCTTGAACCCAGAATTAGAAAGCCCCTCCTGTCAGCAGACATCTTCAGCTATATTTCAAGTTAACATACAGTATCCTTTAGCCCGTAGTCACAGCCAGTAGTGGCTCTAACAATGCCTGCTTCACTTTGTAAGAGTGTAGTCACACAAGCATACAGTAGCACAAATCCCTTCTCAGACTGAGAACATTCAAGCCAGCCATGAGAATACTCTGCCATTTTATAGGAGATGCATCTCAGAGTAGATCTGGGCTTCAAGCATAAACACTGAAGAAGCTCTATATTCCAGGGACATGGTAAAGTCATACAAGGGATCTCAGGCATATCCCGGGTTATGCAGTAGTTGACAGCTTTTCCCAGCAGCACAATTGCGGATTTTGATGATCAGTTCTGCCTCTACTGTACCCTTAAATATCATTATGACAAAAAGGGACTGTGGAGAAGATTGAACTCTGGGAACATTCTTCTTAGCTGCTTGGAGATGCCCCATGAGAGATGAGTAGGATTCATGGAGATACTCCTCTGAGGAAGGAGGGGCATGCAAAGGATAACAAGGCATCCTTTGGCAGTAAAGAGCAGGAAATCGCCCAGGAAGAGTCAGTGTCATCTCCACAGCTGTTACAGGCATAAACCACAGAGCCTCCTCTATGTACACTAAAATGCTGTAATTAATAGTTTCTGAGAGAACAAATGGAGTACTTGCCTGTATTTATGGATGATGGCATTAAATAATCTTCCATCACGCCAGCAGGTAGTGAAATTTTCACAACGTATTCCAGCGTAACCCTCCGTTGTTTGCTGCGACCACAGGAGCAGTCTCTCTTTAGCAGACATGTCCTCTGACTCTCCAGTAACATGGATATCAGATATCTAAAATAAAGTTAATATAAACATTACAGTTACATCTAACCCATAATAATACTTAAAATGTTGCAGGAAACCACTCTGAATTGCTGAAGAATTTATTGTCTATTATCTTCATATATGAATATGATGATTATTCATGTACTATATTAACACTCTTTCGTATTTTATGCTCACGTACTCTTAGTGTCTTCAATATGAAATACAAAATTCATAGCTTCACAATTTTCTTCAGTTAGCCAGTTCTCAGTCTCCTTATTTCTGGGGACAATATAATACTATTGCATAATGCAAAATACTTAACTATGTCTATTTTATGAAGATAACATAATCTATTTTTATGTATAATACTTCTTATACATAAATGCTATATAATTATTTATAAAATGTAATGTGTTTTATATGTATATAGTCCCACCTATACAATAGCCATATTTACATTATTCATACACTTCATTTAGCTACAAACTTTCTCTCTTAAAAAAGGTTAATTTATAGTATATGCTGTTCTAAAATTCCATAACAAAACAGTCATTTAGAGTGAAAGCTGATAATAAAAGCTTTAGGACAAAATTTTCTGGGAAGCATTTTACAAATTACTGAAAGACTGACAGATTATCAATAAAAATTTTGTCTGATAAAGAAAGCTTGTTTTCATATTATTTAAGTATTATCAACATTTCTTACTCTGAACATGTCCACTAGGTAAGCTCACTGTTGAAATTTTGGATGGCTAAAACATTAATTTAGCTCATTATACAAGGATCAACAGGTTGTACTATTTAAGGGTTATCAACTTCATTTCAGGGAAAGCAAGCAAATATTGGGAATTTTACATTCAAATACTAATTTATAGTACATTAAATTTTCCCCTAATGAAGTTCAGTCAGTTTGCTTAGAAAAATACCACTATATAAATATGTTGTCCTTCTTCTAAGTGACCACCTTTTACCACTTATCCAAACAAGAAGAGATAATATAGAGTTATTATGAAGAATGCTAGGGACCCAGGTACTATATAAGGCACTGTATAAGCACCAAAGTACTGTAGCTCAGCCATTACAAAAAGCAGGCAGAGGTTCTTAAGCAGAGGCAAGAAGGCTTGAGACACCACCATGGTTTGTGGGTGGACACCAAGGACCTCTGTGAGCCCACCTGGAAGAGGCTGCCCCACCACAAGCATGCACCCAGCACTGCAGGGAGAGACAGGTCTGCTCTGGCTCTGGAGCCAGCCTGAGGCCAGGGCTCAGGGGAGGTTTGCCCACAGACAACTCTGGGTGCTCAAGTTAGCTGCAGAAGAGCCTTAGCTTGAGCTGTGCCAATTCCAGCAATACTGTTCTAGTGTAAACAGTTATGTTCATGAGGTCAGATAGAACGGTCATAAGAACGTCTTCTGGCCTCAAAGTCTCTGCACACAAAGATATCTTCTGTTTGGGCTCTGACTGGGGGAATCCCAACAGGTTAGGCTGGAAATTACAGGGTTTCCTCACATTAGAGCCACACAAAACACAATGCCAAGAAGAAAGAGATGTAGCTTGCCTACTGATGTTGCTATGTCACTGCCTAAGATGAGGTGGTGGGAAGCAGTAGGAAGGAGGTGACTAAAGGAAGAGCCTTGGAGATCTCAGGGCAATGGAGCTTTCCGTAGTGCTCACTACAATTTCTGGTTTACCACCTTTCCCACTTTTAGGCAATGATGAGCATTTACAGCTAAACAGTAAATTGTAAGTAAATTTAATGTAGGAAAAAATTAATTTACATTATTTTCTATTCAAGTATCCACAAATCAAAAGTTGTGAATGCAGTTCTTCAGATATGTAGGTAAGGGAAAAATACAGGCACCAATGCTAGAAAGCTAAACAGTTTTAACTGTTCAACTAGCGCATAAATAACCTCAAAAGATTTGAGAGCATTTTTTGCATCCTATTGTCTCCAGTTTCAACACTGCAGGTTTTTAAGAAAGAAGAAAGGAAAAAATCACCTTTTTTTGTTCGAAACACAGAAGAGAACACATGCAGTTGTGATTGTTTGTAAGTTTCTAGATATCAAAATCCTGCAAAGAGTACTACATGAAATGGCAAAAAATACAGATGGGATGAGTTGTGTATGTGAAGACGACAGATAATCCAATGTGGCAGAAGACCAACCTAAAATCACTCTGAAAATTTTCTTGTAAAAATGCAGGGAACTTATCTGTAGTGTAAGACCTTTTTTCTGTGGGTTAGTTTTATTGTTTGGTATTTCAAAGCAAGAAAGCAAACCAAGTGTTGTTTCAGTAACTTTAGTTTCTATTCATCACAGAACAACCAGACCACAATATAAACCAAGTCAACCATTTACCGCTTATCCGGACAACGCTTCTGAAAGAGATGATGTCATCGGGAAGTGCCAGATGTCTAGCAAAAAAAAAAAAAAAATCCCCAAACCCTATATTTTTTCCCTGTCATTTTCAGAGTCTTCTGTGTATAATCCTTAATTATCAGATTTTTTAATATACTGTAGCATGAGCAAGCTAACAACATAATTTGCTAATGGCCATTCCTTACTGCTAAGTTCAAACGCTCAGTCTCCTTCACGGTTAATTGACCAGGGATGGCTATGTACATTTCAGACTGCACAGAGTGCTAACACAGCATGTTTGAGTGCACATTAGATTCCTCTGGAAACAAGTAATTTCAAACATCAAGGCAACTTCTGAAGGTCGTACTTGTATCTGTTGTTACACACACAAACACAAAGAGAACATTTCTTACTCTGAACATGAGCACTAGGCAAGCTCACTGTTGAAATTTTGGATGGCTAAAACTTTAATTTAGCTCCTTAAACGGAGATCAACACGCTTTTGATCCAAAATCTTCCAAGCACCATTCACTACCCTGGTTAGCCATCTGAAGAAAAAGGAATAAAGTAGACTGGGTTTAAAAACTGAAACTGCTTTTCACTCATGGAGGTAGCACATTTCACTACAGGTTAAGGAACACTAACATCAGCCTGAGACCTGAAATAGCCTGAGCACTTATGTTCTCTAAATAAAGTATTTCAGATTCCAAGGCTAACATTTCAGACATTCAAAACACAAAATTAATATTTTTTTAAAAGTATAAAAATACACTGAGGGAAATGGTGAGTCAAAGGGCTATATTTTATTACACTTACAAATATAAGCTCTACTTTGCAAGATGCCCTAATAACTTGAAACTATTTAACAAGTAAAATTCTACCACCACAAAATAAGGTGTCAAAGAAAGAGAGAGGGAGAGAGTGTGCACATTTTTCCTTTGATAGCCCCATAAGGATAGTATAGATACTCATTCACAACTGTGCATTACCATCAATATTTCTAATATCATTTTCCATAGCAGAAAAAACAGAAGGACTATTAAATTATGAATACTAGAACAGAAAATAAGTTAATGGGCAATCAAATCCTCTACTAGTCAAATTTTGTCCTTCCAAACAAAGTTTGCGTGAACCTTTCATATCTCACAAGCCTATCACTTACTCACTGTAAACTGTTACAGTGAGTAACAGTTCATTAAACATGGAACATTTGTTCATTAAACATGGAACAAATTACTGAGTTTGCATGAGTTTTAACAATTGTTTGCTAGAGATCCAGTTCTCCAAATTATCTCAAAGCTTGTGAATTAAAAGTTATGCAAGAGAAAGCGATAGAGGTAATTCTCTGCACATCCCTTCTATTTCAGGATCAAAGTCTTGATTGGCACTAAATACTCTCTTGCTTGTCACTGGGAGAACTCATTCACTTCTGCTACGGCACATGCTTTTTCTCAGCCTGTCAGTTCTCTTTTCATCACACAGTATGCAAAATCCATGCATCAAAAAGCCTCAAGCTCTTTCCTTCCATTGATTTCAGTGATATAGTTTTGAGCCCAAAGAGCAAGGTGGAGAAGACTTTCCAAAAGAAATCAGCAGTGGTGCTGGATTTCTGTGATTCATTTATACACTGCAAACAGAAGACGACCAGAACTCATATAGAAAGATGTCTTTCCTCTGATTTCATCTTATCCCATATGTTTTGAAACAAGTCTAAACTTGACTTAATGTACTTCACTGCACTATATAATGGGATAGAGATGTATGATGTATACATGTACTCAGATGTCACCTAGCCTAAACCAGAAAAATTTGAAGAACACAGAGAAATACAGAGTCCAGCTTTGAGCAAAACTCTTCAAAAAATACCAGATGAGTTGAAGCAGATAGGAAGAGAAAATAAGAATGACAAAGATCTAAAAATATGTGACCTGTTAGGAACACTGAAAAATTATGTTTATTTAGTCTAAAGTAGGGAAAACCAAGGGGAGATGTGATACAGTCTTCAAATATGAAAAATGCTGTTGCAGAAAATAAAGAAAATAAATCAACTCTTCTACAAATAGGGAAAAAAGTAATAATAATAAGCATGAGAAGCTTCTGCTAAAACCACTTTCCAATAGAAAAGACAGATAAGCAATAGAAAAATCACTCAGAGAATATGTGAAACTACCAATAAGGCAGACACAGAAGAACAAGTGTCAGTCAAGAATGGTTTTCATTAAGTTATCTTCCCTTTGGGTACAGAGATCACCTAGATGAGCTGTCCAGAGTCTTTCCAGCCCTAGTTTTTTAGTTCCATCAATGATTACAGATCTCCTTCATTCATGAGCATTTAAGGCAGATTACACCCGTTTCTTTTGAGTATTACAAGGAAGTAAACAATATTGTGCCAATAAAGCACAGCTCCTGACTTTTGCACCTTTGCCCTGCAAATCACATTCCAGAAGACCAACTGGCATTTCTCTCTCATTTGACTGTTCTACATGAATAAATAAGACATGATCATATGATGGTGGACATAGTCGGAAGGTATCTTATTATCTTACAACTATTTGCAATGACAATAAACAGAGGGCTACTTAGCCAGAAGTATTCCACTGAATATGCTGATCACAAATAATCTACGTTTTTTAACTTAAAAATATTGCCTTTAACATGACTCTAATACAAGTGCTTGTTTTTTTTTCTTCTTGTAGATTATTATTAATCTTGTAGATGAGGTAAGAAAAACACTGCATCAAACCCTATGTCAATGCATGGCAACGAAACAGCTGAGGAACTTGCTGCCAAGACAACAGTTGAATAGTGGAAGTAGATGAATGATTCTGTTTACATATTAGATTTTTTTTCGAAAAAAAAAATTTACATCCATAAATCAGAACTGAAACTTCCACAAATTATCTTGGAAAAACAATTATACTGATAGATAATATGATACACTAAGTCAAATTCAACAGAAGCTGACAACCACCAAAAACTGGTGGTAACACGAGCTGGTAGTTATCTTTTGCTGATACTGAATGAAAGCCATGGCTTGTTTCAACACATGAGATAGCAAACATCACAATGGCAGTATCCTCTGTAGAGAAGTTGAAACTACAGCCTTGATTTTCTCTACCTGCACTCTACCTGCACTGTGCTAAAACATCACTGAGAAGGGGAGCTGCTGCAGCAAGCTTGTTTCAGTCTTCATTCACAACTTCTTGACCTTAACTGCCATCTGCTCTACTACAAGCCTGAGTTAGAACAGTACCAGAGCACATCTTCCTTGAGGAATTCACCATCCTGTATTAGGAACAAGAGCTGTAAAAATTAGGCCTCAGCAGAGAGTAAGAAACTTTTCTCAAAGCTATAAGTGAGCAGTCAGAAGCAATGCTTCAGAACACCCTTCTAAGCTGTTTTGCAAACAGGAAAACAGAGATAATTGCAGCAGCATATATTTGAACACAAAATCGTATTTTTTTTATATGAATAAGAAACCACGTCACAGAAAGAAACTCAAAGAATATGTTTCAGTAGAGGGGACTATGCTGTTTCAGACAGTAAAACATCATATCTCTGTGGCAGTGCAAATCATCCAGCTGTACCAATGAGTTTCCTGTGGCCTCTGTTTGAAAAGCCAACATGCTTTCCATTATCTCAGGCACTGTGTAAGCTAAGACTAGATTACAGGCATAGATAAGTTGACAAGGTGAGGGAAGGCTACTGATCTCTGTAATTATGGCAAAGAAAATAGTAAAAATTGAGATTGGTAACTGCAAACCTTGTGTATCAGCTCAGGCTGGTTGGTAACAGGAACTTTGTGGATTTGCATAAATAACAGCTTTATTCAGTATATAAAAGACAGAAATGTAAGACATTAAAATGCTTGGTTAGTTCTCAAAAGCAATCAGAAAGAAAGTGATCATGACTTTGTAAAGTAATTAAAGTCTGTAATCTAGTTTTTCCTGTATTTGTTTACAGGTCAAACCTCGGTGCTCTTAAAATTACTTACACTGAGAATCTTGGGTTGAGAAAGGAACTGAACTGAAAGTCAGACATTTCAGCAACTGAGGCATTTAGCTTCATGTGTCAGTAGTTTTCATATTCATATCATTATGCAGTGAGTCTCAACATCAGTGTTGATGTAGGTGCTCAACAGAAATCTTCTTTTTTCCCTCCCCTTCCTCTGTGGTAACAAGAATTATACTCTTGGTTGGAGTAATAACTGCAGCAGTATTAGAAACTGTATTACTCTCATTACACAGGAAAACACAGCCATGTTTGGCTGAACAGACAAGGCCTCATACTCTCTTACTCAGCAATGACGTTTTGTTCAAATCAAAGAACATTCCTAAGCCCCTCCTGAATTCCAGCTAAGATTAGGAGGGCAAAGATCTCTATGTGTATTAGGAGGCTATTTGTACTAGTGTGCACTGTGTGTTGTAATTGGGTGTGTTATCTATGTTTAAAAACTAAGCTCAGACGAAGTATTGTTTGATTTCTATTACAAAAGGAAATTATAGAAGCAACAGAAGTTTAGTTAGACCTTTGCCAGAAATAATACCTTCAGCATATGCCCCTTCCCTCTGTTCACTCAAGTCAAAGCTCAGGTGTCTCTTTTGAGAAAGGGGATTCGGTTTTGGACCAGATCCTGCTATCGGCATTTGACCCACACATACAGATTTCACTTGCTCTGATATATGGATGGAATTGGTAAGCATGGATACCAAAAATTTGCTTTCCTTCAGGTATTCTGCAACTAAGATCATGTTTTGGTTTCTTTTATTGTAAAAATAAAATAATCCTATCCTTAGAGGAATATGGAATTTCAATAATTAATATTAATAGGTCATCTAGACAGTTTGGGAGGAAAGATCTTTTAAAAGAAGTGTAGAGAATTATTAACATGATTGATGTTCACTTGTTCTGTTTGAGGCTGTCTATGTAGTTCTATCATTCTTCCGTTCCTACTGGTCAGAACTAAAAAGAATTAGAAATATGCCTTTCCTTGATACAAGACCACCAAGAGTTGGTAAGCAAATTTACTGCAGATACTGAATAAGAACTCTCTAAAATGCACTCCATCTTCTAGCAACATTTTAACATGAAAATCTCTTTCCTAAATTAGGAAACAGATAAAACTATAGACAGAAAAACAGCACAAGGATATATCAATGCTCCTAATGTACAGTTATTAATTAGCCTTTGAAAAAGGTCAAGTGATATGTTCTGTCCTACAACTAGCTGTAGTATCATAGCATGGGTAAAAGGTTTATACACAGCGAAGTGAAGATATTTTTGTAATAGAAAAAATATTGTTCAATATCTTATTCTGAGCTAACTTTCAAAGATAATGTACTGCGCCAAAATATTTACCTTGCTCCTGTTTGGCGGAGTGCTAAATAATGCCTTTTCTTTTGTCAATTGGGAAAGCACAGCATCAGGATAAAATCTCTTTTGTTCAAGTAGTGTATCACTTTTGCTTTCGGAAAGAAAGTGATGCAACTTTGCAGACTTACTGCTTTCTGAAATATCTTCAGTAATCCTGCAAGAAGTTATGTTTAACTCAGCTTCTTCATGTTGTCTGCCTAAAGTGTGGATAGCAGAATCCAAGGTAGTTGCTTTTCCATAACAAAGACCACTAGATTTCTTCAGGAATACTAATTCTGTCCTGTTGCCATCCTCTGAGTATTTCCTTTTACCTATACAGTGTTTTTCTGAATTCCTCTTGTCTTGTTTCTTTAACCATGACTCTGTTTCATCATACTTGGTGAGCCTCAGATTATCACCACGAAAGCTCTCCCAACAAAGAGAATCACTCTTTGCTTCACCTAGTAAAACTTCTGCTTTAACAATATCAACTGAAAGGTCTGTACTCACAGGCAGAGCATTACCAGCCACTGTCACTCTCCCAGGGAAGGAATCAGCCAATCCTGCACCCTTCGAGTGAATCTCAATGTTTGCTGAAATCTCCACTTCATCCTGTCGTTTTTCTTCATTTTCTTTAACGTACACTGAACTTGATCCCTCCTCTGTTGATTTCTTTCTCCTTTTTCTTCTGAAATATTTTCTTCCAGGAGAATGTTTATCTGGACTTAAGGGAGCTTTGGCAGGATCTAAACACTGTTCTTCCTTTTCAGCCCTCACACATCCACAGACATTCCCCATTTGGCTTTCTGTAACTCACAGCCGCGCAGTCTCATTCATTCCAGTATATATATATATACACACTTAAATCCTCCTCAGAAAGTTAAGAACTGCTGTTGACACTGTAATTTCTTCCAGACTTCACATCCATCCGCCTCAGTACGTAGCCATTTTGCTTATGAGAAATGCACACGCAATAAACTCTGTGGCACGGTGCCCAGGCAGGGCCTGTGTCTGATTAGACACTGTGGCTTATTTCTGGCCACCAATCCTCTTAAATAAACATCACTGCTTCAGCATTGGGCTGTAATGCTGATTGCTTTTCACAGAGATGACATAGCATTTATGAGCAATAGAAATTTCTCACATGCCTCTTAACTTCTCGTTTCACTTAGCAACTTAAGCAAGATAAAGTAGAAAAATATGTAGCAACCTTTGAAACTATTAGCTACACTCCAAATCCAAAAGCAAGCAGCACAGTAAATAGCAGGGATTTAGGTAGCAGATTTGTTTTGCACTTCATATGTTTTTATTGCATATCCAACGATTCACAAATGGGAAGATTAAACTGAAGGATCAGAAATTGCTCTGACAGCTTGCTGGAGGTCAAATTTTTATTTGTATGTGGAGTTTTCATAGCAGTTGACGTGATTTTTCACTGATTTGTCAGCTATAAATAACCTGCTGCTTCACTGCTATCATACAAGCACAACAGCTTGCTCAGGGCAGTGATGCTGCGTACCAGGGCTGAAACTTCGAAACAGAGTTAAACCTTCTGGCAGATAAAGGCGAAACAAATCATAAAAGGTCATTTATCTAGAAAACTGACCCTAAGATTACTGTTTAAAAAAATGGAGCTTTATGCTTCTCCCATGCTCCTGTAAGGCATTTCTATGTAGCTCTGAATGTAACAGCCAAGAAGCACCTATGCCTAAAACTAGGTACAAATACACACTTTTAAAATGCAATGAAGTCTAATCTCCAGCATACTTTGTTTGGAAAAAAATCTTTTTAAGCTTCCACTTTTTGTTATGGATATGTGAAATCTACTAAAACCAGCACACATCAACAAGGGCAGATGTGTATGATTTCTCATGCTGAGAAAGAACTGCCAAGTGACTTGCCAGGCATTATCAGGTGTTACCATTGAGTTTCCCAGGCTTATTTGGAAAGGAATTGCAATAATGAAACCCAGAGACTTTATCCCCAGGGGCCAGTTCCACCGAAGTTTTACTAACACATTTTACTAACAGGATCTAGAATGAATAATACAGCAAAGAACCAGGATGTGTCTCCAAAGAATTTCCAAGAATACAGTTGCTCACTGTTGCCTACTCTCAGGGCACTGAGGTAAAATTTGACAGTAATGCTTAGAAAATTTTGTACTGTAACACTACAGAATACAGTGACAGATGGGCAGTTATGTACAAGCACAATGCTAGCATGTTTCTTTTCAAAGTAAACATTATGCTATGACTCTTTCATTACCTCAATTTGTATTTGTAGCATGCTCAATATACAGATGCACTCACGATATTTACTCCCTTTACCGAAAATGAAAAAGCTGCATTCTAGTTAGTTTAGAAAAATTATTTTGGAAAAGTGACTTTCAACTAAGGCCAGAGGACTCGTTGATTTGAAGCACACTTCCACATGAGCTTGAGTCGGGTCCTGATGTGGTCACCCTTAATTAACAGAAAAATACATTAAAAAAAAAAAATCTTTGTGAACTACTTCACTGTGTTTGTACAAACAAATGGTTTTTACACATAAATATATACTTCTGTTTCTTCTCTCTCATCAGTAAAGATTATTCAGGACTTTGCAGTGCAACAGGCCAAGGCTAATTTCATTTTACACAAATATAGTTTCTGTTTTAACAACAAGATGTCTAATAACAATAAGATATGGTTAAAGAGATCATAGCATAATAATATTAAAATATATTTAAAAAATACTATCTTGATAAAGCAAAAATTATGCAAAATGTTAAAGACAAGTATCCAGCATTTGAGTGACGGACTGCAAGTCCTTATGCTGTCTTATTGAAAATGCATCTAAACAACCTACCACAAGTACATTGCCAGTGTTTGCCCTCTACAAACTTCACAGGGGTTAAGAACTTGCTTAAAAATACTTCAAAATTTAAATTTCCAAAGCAAGTATATATTTAAATTAATACACATGAGCACCGAGGCTTCTATATTAGACTATTTAACTGAGCTTTAATGAAGTGTGACATAATATGTATTTCCTTTCAACTGTTTACATCTGCTTAACAGTCAGCATTATACCATCTTCTTTCAAAGAGAAAATGTTCCTAAAGCACTCTCTGTTATGTCCAAAGTCCTGTAGATTCAGTGGTACACTGACTGTTGTAAAAAATTTCAAACCAAATCTAATTCAAGATAGGTCAGAAGAAACACATATTTTTATTTTACAGTTGACTATCGCATTTTGTAATGCAATCAGTAATTTAGAAGGTCCCTGATCTTGCATATCCTCTTTCATTAACACCTTAAATTTTGAACACTTTTCCTTAAGAGCAGGTAATTCAATTTTTAAGAAAATTGGGTGATTCTGAAGTAGAATTAAAAAAAAAAACGAGACAGCAAAAATAAAAGAATCAGTTCTGAAACACTAGTTATAAGACCAGTGCTCCCAACAATCCTGCCTTACTTCTGCATTACAGATCATAGCCGGTATAATTACAATAGTCTCAGAATTTAACCATTTCTAAATATTAGCTAGGAATAAATCCATTCCAAGTATACCTCTACAGATGATTAGTAGTATCTGTGCCTTTTGATCTTCCTAGAAATAGGTAAGAAATATGTATTTTTGAGACTTAATAATCATTTTAACAATACTTAGCAGTTGTTCCAGAGAAGGCTATCATCTCTCCATTAACAATTCTTTCTGCTATTCCTTTTTTTTCCCCATTAACCAAATAGTACCTTTATAGTCACTTTAAATTTTTAAGTAATTTGAACCAAAGTGCTCTTGAACAGATCAGGGACAACAGAACTGATAAATTACATTTTTATCAGTTGTGAGTTTTTTTATATAAAAACTCTAAGCAAAATAAATTTCCATGTTAAGGGAAGATGATGATAAATGAAAGTGTGAGTAACTAAAGACAAAATGACCACTTCCAGCTAACAGAAATTCTCTAAAGCAATATATCCAAAGGAAAGAGACAGAGGTAACACGATTACACTACAGACTCAGAAGAAGGAAATTGAAATTTCTTCTAAAACTGTCTGCCAGCATAGACAGATGATATTCTAAAGCATCAAAAGAGACTACCACTGAAGCCTATGAGAACCATCACAACATAGCAAAGACCACACCAAAGGCTTTGTCTTAAGACACCTGACTAGAACTGAATGGAAGCTCAGCACTAGTTTAAGCCAAAGATCCAGATGATCAAAGCTGTTACAAATACTACCATGGATTGTTCTCTTTCTTTCTTTTTTTTTTAAACAAAATCCCCAAAGATACAAACTCATACCCACCAACGCTGCAAAGTTTTATGGGGAGATTAGTGAAAAACTTTTTCTGGCACAAAACCCCCTAAGAAGTATAACATGAATAAAGTATTAGACCAACACTTGTCTGCAATTTGACCTTAGAGACTGCTTAATCACAAACAAGAGGTTAAGATTAAGACATGGCAAACAAAAGATTAACACTGAGATATGAAATAGCTCATGCTGATTTGTATGAGTTTGCATTTAACCATAGATATTTGTAATTTGTCAAGCACATCTGTGACTGGGAGAAGCATTATGTTCTTAACATAGGACAGGTGCATTACCCATTATAGTGGCAATGTTGTTGAATATCTGTATTTGTTAGTCTGCAAAATGATGAGACCATTCATCCTTTTTACACTGCTAATTTATACTTTACCACTGGTCTCAAATAGTCAGCAATTATTGTAAAGGAGAAGTTATTCCACTTTGTCAATCAAATCATGCCAGGTATCTTTTACCAAAAGCTTCCTAGGAACACATTTCAGGTAGCTTTGTACCTAAAATCCCTTTACCCTCTTTTTTTGTGTGTTTATGCAACACAGTAAAAGCAATGGAGCATTTAGCATAAATGGGGCATATCATTTCATGGTACTAAAGCAGCATACCAGATAACCAGCAAGCATTTTGTTGCACAGCCCTAAGGTCACATGCAGAATGACAGAGGGATAAACATAAGCCAAAGAGAAAGTGAAAATTAAAGTACACAAAATAGAGAACAAGGAAAAAAATAAAGGCTTGCCAGCACAAACAATTATAATTGGAGCTGTTTGAGCTGTACTGGCAACCACTCCTCAAACTCTGAAAGAGCTCTTCAGCTTACAGCCGAACCATCAACAGGAGAGGTTTTATATCCAGTGAGATGGCTTACAAAAAGAGGAATTTGATCCTTGGCAGTTTCATGGCATTAAGGACTCTTAATGCTTCTCACCCTTGCCGTGTTTCAGATGAGCCTCAGAAATTCCAAGAACTCGTTTTCTTACTTGAGGGTTAGCACGTTTGGGTATTTTTAATAAATTGCTGAAGAATTCCAGAAGAGACAACTAGGAGTTCAGTTGAGAAATAAAATACCATGAGAGTATACTCTACCAAATGCTGAATAGTGGGGAATGCTTCTGCAATGGCTAGTGATGGGTAATTGCGGCTCCCAGGTGGAATACGCTTTATCCTACAACGACTTATAGTCACAGACTGGACAACTGGCCACATAGCTTCACCTTTAAATCTTTGAGAAGATCAAATCTTGAACTGTTCTAGTTATTTTAAAGCAAAGGCAGACTAAACTTCAATCCTTGGTCTGCAGGGCACACAGCTCGGGCAGGGCAAGATTTAGTCAGCTGCCACCAGCCATTTGTGGCCAGCAGAAATGGTTGCCAGGAGAACAGTCAGTGAAGGCCAGACCCAGATCTCTCAACTATACATGGCCACCTCAGGAAAGAAAGCAGCATGTCCATTGAATGGTGACGCCTAACACGGGATTTAACAGCAGAACTGCTGAAGGAGAAGAAGGTGTACAGGTCCCAGAACATCATGTTATTCCTCCATCATCTGTACATCATTTACTGGAATGGGCCACCACAGCTGAGCTGCCTCCTCCTCTGGTCACCCTGCATGAAGGCCACAACCTTCATGACCAATGCAAGAGTGCTGTAAAACCTATCTGCAGGCTCTGAAAACCTATCTGCAGAAAGGGGTATCAGCAACTTGAGAAAGGGCTGGGTAGTTGTTCTTTATCTCAGCCAAATCATCTGTAAGCAAATCTACCCTTCTCACTTTGTTGCCCAACAATGGTAAAAGTTTAACTGCTGATGCTGGACCAAATGAATAGACTGCTTGGGGGCAGACTGATCAAAAATAACTTTTTCTCAAAGGTTTATAAAGAGTCAGCAGCAAAAAAAAAAAAAAAAAAAAAGGATTCTCTGGCTGGCAAGAGAAGTGTGAAGAGGTTACATGTGCCCCAAGGAGGCCTGAAAGAAAGCACTCATCTGGCTGGAGGGAAGTGGACGGTACTGTAACATCTGGACAAAAACATCACTGAGCAGAGCCTTGAAAAGCACCATCCTGCAAAGAGGCCTGACAGCAAGGAGTTAGAGAGAGTGGGGAAAAATGTGTTTCACAGCAGTTTCCGAGCTGGAAAATGATGATGAAACTGAAATAGAAAAAGTCTATTGAGTCATGACTTCATAGCTTCCGAATTTTTTTAAGGCCTTACTTTACAAAGGACTAATTTTAGGTGGCTAGAAGTTTAAAGTTTCACATTGTTTTGGCATGCTTTTTTCAAGCATTTTCAAGTGAATTTTCAAGTGAAAATTATTCTAAATATTTAACATTTGTTAAACTAAACAATGCTTGCAGTGGTTTGAAAAGAAATTATCATCAATTTTTACCAAAATTAAATCTTACTAAAATTGTGGTGACATACTGAGGACAAATGCTGCTTCCATCTATAGTTGGTCATCTCCAATGTCATCAGTGAAAATATACTGGGTGTTGAAGGAGTCCATTAGAGTATTAATTTGGATATTTATACTTACAGCTTATGATTATACAAAATACTGTAATCTGATTTAGCATGTTCTACAGGTGCCAGGAAAATAACTTACAACACTTACTACATTACGAAACTGAATTTAAACTAACCCACATATTATTACAAGCATATTAAATGCATACTTTGAAAGCTTGCCTAAATCCTAGCAACATACATGTCTTGGGGTTTTCCAATATCCACAGGACAAATTATTTTATAACATATTCAACTCAATAAACCACCATCTTTTCCATATCTTTTACATAATTATTTGGTACACAGAACAATGTACAATTTCTGGACTTGTGTAACAGCAGAAGTCAGTGGTGTAACTCAGAACAACATTTATCTAATTATGGGTACCAAGTCACAAAGCTATAACTATCTTTAGACATAATTCAGATGCAAGAGAAACATAATCCTCAAATGTGTATTATCTCTTATTTTTGTTCATCATGTCTTTCTCCTAAATCATTCCTAAATTCATTCCAATAATCAGAGGGATTTTCTATTTTGAGGAAATATTATCCTCCAGATAAGGACCATGATTCAGAGAATCAATAAGCCACAAACAACAGCCAAAAAAACCCTCTGGCATCTTGACTACTTCCCAGATTGCAGCGTTATTAGAACACACACAAATGATGTGCAACAGAGCCAGTAACATCACACAGCAAATAGTTTCTTACGCTCACTGAGAAATTAATTACCTTTGCAAATGCTAAAAAAAATTTAAGGGGTAATTCAGGTTAAGAGATCTCAACACAGGTGTCTACATATTCATGTTTACATGCTAGCTAGGTTTTGAAGAGACCATTTTATCCACTAGGGGCAGGATTTAGTTTCCTCAACATGGGCTTCTGAAACTCTTTGAGATATCCTCCTATATCCCAATTGGCTCCCAGCTACAGGTCTGGAAGAGCATGGCTCTCTCACAGGTCTGGTGTTTCATCAGAGAACCCCTCATGCATATCCTGGATAGTCTAGCACACCTCAGATATCACTCAAATGCCATCTGTTTTTAGGAAACTAAATCAAAAGCCCTGGGGATCTTGTTAGTACAATCAACCGATTGAACAGCAGTGTTTCACACCCTGAATCAGAGACATAAGGAGAAAGTCAATTAACCATCTAGAACATTTGTAACACTTAAAACTACCTAAGATATCTACATGGGATAGCATATACAGCACACACACATCAGAACACACTAAGCACCGATGCTGGACAACTGAATAGTTCCGTAAGTGCTCTAGGCATCTACTTCAAGTGATCTGAAGTGCTCCACCAACCTCACCCACCGTATTGCCTAGCGCTCCAGCCACTGCTAAACATGTTTACCACAATTTAAGAAGCAGTTTATCCTGTCTGCTTTGTCTCTTCCCAGATGAGACTGGGTTTCCCATAAGACCTATGTCATGTTTCTCATTCTTGCATGGCTGTCTCATAAATCTCCAATGACAGAGACATTTATGTTTAGTCAAACAGAAGGAACCTCTAGTAGCTAGTTAGTTGACTCACTCTGTAGGCTATTCTAAACGTATAGACTAAATCTCAGATTATTCAAGGTTCAGATTATCAGATTATAGGGACAATTTAGACACTTAATGCATAAGAACGTAGCTCCCCATAAGCACCTGGACTTAGGTGTCTTAATGTCAAACTGAATCTGATCACAGCTTTCCCAATAACTAGAGGATTAATCCATGCACACTACATTAACAATACACAGTTATTATCATGAAGTTTTTATCTCTTTGTGAAGACTCCGCTGTTAGACTTTTCTGTTCAGATTTTTCCCTCATTTGAAATCTAAGTGAAGATTAAAAAAATACGTGAGGTGTTAAGTATGCACATTCTTCTGAACTTCACATTCTGAACCTGAATAAGCCATGTACAGGTGTCAGTGACTGATACCAAATTACCATATTCTTCAGAAGAAGTGGTATAGCAGTAAATGTCACGCAGGCACAGACTAGTACAGAGGGTGCCCCTTACCTCACTTTACATAAATCCCTTCTGCATTCAGTGTAGGCACTGCAGCCATTAACAGCAAAAAGACAGAAAATATTTTTTGTTAAAATTCTGTTCTTCAGTTATTTCATATTTACTAATGAAGTTTAATATTTAGTCAAGAACCACTACTCATTCTTAAAATTATTTTTTTCACCATTTTTTAAAGATATTATTTTGTTAAAAAACTGATCACCAAGAGGGAAAACCCCTTCCTGCTGTACATCAAACACAGCAGAGGAGAGGTAATCATCCCACTGCACTCAGAATTGGTGCAGCCTCACGTTGTGAACTGTGTGCAGGTCTGGGCCCCACAGTTTACAAAGGATTCGAATGTCTTTGAATGTGTCCAGAGGAGAACAACAGAGCTGGAAGGTATGTCCTAAAAGGAATGGTTGAGGACTTTGGGTTTGCCTAGTTTGGAGAAAGGGAGGCTGAGGAGTGACATCATTGCTTTACAGCTTCCTGAGGAGTGGAGAGGGATGTGCTGAGCCCTTCTCCCTGTTATCTAGTGACAGGAGGCTTGGCAATGATCCAAAACTGTGCCAGGGGAGGTTTAGACTGGACATTAGGAAGCATTTCTTTACTGAGAGGGTGGTCAGACAGAACAGGTTTCCTAGAGAGGTAGTTGGTGCCCCAAGCCTGTAGGTATTTAAGAGGCATTTGGAGAGTACCCTTAGCAACATGCTTTAACTTTTAATCGGCCCTAAATTGGTCAGGCATTGTATGTCCCTTCCAACTGAAATAGTCTATTCTAATAGATCTGTAAGATCTGAATTGTACTTGCAGACATTTAATTGGCAATTATTGTGGGTCAAGATATAGTGAAGTGTGTTTCAGGTACAATCTAAATGTTTTAACCTATTTCATATGGAGCTGGATACCTTACAGGAGAAAATCCTTGTTACACCAGCTCACCTAAACTAGTTCTTTTATCTAAATGTTTTTCCTTTTCATTAATTTTTACAACTGTAACTAAGTAGTAGCTCTAACTTTCACTACTTTTTATAAGCACCCAAAATTGTGCCAGATGTCCTGTGCTTCAGCTAGTGAGAGAAACACAAATTCAATTCTGCAAAAACCTATTAATCAGGTTCAGAAAGATAAAATATACATCAAGTAAAGGCTTAAATTCCACTAACAGCTTCTATTAGGAAGTTGCTAATAATCTTTATTTCTTAAAATACAGCAGCATTCAATCACTGCCTAATTCTGTATGTCATACTTAAATATATTTAAACCCAGTCTTTTTTCTCTCCATATAACTATGTGGAAGCAAAGACTGACACAATTAGGGGAGCTCTCAGTCTTTGCTACTGGTTAAGCTGTGCACCCTGTGCACCCTGTTTAAACCAGGGCCCCACTGTCCCTATTCATGTTTCTGCTTCTCGTTAGGATCTGCAGAAAGGCACATTAGATCCTAACAGCCTTTCTGGGTTTTTCTTGTTAAGAAATTTTTTTCAGTCATAAATCCAGTGCGGAACATTCTTAAGTGAACCATGCTTTTTCTGTGTGATTGTGTAAATATCTGATCTTTTAAAATGCCAACAGTGCAGGGAGTTTATCGCTAACAATGCTGCAGTCACTAAATGGGAATTATCTGTCATCTGAATTACATCATCCACAGCCATGGCCATTATGAAAGCCTCATTTTGAGGAGCAATTTAACACCACACACTGTAAGGCTGCATTATACTGTACACAATCCCGCCAGTGTACAACAACCAGAGTGCCACCTAGTGTGACCTGCAGTACCATCACTGGGGCTAGAAACAAATGCTGACATGTTATGAATTGCTCTAAGAGGCTGAAAGTACTGCTTGCTAAAATACTCATATCAGCAGAGAAATTCAGATCCTGAAGAAAAAAAGTATTTAAAACTTTTAAATATATTTTAATACACATCAAAAGAAGTCTATGGAATAAAACAAGACCCGTTTGTCCAAAAGCTGGAAGGAATATATCAACTATTGTCTTTAATGATGTTCAAAACTGAAGCTATTTTTCTCTCACTCCACAAACAGGCAACTAGCAGACAAACATCTTGAGGTTCAGTTTACATTATAAAATAAGATACATCATCAAAACCTTCAAATATACATTAGAGACATAATCTATGGAGTCCTGTCTAAGCGGATGTGTTCATCATAACTGTATGCAAGAATATGACCAAAAACATACTGTAAAGCAAAACTAGGCTTACCTGAAAGTGCAAAATTATGGTCCATATCAACCCCAAAGTCAATTTGGGATTCCCATCTGTTATATCATCATTTCTGATGTTAACCAGTTTCACCTGCCATTGTAGAAAGAAAATACAGACAAAATTGAAATAAATATGCCACAAACACATACTGCATTACACAGTATGATTGTAAAGGATACACTACTCACTTCCTGAGCCTAGTCTGTTGGGGATTTTTTAATTCTCAAAAGCATTCTGGCTCTAAGCAGCCTGCTAGGAATTGCCCTCTCCCACTCATATCAAGCTGAGAAGATCCTCAGCTGTCACTAGGCCAGCAGATCTGCTCCCCATGCCAAATACCCTTTTCCTTCATTCTTGTCAAAAGGAGAAGGTATGACAAAGCAGGGAAAGATAACAAGAATATAATGATCTGTAGCTGGTGTATTAGTCCCAGGGCAGTGCTAAGCCCTGAGAAGTTAACACTGTCTTCCTTCCACCCCACACTTTCCTGTGCCAGAGTAAGAATTCAGCAGCAGGAGAACTGGCTTACTAAAACACAATGCTCTGGCTCAATAAAACTAAGAATTTAGTATCACATTTAAATAACCAATGGCTTAATGACAACAATTACTATCACTTCTGATGCTGCACTCAATCACAGTGCTATAACAAGAAATGGTTAACAGGATGAAAACAAAAGCTGCTATTATTGCCACTCCCATAACCTCGCACTTAGAGTGAGTTCAATAATTCCATTTTCTTTGTCATATTTTAATAATTCATTTAATTTCTCTATTTGTATTATGTATCCATATAGCCTAGCAGTTAAAGATGACAGCTAAAAGGCATTTTATGCCAACATTAGTAAAGTTATATGCACATGCTTTTGAACATATACCCTGTTATCAATTGAACGAGCAAAGGCATGTCCTCCTCTTGATTTGCTAC
Organism: Corapipo altera; assembly: GCF_003945725.1. NCBI lineage: Eukaryota > Metazoa > Chordata > Aves > Passeriformes > Pipridae > Corapipo > Corapipo altera. The sequence goes on from NW_020884890.1 coordinate 1,505,661, forward strand.
AAAATCTTAACTATTTGGAAGGAAAAAAAGTGCCAAACCACTCTATCTCCAAGAAAGACAGTGTATTCCACAGTCTGTTCTGGTCTAATTCTCAAGTCAGGTTTCTAAATTATCAATATGTAGGACTTCTCTGCCCTACAATCACAATAAAGCATTGGTTTTGGAGGTTATACAGCCAACCTGAGTAAGTTACCTCCTAAATATGGTTTAGAAACACCTATCAGAGGGCTGAAACTTTAATCAACTGCAAGTCCCACTGACAATTTACCAAGAAGACCAAAGCCCTACAAGCATTTTGTACTCTAGAATACAGTCATCTTCACAAAACCATAAGGCTAAGGAAAACACAACAATCCTCAGATCACAATCAACAGCTGTGTGATGGAGTCTTGTGCTTCCCATCAACACACACATTCATAAACATGGGGGTGATCTGATCCTATATCTCCTGCACTTTAATATACATGGTCTGCCATGCATAAGTAAGACATGGTGCAGCACAAGTGCTGAGGTCTTGCTGCATAAAAATACCAGTGTGATCATCATTTCAAGTAGCCACTCATTTACTTTGTAGTGTTATTTGTTCAGTGGCTCACTTAGGTTAACAGGAAAAGTTTGCTTTGAACTCAGCAAAGGCAGATTCAGTTCTCAGTACACATATACTCAGTGACCCAAAAGACAAGTTTGCAATTTCACTCAAAATACAAAAGGGCACTTAGTTTTATAACCAAAGTAAGTATCTATCTATGTTTTGCTAACCATAGATAAATTCAAACCCTTGAAGTAGCAAATAATTATTTTTTTATATCAATCAATCAAAAAGCAGATTTTCAGTGTCACTTCATTGGAATGGGATGGAATGGATAGGGAGAAACAGTTTTTCCTTCCATATTTTGGATACTTTTTTAAATTGCTGTTTTGTGAAGGGAGAAAGCAAGAATACTGTAAGCATTTAAAAGAATTTAAAAGCAGTAGCAGAAAACCACTTAGCAGTGTGGATTTCAAGTATCTGGCTTAAAGGAGATACAGGTGAAATTAAGACTGGATCTTCCACAGTCCAGGTAACTGACTCTGCTGCCTTTCTACAGGACCAGTTTTGCTTTCATCAAGATCAAGGTTTGAGATTTTCCCAAAACAAATAAAATCAAAATAAGGAATTCCCATACAATATTCTAATTTCCTTAAATCTGCATTTTGCACTATAAATTAGACTTTGAACAAAATTGCAAACCAGCTAGTGTCTGGGCAGCATGAAAGACAGTTAAATTTACTGTAAGCAACTCCTTAGGATCTCACACATAATTTTCTCCTCTTTAATACCACATATCACACAGAGTGTGTTGTTATTGCTCAGAGAAGGGTGGTGCAAAGTTAACTTTGCCACATCTTGCTTATCCATCTCAAGTATGACATAAAGCCAAGCCTACACAAGCAGCTGTTACACAACATGCATAAAAGACAAAGTAGGACATTTTTTATTTATTAGCTATAGGTGACAAAATTTTTATGATTTTTTTTTTTTTTAATTTTCATCATACCTGGCGTTTTTTCAAATAGTCCAGTGCAATTTGGACGTTCTGGAGTCTGTGAAAACGCATCCGACCTTTTTCTCGGGGCTAAAATTGGAAAACAATAGTTGTGAGATTTTCTCATCAGACAAAAGAACAGTCTGATGTAAAAGATACCGTGTAGAACATTTGAAGCACTGTGGTTTTAATGAAATCAATACCTTTGGTGGGAAAGTGTGCTTTGAATATTTTTTTTTAACTATAGTAGAAGCTTTTTAGCAGAGTAGATAGCAAGAGAGATCAGTGGTTCCCAGCTGCAACTTTGATCCATGCAGGCTGATAACCATTCCCTGTAAAGTACTATTAAGGCCAAGAGGGCTATTACCTACAGAAACTAAAGTGCAATTTATTATTATAAAATATTCACAGTGTACTAAGCAAAGCAAAATGTAAGTAATGTCATGGACCTTTATATTGCTCTGATAAACTCTGTGATGGAAAAGCTTACCTCTGTATGCAACTTCATGACTTAATGGTATGACTGCATAATCACTATGATATCTATACATATTTATTAAAGCATCTAATAAAGATAGTATCTTCCTCCAAACAGAATAATACAACATATACAGTCTTAGAGCGTAAGTTTAAACTCTTGACTTGAGTAGAATATTTTAAAGTGTGAAAAGAACTAACAAATCACTCTTCCCAAAGCAAAGACAAAACCATCAAGAAAAAAACTGTAAAATAAGCACAAGCGGTGTGTTAATGGAAAAAATGGCAAAACTGCATGCAGTTAGTGTAAAATTACCAAGAAGAAGAACCACACAGAAAACGCATACTTAGCTGTCAAAGATCAGCATGGGAAAGCAGTTAAACTTATATCATCAACATCATATCCAAATCCTTCTATTCTTCCTTATTTCAGATTTTTCACAAACGTTCACAGCAATAAACTGAAGCAGACTATAATTGCTAGAGAACAGCCATGAATATGAGTATTTCCTCAGATAATCACCGCAAAACACACAGATAAGCCCAATCCTTCCTCAACTGCCTTTTTTTCCCCCCTGTGGAGTATGAGATGCTTGCCAAAAAGAAATGGGGGAAAATGGAGCTGAATAAGGAGCAAAAACTGAAACACAGAATTTTAGTTTACATTATATAATCTTCTATTTAGCCCCTTGTTTTTCACACCAATAGCTCAGGATCAAGCATTGCAGTCCTTGTTATCAAGTAGCTTCTACAGAGGGAACAAAGGACTGCAGACCTGGAACTTGGTTTTCCACAACAAAGAAGGTATAATAAATCCCCATCTATATAGTTAGGTATAGCATCTCAGAGGGGAAATATGTGTTTTCTAAAAAAGTGTAGCCTTTTGAGATATGTTACGCTCCAGAAAAAAGCACACAAATTCCACTGAAATCACAACTGCAACACAACGCATGGGAGCCAGGGAGGCACTCAGGCCCTATGATAGCAAGTTGCTTTAGCAAATGCCAATGATGCAAGGTCTAAAAAGGCATGAAACAGCTCACTTGGACTAACAAGCACTTGGTGTTTTACACTTTTTAAGTAGATATTTCCCTTCTGGATGGACAAAATACAGCGAAACAATAATTTGGTATTTATTTCAAGAAAGATAAACTCTGCAAACTATCCGTATTCTTAGTAACCACTACCCAAAGCTGTAACTTCTAATCTATCTGCTTTGATAAAAATAACTATTACGTGTGGTAAATTTTAACAAATAGATCTGTGCATCTGAATTTTCTTATTTCAAGATGTTATCCAACATTATGTCATGTATACCACAGGCACAGTAGACTAGTGCTTCTAATTAAGACAAATCGATATTTTGCTATTGACTTCACTAAGAAGAGCCTTCAAGTCTTTGTCTAAATTACTTGTATATGGACAATACTATTTGCAAGTTTAAAAAAAAGTCTTAGTTTAACAGAATTATGGTAATTCCCTATCTATTATTAAAAAATCTTATAACATCTCGATAGCATTGTCCAGTACACATTTGCATCATGGTTTTTTACAGTTTAATCAAAGAAAACAAGTAAAAAATCTTGAACATTTTCATTTCAGCTGTTCACAAAAAGGCTAAATCAAAATTTGTCTTTACCATACCTCCGTCATGAACACACATATCCTGGTTTACCAACACAGTTTCTTTTGTCCTTTCTACAGCCGACTACTGCAGCACACCAAACTAGGAATTTGCATTAGCAGACACCACACTTCAAACACTACATTAGTACAGTTATGGGGGTCGGCACCTACCCCCTTATCCTCATCCTCCACATCCTCATGCTGTTCATTTGCGCATGCTTCTGTTGAACTCACCAACCGTAAGGTCTTCAAAAAATCTCGCTCTCTTGGCTAATGAATACAACAGACGGGAGACAGGACAGCAAAAACACAAGACAGACCACAAATGAAAAGAAGAGCATGAAAAGAAGAACATAATGAAGAGAACAAATACAAAGCAAGGGAAGTAATGCTCACAAAGAAAGGAAATGACACCTGAGGAGTGTGTTAGACAATTTCAGGGACATTTTATCCTTGTTATTTGTCAGTTACTCCCTTTAATGCAAAAGATATTAAGCATCCAATACTTGTTAAAACAAAAATTGGAAAGAAAAAGAAAGAACAGAAAAAAATAGTGCATTACCCTACTAAGAAAGGAAGTCTCTCTGACCACAAGAAATGAAGAAACAGATTGCATTCCCCCACAGAATTCACAGTAGCATATTTTACCAAGAGAAATATAACTTGTGTCTTTCGTATCTGGTCACAGATTACAGAAAATATCAAAGAAGCCTCCAGCAGTCAATACACAAGGAGTTAACAAACAGAGAAAATGCATAAACAACAATATGGAATCATTGCATGCTGATCTAAAAGCTTACCAAGGTGTCTCCAGAAAGGACTTCCAAAAGTGAGATCAAGTTATGTCCATCTCTTAGGTCTTCATATAGGTCATTCACATGCTTTCGAACCTGCATAGAAAAATGCAAAAATTAAATACAAGATCCCCGTTTATACCTGAGAATTCACACTCATATTAGCATACATCTTTTAATATACAGATAAACCTCAGATATACCTCAACATCGCTTTCTGAATTTATTCACATTCATGACAAATGTACAAATCCAAATCAATTTTAATAGGTAAAATTTACTGCTACATCTGAATTCACACAGTTCTATCACACTTTCTATGATTTTAATGAAAAGAAAAATAATATGAAGTTACAGGTAATGAATGCGCGTAGCAGTGAAAAAATCAGTATCTGACAATTTTAATTATATCAGGTATCCACCTCCTAAATAATGACAACTAAGACAAACATAGCTAAATCCAATGAATTGTAAAAAATACACACAACATATATCTTATCATCAGCATGCATGTTCACTGCAGTCAGGACAAAAGTAACATACCTCCTGGCCTTAAACTTATTACTAATCAAAGCACACCATCCACCAATTAATAACATGTATTCTCACCTCAGGTTTCCCAGTACTTAGTTTTCCCGACTCACACATCAGCCTTATCCACCATACCAAAGAAATATGACATTAGGTTGATCTAGTGAAGCCAAAGACATGCACAGCCCTTCCCACCTGCCATGCCAGTGGCAGAGGTTAATGTTTCCTACACTCAGCACCACCCTACCACGAGCAGACACCAATCCAAATGATCCTCTCCTGTGGTGTCCCCTAATAAATGGTTGAGCAGGGCTGATAACCAGCAGACTCTGCAGGGCCAACCACAAGTGAGGGAGCAGGTACAATGACAAGAGACAGCCAGAAGCCCTAACTTTTCTGACAGGCACAACAAAGCTGGGAGATGTCTGTTCACAGGCCAACTTCTTGTTTCTTTGCATTAGCTTAAATGAAATATTTTTAACAATTTCATCCAGCAGCTCTTTGAACGTGACAAAAAGGACCTAATTTTTCAGAAGCAGAGATTTTTGACATTGCCAGATAGGGCAGAGGTTGAGGGCTTCCCAGCTATAATTTAATGTGAGTTCCCAGGTGCTCCCATTGAACCACTAGACTCGAAGTTTCCTAAGCTTTGAGAGAATAAAATGCAACATCAGAAATTTTCTTCGTTATCACCTATACCACAGATGAGCTGTACTTCCAACATGAGATCTATGGGACACTGACTGCCAACATTTCTATATGTATGATGAGGGCAACAAGAATCGACCCAGATCTTTGACTTTATTTGAGAACTCTGTTCACCTGACTTTCAGGGGAATTTCTGTTGAATAAATAACTGTCTCCATATCTAAGCTTAGTTTCATAAATGCTTTTGTGTTCTCAAGTTTTCTTACTCCTAATTTTAAACGTGAAATTACCCTAAAATCTGTTTCATAAACACCTTAAAGATCTTAATTTAGAGTAGTATCACAGCACATTTATGCTTGTGCTGAAGACTAGCCAGAACAAGTCATTTAGAAGACTGTTCCATAAGGAATTACAACTGATGTTTTCCAAAACACTTATACAGACTCTGCATAGACAGTCAAGTTACAACACAATATTCTTATATATACATATACCTAGCTTTACAAACTCATGTACATACAGTATAATTTTAATTTTAGTTATGAATTTTTTAAAAAATTCTGCAAACAATTAGTGTAAAAAAAATTCCAAGAGAAAATTTCTCTGGTAATACTGAAGTACTGTTAAGCTGAATGAAGAAACAAAACAGGTGTTCTGCTATTACAACTCTGGTGAAAGGCAAGAAAAGGGAAGCCATGTAAATCACCAAAGTCCCTGATACAAACAAGTTGATCATGGTAAATGCTTAAAAGATGAAAAGCACAAGGGTCTTTAGTTTTTAACCCAAAACAATTGTGACTTTTTAATTTTACTTTCAAAGAACTATGCCAAACTGAGTGCTAGGCTCTTCCTGACAAAAGTAGGCAAGCTTTTTTCAAGATAAACCCTGTGAGAGGGTTGCCTGCTTAGTCCCTCAGGACGTATCATTCTCCACTTCCCTTTGGAGAGCAGAATCCCAAGCCAGAGCAGATTCACAGTACAGGCTGGTGGCCAGAGGGACGGAAGGACATCAGGTTAAGGACAGAGGAATGCTGTACATCTGAAAGACACTGAAAGAACTGTCTGTGCAACACCAAGTCAACGCCTACACTCTTTTCAACATACAACTCAGGGGAATTGCACAATATGCAGGTATCTGAATTGTGGGATGAGAAAATATTACCATTTCTGGTCTGTCTGCTTTTATTTTCCATTAGATGCAAGATGTCTTGCTATCCTGCTAGTTTGTCTCTCACAGCACACATCTGTTGACCTTCTGTTTGTTTCTTATGCTCTGAGGTTTCCTAAGTACTACAGAGACAACCATCTTCCCCAGCTTATCTTTCTAGAAATCACAGACACTTCAGAGATGAACTCACACTGGCTATGAAGAAACTGGCATAGAGCTGTCAACACAGGAAAACCAGCAGTACACCTTATATGTCTGTCTTAGTTCTGCCACTGGCTGACACTTACTGTGAAGATTAATTATTTAGGACATACTACGTCAGTCATCCTGGTACAGCACAACATAACAAGGAATTTCTTCCATGACTCTGAGCAGCAGATGTGCACCTAAAACTATGTATTTGGGCAACTGATGTGAGCAAACATGTTCACTCAAAGCAGCAGATTACTTCTAAAAGAAGCATCCTGAGCTTCTCAAGAGATCCTACACTGCCACTTAAGGAAAAGCTTGCAAAATCACCTCTCTATCACTTAGGCAACTCTTGTCTCTCAACACATATAATGAATTCTTAGATCTTGAAACTAACAAGAAATATAACTAGTTCATTGCTCCTTAACTGCCATATTTAGCCTTCTTCAGAACAGATAGTAGCACAAATACTGGATGCAGATGGGGTCCCTGGATGGATGTGTGAGGATCTGCTGATGCCGTGATAGTTCGTAACAGTTCTTGTGGTTTTTCAATAAAATCGCAGAATTGTCAGCCCTACATTTTGCAAGGTCCACATGTAAAGTAGGTTACAGGTTGCCTCAAGCAACTTTTTGCAATATGTCCATGTGAGTGTGGCAGATTTGATAATCTGGGCATGAGAAGAAATTCTTTAAGGAAGATGTGGGAGACACTGAGTGGCTGAGGGGCATCTGACAAAACTTAAAGAGAAGCAAAATGGCTTCATCATTGAAAAGGAACAGAACGAATGTAAGGCACTGTTTCAGAAGCGATTCATCTTCTGATCTTCATCTTCTGGTATGTATACTATATTCGTGGAAAGGAAAGCTCCACTCTCCTTGATATGAGCACAACATATTTTCATATTATCCTTTTCCAGCAAGCTTAAGCTTTGCAGTCCAGTGCCCTGGGAAATCTCTGTGCTGACAGTAAAAAACAGTTTTTAAAATTGTAGCAGTCACAGAGCCACAATCTTGCCTCCAGACTCCAGTATGGGAGGCACTTGACAAATGAAGACTGTGACGATGGCTGCCACCTCCAAAAGCTAGCAATCTGACACCCCACATAACTCACACAGCTTTATCTTACTGTTCAGCTGGCACATCCAGCTGTTTTTACAATCAAGTTGCTATCAGTTCCACCCTTATGTACCATTCTACTTCTACTGTAAAGTACCTGGCCTGCCAGGCTTAGCTTCCTCCTTAGGGGGCTGGCATCGCAGTACGTGTCATCACTGCCTTCAGTTTGCCTGATTCTTGCTCCCACCGACAGAGAAGGAAGATGTGATTCAGCTTCCTGGTCACACATCTGTAGAACTGGTTTATGTTTAGGGGCCATGCCACTTGGCCTCCACCTGCTTCTCCAGAAGGACTGAGGTTTGCATAAGTGTGGCCACACTCTCACAGATATCTGTCCTGAATACCCTTACACATCTCAAACAGCCCCAGATGCCCATGCTTAGTGAACCAAACTTGCACCTAGTGATCTCTGGTTTTGCTATGAGTCACAGCAAAAAGAAGCCATCTTCCACAGAAAGCCTGTTTCTTACAATTTTTCTTGATATTATTAGTTGTGTTTGTTGATACTAGAACAAAATCTACAGTTTTACGCTATAAAGGCCACTCATGGTTATATGGTAGAAGAGAAGGACTGCCCCTTCTGCTTCTGCAAGCAAAACCAGCTTGGTCTTGACAAGGACACATAGCAGATGCACGTCACTCTATCTAACACAGCCATACCTATTTTTTATTAGGGACTGTTGCAATAGGACAAAGTGCAATGGTTTTAAATGAGTGTAAATTTAAACTAGATATAAGGAAGACTTTTTTTACAGTGAGGGTGTTGAAACACTGCAAGAGGTTTTCCAGAGAGATAGTGGACGCCCCATCCCTGAAAACATTCAAGGTAAGATTGGATAGGGCTCTGAGCAACCTGATCTAGTTGAAGACATCCCTGCTCATTGCAGGGGGTATTGGACTAGATGATCTTTACAGGTCCCTTCCAACCCAAACTATTCTATGATGATTCTAGGAAAACACAGGAATCACAGCTTTTTTCTTATTCAGAAGTAAATATGGTAGGAAAATAAGACACACAATTTTGTGTATACAGTGGGTGCACACCCAGCATACATGTAGATATCTCACAGACTTTTGTGTTAGGGTGCAGCATGTTCCAGACAGGCAACTAAAATGCAAGAATCACTGATTCTGAACTGAAATAGTGTAGGAAGAAGCAGAAACAAACATGAATGTGCTGCAGAATCTAAAGTCGAGGTAAAAGAGGCAGGAGACAGTATATAATCAGATGGGGCAGGAACAACTATAAGTAACGCCCATGGACTGGAAGCCACCAGGAACTCCCTGACAGAAGTGAGACAACCACTGTGGCCCTGGCAAGCTGCACAACTTGCAAACAAGGCAGAATGCTCACACACTTGCAAAATTATTCATTTTTTACAGGTTAGGTAAGCGGACTACAGTAATGAAATATTTTTCTTAAAAACTCCAGAAGTCTCCCTATCTATATTATAAATAAGCTGAATTGATCATTATAAGAACATGCCAAATTAGACCTTTTCTTATCACTCCCAAAACAAGCAAAATTAGAATTAAACCCAAACCACATTTATTTTGAATAACTGAAGTTCAGTTGTCAAGTCTTTATAAATTCAGAGTCATTCCCAGATGTTATCAAGAATTATAATATTAGGGATCCAACTGAGCCTTTTCAGCTCACATTGCCCAGGAAAGTCTTTTCAAGTACTGCTCTCCTCATTTCTGGAAGCAAAGTTAATCAAATGCCTGGCACAAACATTACTGCTTTTCCAAAGGAAAATGGGAAAAGGCTCAAAAGTTAGAACTGTAAGGGGGGTGTTTGAGAAAAAAAGGGTCAGGCCTTAATTACCACTGAGGTCACCAGTAAGTCCAAACAACAGCTGGCACAAGGCCACCATGAGTTTCACAACAAATTTCAAATTTATTCTTTAAGAATCTGACTCAATGTCCATGAAAAAAAGATCCCTTAGGAGTCCCATTCACTTCAACTACAGTAAAACAATTTTCTCCAAGATAATAGACACAGACGGTTAAGGGTTCATATAATTACAGTGTTCCACGGCAAATGCCGTCAGCATTCAGATAGTTGAAAAATTGCTTTGGCCACTGCATGAGATCCTGATATCCTGATGAGTTTCCCTAGTGTTTTAACTTCCTAAAAACATACTTAAGCTTGTTTTAAAAGGAAAAATTTTATTAAAAGTGCTACTGATGAGGAAAGAGTTTTCTATAAGTTTTCAAAATATGTATGTTTTAGTCCTTTCACCTTTGAAATTAAGGAATTACAGTGGCAATTCTAACAGCATGGTAACAAATAAACCTATACCATGAGAAAAGAATAATAAAAAAAAAAAAACTCATATAAAAAGTTGCATTTACGTAAAAAAAATAAAAGTTTACTAAGCCAACACATGCACCATGATTTCTGATTAACACTCTAAAATTCTGAACAGGTTGTAACAAGATCCACGCAGCGTGTAACTGTCAAAATATCAGATTTGTCAAAATATCCCCATGTGACTTATCTGCCAAGTAAGTTGCTTCTTTAAACATCTTCAAGAGTACTTATTTTGTTCTACAGACTTCTTAGACTCTCCCATGTATAGCACGAGTGTTGCTTGACATGCTGCAGAGCCACTGTACCTCAGGTAATTTCTACCCCAACGTTCTGCGTGGCACAGGAAGGCTCTGAGCTGTGGTTCATGGCCAACCTGATGTCACTCCAAGAGATCAGGGAGCCAGAGCTCCATGCAGACTGGCACGCACACTGACATCCTCCCCGAGTCTCTCATGCTTTTTAATCTCCTTACTCTAAACCCAAAATTTACTGCTAGGAAAAAAACAAACAAACTCCACATACACACCCTGGTCACAATCCATGTTTTGCACTGAATCCCACAGTAAACTTCACTCATTCTGTTAAAATAAACAAGCACACAAGTTCTGGGAGAATTTAATCACTGGGTAGCTCTGCAGCAGTGACCCCCAGTCACAGCTCTCCACAGGGGTGGATGCAGACTGCAGTCAGCCAAGCGCTGGGCTGCAGATGGTGCTGTTCCCCCACCTCCACGCGGGCACACACGCTCCAGCCCTGGACACCCACGGCCCAGGACACCCCAATTTGCTCCCCCCGCCGAACAGCAGACGCCTGCAGCCAGGGTTGGCACTGAGATGGCGCAGGGAGAAAACTTGTGCCAGGTCTCTTCTGTGTGCCTGTTCATTTGTAAGCAAAGTCCGGCAAATCCAGTCTTAGGCCTAGTGGTCCCTAACTCATTTTCACTCTTTTCTTTTGCTCAACAGTCTAATAATCCACTCTGCAGGAAACAATTCTTGTGGTTCATGGAAAATAAATAAATCTTTATTTCACAAACACAAGTAATTTTTCTGTTTTACTTCATTTCTGGATATTAATTCTCACAAATAGCAGACACAGATAATGTTATTCCATTTCATAAAGTTCCTTTATGATTTTACTAAGCTGCGTTTAAACAAGTCTCCTGTACAGAGCAAGTTCAACAACCCTGAAAGTATAATAGATGTTTTCTAAATAAAGATTCATCCTTGATTGCATCCTTGGATTCATCCTTCACTTTCTCATGCGGCCAATGCCCTACACTCTATTAACACGATAACCATGACACCCTTCCAGTGTTCCACCCACCTAACACACTGTTCTTGTATCTAAAAGCTGAAATAATTCGCTTTTTTCCCTCCACATTAACCTTCATATTTGTCCCAGATAACTCAATCATCCAATTAATCCATTGCTTTCACATACTTTATTTTGCATCTTGCCCCCAGTCTTCAATTATTCCACGTCTCTGGATAAGTCTATTAATCATAAAAAAGACACTTGTATGGCTTCAAGGTAAATATACTGTTGCTCATGTAAAAAAAAAAATAAATCCAGCCACTGCTAAATCTTGTCCTTATATTTTTCTTATCTTACCATATTTGGTTTCATGAAATGCATTCCAGTATTTTCCTGAAACCCAAATCAGCAAGTGTGCAAGCAGATGCATAATCTTACATATATATCAAACACTACGACATAAACATGCACATTCAGGAGTCCTTTTGTGGATTTCAGTAGTTGTGTGATATTTGAAACACCATTATTGTACAGAACAACACGAAGCAAATGCTATAAATGTTAAAAATCCTTCTTTGCACCTCCTATGGGGAAAAAAAAAAAAATTGTTCCATTCACAGAATCAGAGAATGGGTAAGGCTGGACAGGACCACAGTGCATCATCTGGTCCAACCTTCCTGCTCCAGAAGGGGTATCCTAGAGCACATTGCACAGGATTTTGTCCAGATGGTTCTCAAATATCTCCAGTGAGGGAGACTCCACAACCTCCCTGGGTAATCTGTTCCAGCGCATGATCGCCCAGACAGTAAAGAAGTTCTTCCTCCTATTCAGGTGGAGCTTCCTATGCATTAGTTGCTGCCTGTTGCCTCTTGTCCCATTGCTTGGCACCACCAAGAAGAACCTGGCTCCATCATTTTGACACCCACCCTTCATGTACTGATATACATTGATAAGGTCACCTCTCAGTCATCTTTTCTTGAGGCTGAACAGACCCAACTCCCTCAGCCTTTCCTTGCAAGACAGATGCTTAAGTCTCCTAATCATCTTTGTAGTCCTGGGCTGGACCTACTCCAGGAGTTCCATGTCTCTTTTGTACTGAGGAGCCCAGAACTGGATGCATCTCAAAACTTTTTGAGGAATGGGCTGAAAGGTTCTCTCCAACCAACCCTGGTTCAACCACTCAGAGTACATCCAGAGGTTTCACTCTACTTATTCATTATTATTATCACAGCACTACTGTCACCTGGCACAGTCTTGTTCATCTGTTCATAAATTTGCATACTGGGATCAGCAAATCCATCTCAGCGGAGCCCATGCTGTGTAGATTCACAAGCAGAAATGGGTATGTACTAACTTAAAATGGGCATCTACTCCATCACTGCTACAATTTAAAGTCCTAAAATATAAAGTCAGAGAGATGTCCAGTCACCTTTAGTACCTACTTCACCAAATTAACCTTCATTCTGTAGACAGTTCTCAGTGACCGCAAGGGAAAAATGCCACATGTGGCATATGTCATGCAAGGTCCCATGAGACTCCACACATGCTCCTAGCCTATTATCCCTTTTTATACCAGTTTTTATTTCAAAGCAGAGCATGTCCATCTCTCTTCCCTCTTTTTCACCTCTGCAAAATCCTTCAAGATTTTTTTTCAGTGCAGTACACTTTGTTCAGATGTGTTTGCATATGAGACTGAAGATATTTATAAATTTTAGAAAAACTAAAAACAACAAAAAAAGAAATGTGACATAATCTGTTTAAAGTCTCACTTGAGACATCTATTCTGACCTCTTTTAAAAATATTTTATTTACAAATGTATAAATACTGATTAATGAAGAATATAAAGCAAACATCACTAAGCTTCACTTTACACGGTAGCCCACTGAAAGAGAGCATTCTTACTGGAATTGTAGAATTGATGCAGATTGAAATCACTAAATTAATGAAAACACAAGTTTTGGTAAAGAACTTGGTAGTGATCAGTTTGAAGACTCAAAAGTTGAACATTATTTCACCAGCGAGGGGTTGTGCCTTACAAAGCAGTCACAGAATAGTACAACTCTATGGCTAGAAAGGACTGAATAGATCACCTCACTCGACCCCGTGTGATGAAGTTTGAGTTTGGCTACAAAACACCAGAGCTGCTTCTTTAATTTATTCTTGAAAATTCAAAGGAAGGAAATGTAACACACAAAACACATATTTCCAGGTTTTCACTTGCTTCTCTACACTTACTTGCTTCTCTGAGAGGGACATTTTTGCTCGCTAATCTTCAAACTAAATCTTCCACTAACCGAACTGAGTTTTTTTTGTTGTCCCTTCCCCTAAAGTCTGACTTCAGAAAACATTTGTTTGCCACCCTCTGCATAAACACCTTTTACGTACTGCGAACACGCTATCATGTCTCCCTTTAGTCTTCTCAGTTTCAGACTAAACAAAGTCAGATTCTCACAACCTGCCCTCGATCTTCCAAGAAAACTTATCTTCTTACTGCTTTGTTACAAATGGCTGCAGACCTCTTGTCCACGCAAAGATCAGAAGTTACACAGGCAGGCAGAGTTTCACAGCCACGTGCCCACAAGCACACCAGCGTGTCCATGAAAAGGCTGAATTACAAGCTGCCTCTCCATCTCCTAAACACTGTGCTGGCCCACAGGCAGGGTGCAGAGCTCATGTGTAGTTCCTGGAGCTCCCTGGTCCTAAGCCAACACAGCCCTGCACAGGTGATGGACCCTGTAAGATTCGTGGCAGGGCAAGGGTGACACTTGTTGCTGACATGACAAAAGGCCTGAGCCAGAGAAAAGGCTCTAACAGCCGCAGTGTTAGAGAAACAGACGTATCACTACAAAGATGAAGTGACTGAGTTCAAAACCTCACAACTAGGGCAGAAGGCACTGGGATCTTTCCTGTGGGTGGAAGGTCCTTGCTCATGAGTGTTGCCTCCCAGACCCAGATGATGCTGCAACAACACCTGAGAGCAGCCATGACAGCAGCAACAACCAACAGCACTGGCTCTTCCCAGTGCCAGTTCTAGCTGCAGTTGCAGCAGTCATTGATGGCAATATCCCAACAAGCTGTATCTAGGATCCTTTCATTCAAATTTTGTGGCAATAGTATGCAAATGAGACTACATGTGGTAGCATGTAGAAAAATTGTAGATACACCATGTGTATCTACTTCCTCTTTGTCTATCTGCTTTCAAAGACCCATTGTAACATAGTCTCCTCAGGGAGAGAAATTACCCTGAGAGGTCTCTAACTCCTCCTTCTTTTCTTCTGCTGGGGATAAAGGTATTATGCTTACTATAATTGCAGACTCCTAGGAGTCCTCAGTCTCTTCTGAATTCTTAAACAGAATGATAAAATGCTACAAATTATTTCCATTAGTTACTAACTACTGGGTAAATAAAGCTGTTCAACCAGAAAACATATAACTTATCTGAATAGTCTTCTTTCTACCTGTGGACTTCCATGTCACACTAAGTTCCGCTGGACTTTACCCCACCTTGCTTTACTAACTCCTTTATAACAAACCTTTAGTCCTGCTCCCCTTATTTCCACTTCTTGTACAGCTCATTTGTATTTCACACATCTCTTGAAAGCAGCAGTATATTCTATAACATGCCTCCTACCTGTTCTACCTGTCAGCAACCTGCCTTTGTGCCAAACATCTACAATGACTGCCAGATCACCTGCATTTCTCCCTCTACTGTATTACTACCCCAGGAGACCCTACCTACTGCTTTTCCCAGTTCATTGTCCTCTCTTTACTTCTCACTACTCTCTTTGCTTTTGAAGATGAGCCTGGGATTTTGCGACACTTGCTTCCTAGTTATCTTTCTGTTTTAAATTTTGAAGCAGTTCCTCCCAGCCAGTCCAGACCTATCTAACTAGGCAACTTTGACAGCAACTTTTTGAACTTGACAAGCTGAATATCTCTCTGACTGGCACTTCACTCACAAGACACAGAGGCAGCCACCACAACTCCTGCAGCAGGTAGGGAACAGAACACCAAGTGTGCCCTAATCTGGTTTGCACACCTGCCTGGGGATGAGCTGAGCTGTGCCAGAGAAACACCTTTTTCTTGAATAGACTACTGAAGGCTCCTCTGTAGGTGTTCAGATGCAGAACTCTACATTGTTCCTCCCGTCAATTATGAGGATAAATGTTTTTCCCCACTGCTATACAGTGCTGTCCTTCTGATGCCAGTTGGTGACAAAAATCTACCATCAGCTTCCTTAATCCAGTTCAAGACTTCCAATTGACAGCAGCCACATTCACCTTTTGCTCTGTTTTATCTTTGGTCAGAGACAAGCCAATGTTTCAGTTATAATGTGCATTCGGTTGTCTCCACCCCTTGTGCTTCCAGCTTGCTCTCCCCTTTGCAACCTTTACTACACACCGCCAAATATAACTTATCAGGGAGGAACTGTTTAAAATATGCAAATGTAATGCTAATAACATCAAAGAGACAATAGATCTGACTCCTACAGCTTAAAACTAGCTCTGACCAGAGGCAATACACTCCAAACATGCCTGAAGCAGGTAAAGTACTAAAACTGGCAGCTAAAACTTTATTGCAATTAAATTCAAGGTACTCTAAGTAGAGACAGATTTTGAACACTATGTGACTACCTTTAAATTCACTGTTCAAAATACCATAAATGCCTTTAACAGATAAAATGTTTCTGTATAGGAGAAACATGTTTGTTCTGATGCCTTCTTAGGTCCTCATGCAGTCACACATCTACGTTACCTCAGGGCAAGGCTTGCTTCCCAGATTATATGAAATATTGCTGTAGAACAAAATACTTAGTTAATGTTTATGATTAAATGTTTGAAGTTGCTCACTGTCTGAAGTCCACAAATACTACTCCCACTGGAGCCAATGGCACAGTTACAGTGGTTCCAAGGGAGCTAATCAAGGCATAGTACTTCTAAACTGATATATAAATTATTATTAAATACAGATACATCAAAAGTATATAGATAAAAATAATTCCATGCATAATTTAACAATTAATTAAAAAGCCAACACCTAATTGCAAATGGTAGAATTTCATCTCTTGCAATCTCTAAGGAATAAATAATATTAAATAAAATCTGGGCTGAGAGCTAATTGCAAACAATGAACACACACAAAGAGAATTAATTAATATATTAATATATTAGTCTATCACATGAAACATTGATTCTAGTGGTTTTAGTCCATGCAGTAATCACATGATAGTCTTAATTTGCCTTATACTCATTCTTTCATATATGATCACCTATATAAAAATAAAACCACTTTAAACCCAACATACATAAAAGCATATGCTCAGCTGGTACAATAGGACTGCATGACACAAAAATATTGATGTGTTCAAGTCATACTGTATTTCATGTATATTTAATTTACTGTTTTCAATTAATCTCTTTCCAGCGACCAATTAGTCACGAAGACTAAATTCATTAAAGACTATCAAATAAACTTGAAAGCTTTGGTGCAGTTTTTATTGACTTGAATTTGTTTGTTTGCTTCATTGATTGATTGACTGCAGAGAGTTTTTTGTGATACAATTTATTAGTAGCCTTAAAACTTGTACAATTTCCTCCTCTTTTGCAGCTTCAACTTCTGGCATTCTGTCACTACTTTTCCTCACTGTCTCATGACTAAAAAAGTCATGAGTTTGGCTTGCGGAGCAGCCTTGCAAACAGCTATAGATTATACTAAGCAGGTGAAAGATGTTATCTGGTTTACCTCCAAGTAGAAGACTTTTGAAAGATTTGTATGCAATGCAGCATGAATAAATTATAATTATACATATTTCCAGGGAAAATATCAAAATCAAAAACTTCTTTACGCCATTAAATGATGATCTTCTTCAAGAGTTATTTTTATTTATTTTTCAGAAGGAGCATGTCTCAAAGGTAAAATACACTTCAAGACCTTTCAGAACAGTCCTGAACATACAATGGCAAAAATTTTAGGAGAAAAACTGGTATATTCTTCTGTCTACCAAGCAGACAATGGGCCTTCTGGAACAACTGAAAAACAAAACAAGGAGGAAACACTAACATTTTGGCTGCACCCAATGCCTAAAGCAAGCTGTGGGCCATGTTGAAATGGGATTTTACAGAATTTGTTCCCAACACAGTTTGCAGCAGTTGTCAGAATAAACTTTGAGGAACACATAGTAGGCTCATTTAGATGCACTAGCACAGCAAGGAATCTTTGTCTTATTTTAACAAATGGGGAAAAAAAAAAAAAAAAGAAAAAAGAAAGTAGGTTTTCTGAGTATGTTTCAAAAGCTAGAGGTGTTAAATTGAGACTTTTTTAAAAAGTCACTACCATAAGACTAACACCAGGTTCCTCATCCTTCAAATATCAGTGTAGATCTACAAAGTGCTCATTTCTAAAAGAAGAGGTGGGGAATTTTAAATGACATCTTAAATGCACAGCTAAAAAGAAGATACTGAGATACTGCAGAGTAGTGCTATCTAAAAACAATAACTGCTAGTGTCCATAAAGTGCCAGTTTTCAGCAAGGGAATGACTGTGCTTTATCAGGAATGGTCGGTCATGCTGCCATTAAGGTCATACCTGAACATCTCACAATGCAATCGACCCAAGAAGCCATTTGCAAACCCTGTGCTGCTTGAAGGACACACAGGAATCAATAACTTCAGGTTTCTATTCTGAATTATTCATTCAGTCTTTGCACAACAGAAAGCTGTTCTCTCTCTAATGCACTATCACTGCAGTACAGTACATGATTTTGAACACTGAGCTTTAAAACAATAGTTTTAAAAGCATTTTGTCCTGCTACTTATAAATGCTTCTTGCTCATAAGACCTTCAAAAATTACTTTTGGAACAACTAATGACTGTGCAGGGATGCTGCCCATTCCTCCTATCAGCAGCATGCTTCTCCCAAGGTCCAGTCACTCAAGGGTCCCAAAAGCCAACCCACCCTGTCAGTGCCATGAACAGGGCAGCTCTCCCTCTCCAGGGAGCTGCTCAGGCACCCAGAGGCCCATATGGCTGCTAGAAGGTCAGCCAAGAGGCTCTCTACAACCTTTTCCTCCATGAGAAAGATGATATTTCCCTTAGTAGGAAGATACCTGGGTGTTCACCATACCACTAGCCAGTTTTTGGTTGCCGTGCCTTCAGTCCTAATTTCTGGTAAAGAAACTTAGAATATTTCAAAACAACCCATTTAATTTGTCAGGACTAAGATCTGGCACTACAAAATTATTTTTAAATTGATTTCAGAAAGGAATTGAACAACAAAGAAGAATTTGCTTGCTTTTACTCCTTTTTCATCATCAACTTCTTTCATTTTCTGACTTTTATCTCATCTTCCACCTGTATTTCAAACCAGCCTCACTCTTTCCTTAAATTTTGGGGGTTGGGATTCAAAGGATGTCAGGAAGAATTTCTGGGCTTTCCTGGAAGCTGGATTTCTCTTTAGGTGATTTAGAACTATGCAACCACTACACTAAATCCCTTGCTACCACAAATGTACCTTTTCTTGTCACATCAAGGATTACTTACTGCTCTAGCAAGTACTAGAATTTAACATCTTATTTTGGCAGCAGAAAAGTGAAATGCTTGCTGGAAGCAGAGGGCAGTTCAGAGAAGAGAGGAGACCTCTACCCCATCACCACACTACTTTGGCATGTGAGTTTCTCCCTGGAAGCTCATACCACAGCAGTAGAAGAGTCTAAAGTCCAATATCTCACCTCTCCAGCCCGTATGTCAATAAGACACAAAAGATAACATTTAAACTGGAGCCCCACATCAGACAGTAAACAGTAGCCTTAGCAAGGCCAACGCTCTAATCAGTCCTCAGAAAATCTGTTATCAATTCAAAAGAAAAACTTCAGCATTTAAAAAATGTAGTGACCGTCCACTTCATCTTAAACTGTGGAATTCAAAGATTTAACAGCCGAATTTTGCACATAATACATTAGGCACTTGTCTCTAAAACTATGTATATCAAAATAATTAGCACTAAATATTTCTGCAATGACTATGTTTCTAGTTTAGCAAAGCACACAACATGCTTTACTAATCAACTAAGCTGTCAAGAGACTAATCTTACACACTGAATTTTAAATACTACACACTTACAGGCTTTGAATCCAATGCAACTAGAGATAGGCAATGGAGAGCAGAATGGTAAATATTTACAAGTTACTCAGTGAATCAAAGACAGATCAATTACAAGAGTGACAGTAGGCTCCTATGCCAACCCCCAAAGAATTATGGTAACTAGTAAAAGCACCATTTCTGCTGACCTAGAAAAAAAACTCTTGAATACACCTCTATAAAGGCACAAAGGTCTGGTATTTTCCCTAGGAGTGCAGGAGAATAGAAGGTCAATTAAAATGAGTGAGGAAAGAACTAAAAAAGCAGGGAAAACATAAAAGGAGATGAGAAAAGAAAAATAGAGAAAACAAAAAAACAAGTAGGGGACAGAGAAAAGAAACAGGGAAAAGAGAGACAAAATAAGAAAGAAAACAGATGAAATTAAAATGTGATCCATCCCCATACCCATAGCAGGGTCCTGTCCACATATATGGTCTGGTGTTTGCCATGATCTCTCATAACTTCCACGATCACCTTCATCTTTTCTGCTTCTTGTTGAACCCTACACAGCATCAGATAAAAGCACACCGACCTTTTTCGATCAGTAAAACAAAAGCACTTCTGAGACACAATTCACTTCCCCTTAGGGAGATGCCTTATGGGTAGACATCTATAAGGGCTTGTTCCCTCTGCTACCTACTAAAGAAGCCCGGGTAACCAGCTCAGATAAAGCTACTGAGATGCCTGAAATGAGACAATTCCCACCTTCATTTGTGCGCAACGAGTTATGCGCAGTGAATGGGCAAACATGAGTTGCATGTTTTGTACTAAATCCAAGGTACATGAAAACTAGGGCTCAACTTCAACTTAATGCATTTACCAGGACAGGTCCAGTATCTCTGCTAGAAATCCACTCATTTATTGTGCTCTTTTTTCTACATTCCCTCCATTATATAATATTTTCTAAATACACCTTTGTGTCTTGAGAGAAAGCATCTGAAAGTTTTTTAATTTCCATCCAAGTCACTGTTCTAGAAACAATGCTCTAAGAACAGAAATTTGACAACTGTATCACCAACTGCTTTCAAACTATTTCCAGAAGATAAAGCTGAGTTGCTACATAAATTCCAAGTTAATGGAAGAGCTATAGTCAAACTATATTTGTGTAAGTTAACGACCCTTTACTTGAATTCTAAAGTGAGCAATCCAAGATGAAAATCAGTGCCAGCAATACACACAGACACACATTATCTATCTGTATCTATACCTCTGCAATCACCCACAGTGAGAACTACCTGAAAATGAAGGCCTAAGGCCACTGACATTGGCAAGCAAGGCAACAGGATTTAGTGTGAGCTCTTTACTCTGATTTTCTTAGGGGTTTAGAGTCTAAATCTTTTTTAAGCTATTCCCAAGAGGTTTACAGTATGGAAATCATGACTGTGCATGTTTCAGAAGGGTGTAAAACAATGGTATATAGAAATATCGTTATCAGTACACTGCTCTTCTGTAAAAATATGCACTGCTTTTAACTTGCATTAAAGCATTGCTCTCCAAAAATCTTCAGACAGGCTTTTCCCCATCCCACAGATGCATTTTTAAAATGCATCTTTAATATATAAAAAGATTAGTAGCCTCTACAAACATGACAATAATTACCCTCAGTTAGAAGAATAAATGCCTGATGGCTAATTTGGATATTGCATTTTACTGCCAGGTACTGGCAACCTTCCTGGATGTTTTTTTCTTTAAATCTAATTTGTTTGAAGTACTGGACAATGGATACATTTCTTACACCATAAACAGGAGGCAAAATTCAGAAAGGGAAGGCTGCAGACCTGCCTTTTGTCTTTTCTCATTAGCAAGTAGAAGACTTCTACAAGGACATGGGGCCACTTCGATGTTTCAGGATTACAATGAGGAGGTATCTGCATAGAAAGGGTCCTTGGAGCAGCTGTTTCTATACAGCATGTTTCCTTTGGGTCTATCAAACCCACAAAGGAAAATCTACTGATATGAGCCATCCTGTGACTGCAGACTCACCCTGCTCACAGAAAGGTGGTATGCTACTGCTCTAAATACAAATGCAAGGAGATCTTTCTAACAGTGTCTGAACATTGTACTCATTAACTAAATCTCAATTCTGACAGTTTGCAGATACGTTTTTATTTAATGTGACTCTTACATGAATTCAACCTCGGAATTGGGGGGCATATCAAAGCAAGTTATGTTAAATAATCATACAATCTGTTTCTCCAAAGAAATGTCTGGGCTAGACAGTTGGCACTGAAACAGCAGATTAAATTTAGAACTGAAGGGCCATACAGTGAAGGTGAATTCAGTTTTTAGTTATCTGTCAACTAAAAGCTGTACATGTTGTTAAAATAATGTGCTTTGTCCCTGAAACAAAGTTCACTGCTATTCAAAAGAAAGATATTGAAATGTGAGTTTTGTCTCTAGAAAGCTTCTATTTCTAATCCACAAATACCATACTGATGCCATAGGATGATCTGGACCTCTCTTTCTCAAGGTCATTTCCCCTTCCACAACATGGTACTTAAAATACTCTTTTTTTTCATTTGCCTTAACTATGGTACTACAGCCATGACATACTAATTCCAGAAAACAGTCAAGCCTTATAGAAAGACATCATATTTCTTAAACTTCGACTCATTTTAATTTCAAGTTCAAATGTTCAATTAGATCACCTTGGGACATTAGACAACAGCATTTCAACTCCCCCATGATTCTTCAAAGACAAAGTACATGCATAAACCTCACAATTTGAGATCTTCCTTATATGTAACACAGCTGCATCCTGACACCAAACGTAGTAAAAGACACAATTGCTGCTATAGTAATCAGTCATCCAGACATGACACATATAACTGACCTTCATGAGATGCTGATTTATCCATTTTGTGAACGTCTTCTTTTGTACTTTGTCCCGCTCATCTAGAAGTAAAAAGGAAAAAGAAAAGGGTTTAACAGCTCTACAAGTGATGCAGAAGATTTTTTTTATTAAGAGATTTATAAAATTAATATTCTAGTAAATTTATAAAATTTAAATTTTCAAAAGCTCCAAAATGTCTAATCAAAATAACAGCACATAAAAGTTTTTGCAGTACATCACAGCATGTAATGAAAAAGTTTCTTGCAGCTCCAGCTGAGTTCCTTCAGGATAACGGCCCCACAGGTACAACAGCAGCACTACTAATAAAAATATAACTTCCTAGGAGAAGTCAACCATCACTAAAATTGTACTTAAAAAGTCATGGCAAACTTTTAAGAGCTATAAATACTACTCATAGCCTCTACAATCAATTAATTACTAAAGTATTAGGCAATGGAAAATCTCTTATCACATGAAAGCTAACTTTTTTAATCACCACGCTTTTCAACTGGAATATCCCTTGTTCCAACACACAGGGATGAGTTACAGCTTCAGTCAGAGAAAGTACCCTTCTTTAATTCTCTTTAAAATCAACAGGGATGTCCACTAATCCAGATATGGGACCCAGCCACTTTCAGCAGTTTGCTCCCTGGCATGGTAGTTAGCATCAATGATTGCCCACAAAACAGTGGGGAGATATAACAGAAGTAATAGACTCAGGGTAAGAAAGTATCCCACTTACGGATAGGAAGCATATACATGAATTCTACTCAGAGGAAAACTAACCACCACAAGATTTATCTCCAGCAACCTATGTAGGGTCATGAGCCAGTACAACTGCTACAGAGCCTGCTCACAGTCCCAGAGCTACCCAGAGCAGGAGTCACAGGGCATTAGGACCAGGACCATCTGTGCAAGCCTAAAATAGCAAGATTCCTTCTGACCCCGTACAACACAACTGCAGCTGTTTCATTGACTCAGGCTATTTGCAGTGTGGCTGAGAATGAGCAGTGAGCTCAGGTAGCAAAACAAGACCTCTCTGCATCCATTGCCATCACTAGAAGACTGATTCAGGTCTTGGATTTTACATTTTAAAATATTGTTTTCAGGTTAGTCAAAGATAACAATAAATAAAAATAAATTGACTGAAAGTCTTTCAAGTACTTTCAAGTTTCTGGTGTGATACTGAGGTCTTTCAAAACAGCATGACATCATACAAGAGTACATGTTGGGTCGAACTGAGCACTGCATGCTGTTCCTAGCAGAGTGAGAAATTACTTTTGGGGAATAAGTGCAAAAACAAGACAAGTAAAAGCCTGTGAAGCCTTTGTATAGTCCTCTCTTATATGACTCACAGACTTTTTACATGCTCATACATATCTTTGCATTTAAGAGCCATAGATGCACTTTTTCCTGTTATTTTTTCCAATTCTTTTTTAACACACCTATCACTTTGATAGCCACAGCTTACTGTGACAATGAGATCTTCAGGCAGTATGTGTAGTTGTATATTTGGCTCTGTACAGAATAGTTGCTGTTTCCTAAACCCCTTTTCCACACCACTCAAGATCTAAGCTACTGGCATATGATTTTTTCCCCACTTCACAGCTCTACACTCTCTTATTCTACTTGAAGACTCAAAAAAGAGGAGAAATAGAAAAACTAAAGAGCAAAGCCGCACTACTGGGAAAAAAAAATAGCAGATTAAGAGAATTTTTTGCTATAGACACTTCCCTATAGCCTTCATCTAGCAAGACACCATTTCTGACATCAGTTATTTATCTTAATAAAGTGGAAGTTCTGATTTAGTAGATATAGAGAACAGAAAATCTCAGAAATAAGAGAAATCTAGAAACACTTTCACTTTTAACTGTTCCATTATGAGCAGCTCTTGTAAAAGGAACACAAGGTTTCTCAGCTGCAAAATTTCACAATGTGTACAATGTGTCTTTTCTCCTAAGGTAACCTCATCTAGTTTTGATCACACAGAAGTTTACATTTTGGGAAATGTTACTGTGACAACAGTTAAAAAAAAAAAGTTGAAAAAAATCCACTTGTATTTTGTTAAGACTATGGAGTCACTATTAGTTTCAACACTATTTTCAATTAAAATGCCAACATTCATAAAACAAGTGATACTTACTACTCTTGTTCCTTTTATACATACATATGTATTACACAAACACTCACAGGAAAAATTCTGTGACTGACAGACACGAATGTGCCATGAGGAGGAAAGCTGACACCTGTCATGTTGTGAAAAACACCAGAAGTAAAGGAAGGAAAGAAAGTCACCAAAACAGAATCACAGAGTATTCTGAGTTAGAAAGGACCCACAAGGATCATCGAGTTGAACCCTTAAGCGAATGGCCCATACAGGGGATTGAACCCATAACCTTGTCATAGCTAGCACCAAGTTTTAATCGATTTAGCTGATCTCTGTCACACCACACTGTGATTTTTATCAAAAAACCAAATGCTTCCAGAAAGGTAAAAGTATACTAAGAGGAAAATACAGTGCAACAGTATTCAGTGCGTTCCAGCTCAGAGCAGAACACACCAAATCAAACTCCCCAAATGAAGTAAAAACCAGGGAAATTACTAAAAAAATTAACACTAACTAAGGAAAGAAACCCTCAAAAAGCCCCTTAAGAGAAGTTTACCCCCAGAGAGCTCTGCCCTGTCCCACAGACAGCCCTGCCGCCCTGCCAGCCCAGCTCCGGGCTGCATTACTGACCCATGCAGCACATGACTTCCACCAGCCTGGCACTCTGGTCCTTTTCATCTTCATCAGACTGTCTCATTGCCACCTCCAAAAGTTCAGAGCTTCTTCTCTTTTCAGGGCAAAGGAGAGCCAAGGAGTGACCAGGACTTCTAGCTGACACAAAGTAGCAACACCCCTTTTTAAAAAAAAAACCAGAAGCAAACAGCCCATGTGCTGTCAGAGCAAGCAAAACTGCAAGCCCTCTGGCTTTAACTCAAATAAGAAATAAATTAAGCATCTGCATTTGTTTGTTTTGAACTTTCAGATGCATTAATACACATTTGAGTGCAAATGCTGAGCTTTCCAAACCAGGAAGTCTCTTTTTAATTCTACCAGCAGTGAACAGCAAGGAAAGAGCGTCACCATGAACGCAGCAGCAGGAGTGCTGTTTAAGCCGAGGTAATTTAAGAATGCAGGTAAAGCAGGAGTTGCAGAAAGAAAGGACATCTTCCTACATGATCTGTTATGTAGATCATCACAATAAACCCTCAGTAGTTAATTAATCAACTTAAGTTTGTCTGCTTTTACCTATTATTGTAGACATTAATGTGATGTATCAGACAAACTCAAAGTCTCCTGTACTTTATGTGCCTGGAAAGTGCCTCAACAAAATGTCTCCAGTCTGAAACTGACAACCTACTTCATGAACCTATACTACAATACAGAAGCATCTGAAGAGGCTCCAGATTAGAGTATCTGCACTTAGAAAACAGTTGCTGCAACTAAGGTCTCTTGCTCTGTGTTCTTTCATTCCTCAATCCCAGGCACAAATTCAGGGGCCAGGTCCTTCTAATACCAATATGAATCTCTATCACTTACACGGTTCACAGTGTCTGGAAATCAGGACAGTTTCTCTGGAAGAGAAACAGAACTATACCAAAGGTGACATATGGCATTGATGTCTCTTCAGTGGTCTCCTAGGGAGAATAACAAACCCACTGAGGCTGGAAAAGATCTTTAAGATCATCAAGAGCAACAGTTAACAAACAACTAAATCATGTCCCTAAGTGCCACATCTTCATGTCTTTTAAATACCTCCAAGGATGGTAACTCAATTATTTCCCTGGGCAGCCTGTTCCAATGTTTGACAACTGTTCTGTGAAGAAATTCCTCCTACGTCCAACATGAATCTCCCCAGGCCATTTCCTCTTGCTCTGTGACTTGCTACTTCGGAGAAGAGGCCAACACTCGCCTCACTACAACCTCCTTTCATGTCGTTGTAGAGAGCAACAAGGTCTCCCCTTAGGCTCCTTTTCTCCAGGCTAAACAACCCCAGCTCCTTCAGCCGTTCCTCATCAGACTTGTGCTCCAGACCCTTCACCAGCTCCATTACCCTTCTCTGGACACACTCCAGAACCTCAATGTCTTTCTTGTAGTGCAGGGCCCAGAAACAGACACAGGATTCAAGGTGCAACCTCACCATTCGCAAGTCCAGAGGGACAATCACTTCCCCTGTCCTGCTGGTTGCATTATTTCTGATACAAGCCAAGATACCACTGACTTTCTTGGTCACCTGGGCACACTGCTGGCTCATGCTCAGTCCCTGTGGATCAGCACACGCAGGTCCTTTTCCACCAGGCAGCTTTCCAGCCACTCTGCCCCCAGCCTGTAGTGTTGCATGGGGTTGCTGTGACTCGTGCAGAAGCCACTGAGTGCTCCTCTCTACCTGAAGGCATACTGAAATCTTCTCTGAGCAATCACAGCAGATGCCACCAGCTTGCATGAGCAAGCTTGTCTCCACTTCTCTCCACACCAACATAAAAAGATGCAAAATAAGCGCAGCAATACAAACTCCTCAGTTTCCAGATGAGCTGCAAATTTCTACGCTTCTTTCTCTGATATTTTCACCATTATAATGAAGTCTGGAATTCCTACACCTAGTGACAGACTTACCAAAAAAAAAAAAAAAAATCTCCTTTTCTTCGTCAGCTTCTAGTGTTGCTGGTATGTTTGCTTCTCTGCTGATACTTGTTTGCCTGCATGAATGGCCAGATAGTCAACAGGTTTTTCTACTTTTGTCCAGGTATTTACAAAAGCCCTGAAAGGTATTTTTCCTATGTTTATATAAGAAAGTTCATATAATACTCATAAAACTCACTAATTTTTACATTCACGTATAAATGCACTATTTTTCTGCACAAATTGTTGCTATAATACCTATTTATATTAAACTCAAAAAACTGTGTTAAAAGAACATTATTAGGGTTGCAAAGGGAAGTGCTCAAAAGTAGAGTTATAACGAACTAAAACTGGCTGTGAAACCTTAATACAACCTTCTTAGTAATATACATTATATTTAATTACATGGTCATTTAGTATTTTTTAAAGAGATTACTGTCTACATCATAGAAGAAATGTTACTCATTTAAGGAACAGTTACTCAATGTGTTTCATGTTGCTATAGAATATGAAGCACCATACCTATTCACTCATCATTTTTCAAGCTCTGAAGACAAAATTCATTTCACAACAGGTTTTCCTCTGGTATTCCTAAAATTTCTTCTGTAAGCTAGACCCTGGTGCTGAAACATCACCTTCAAAAAATAGCCAATAATTAATGTATGAACTCTTGGGAAAACATCTGGTTTAGGACATTACTCAGAATCACAAACTACATAAGAAGTAGGGGATAAAGTTTGTGCTGAAACAAATGATCTTGGAGGCTCCTGCTTGACCAAACTTGACTTTAACTTCTCACAGGCCTTCCATGTCTGTACCAAATATTCATTCTTGTT
Organism: Corapipo altera; assembly: GCF_003945725.1. Classification (NCBI taxonomy): domain Eukaryota; kingdom Metazoa; phylum Chordata; class Aves; order Passeriformes; family Pipridae; genus Corapipo; species Corapipo altera. Next base: position 1,533,776 of record NW_020884890.1, read on the forward strand.
TGTTAATTAAGGACCAGGGGACATCCAACAAACCCACCACAATCTGAAACAGTCTCCAGGAAGGTAGCATCTCAGTTCAAACAAGTCTAGTTTGGAAAGTTAAAACTACATGGAAATTTCAGGATCTTTCATACCACAAGTGGGTATTCTTAACTATCACTAGGTTCAAACTACTCCTACCTGTAGGCCTTGTATATCAATTCTTACTATATGAAACAATAAAAGCAGCCTTTTGTCTTGCATGCAGCAAGCTCCAACAGAAACTCTGTGACATCCAGAACAAGTGGTGGATCAATCTAGTTGAAAAAACTCAATTATGCGCAGATAAAGGTGATCACAGAGGATTCTATGAGGTCTTGAAAACAGCACACTGGCCTACTTATCAAGTCCAAAGCCCTCTACTCAGCACCGATGGTCAAACGCTTCTGACAGATAAAACCTCCATTCTGAATCGATGGTCTGAACACTTTCAGACTCTTTTCAGTACCAACCGTGTAGCCCAAGACTCAGCAATTCAGTCCATCACACAACAATCGGTGAAGAATGAATTGGATATTGCCCCCACTTTGGGAGAAACCCTTAAGGCCACACAGCAGGTGAAAATTGGCAAGGCAGCTGGGGCTGATGGAATTCCACCTGAAGTCTGGAAACATGGGGGCCTTGCACTCCACGCTAAATTTCATGAGTTTGTGGTGCGCTGTTGGGAAGTAGGCGAGCTACCATCAGACCTTTGAGATGCAGTCATAAGAAGAAAGGAGTTATATAAGAAGAATAAGAGTATAAGAAGAAAGGAGTTAAATCAGACTGCTCAAATTACTGTGGTATTACTCTGTTCTCCATTGCTGGCAAAATCCTGGCAAGAATACTCTTGAACAGACTAATACCCGCTATAGCAGAAGGAATTCTACCTGAAAGCAAATGCGGTTTCAGAGCCAACAGGAGCACCACAGACATGGTTTTTGTTCTCAGACAACTGCAAGAGAAGTGTAGGGAACAGAACAAAGGTCTCTATGTAACCTTTGTCGACCTCACCAAGGCTTTCGATACTGTGAGCAGAAAAGGTCTATGGCAGATTTTGGAATGTTTAGGATGTCCCCCCAAGTTCCTTAAAATGATCATCTCACTTCATGAGGATCAGCACGGCCAAGTCAGATATGGTGATGCACTTTCTGAGCCCTTCCTAGTAACTAATGGTGTGAAACAAGGCTGCATTCTCGCACCAACTCTATTCACAATCTTTTTCAGCATGATGCTCCAGAGGGCCACAGCAGATCTCGATGATCAGGATGGTATCTACATTTGATACCGTACTAATGGAAGCCTTTTCAACCTAAGGCGACTGAAGGCCCACACCAAGACCTTAAACCATCTTGTCCGGGAGCTGCTTTATGCTGATGACGCTGTCCTTGTTGCCCACACAGAAACAGCTCTGCAGCATTTAACATCCTGCTTTGCAGATGCTGCTGAGCTCTTTGGGCTGGAAATCAGCTTAAAGAAGACAGAAGTTCTCCATCAACCTGCACCTCAGGAAGTCTTCCTTCATCCCCATATCACCATTGGCCAATCAGAGCTCAAATCAGTCCAGCAGTTTAATTACTTAGGTAGCCTCATCTCCTCGGATGGTAAGATTGACGGGGAGATAGACAACAGGTTAGCAAAGGCATATAGTGCCTTTGGAAAGCTTCATAAAAGAGTTTGGCAAAATAAACACTTGAAGAAAAGTACAAAGATCAGTGTTTACAAAGCCATTGTGCTGTCTACTCCTTTTTATGGTTCCGAGTCACGGGTCATCTACTGCCACCACCTGCGTCTCCTAGAACGCTTCCATCAACGCTGTCTCCACACAATCCTAAACATCCACTGGTCAGATTATGTGACCAATACATCTGTTCTAGAACAAGCAGCAGTCACAAGTATTGAGGTCACGTTACTGAGAACACAGCTGTGCTGGGCAGGGCATATCTCAAGGATGAAGGACCACCGCCTCCCTAAGATCTTGCTTTACGGTGAACTTGCCACCGGCTGCCGCAAGAGAGGAGCCCCGAAGAGAAGATACAAGGACTCCCTGAAACAACATCTCAGGCTTGGCCATATTGATCAGCATAACTGGTCTATACTGGCCTCAAATCAGGAGGCCTGGAGACACACTATTTATAACGCTGCAGGATCACTCTTGAGGAGAAAAGATAACACACCTGGTAAGGCGCACAGTTTAAACACAGAAGATGAAAGACAGTATGGGCATGGAGCAAGGGAGAGATATGGTCCACACGTGAGAAGGAAGAATTATATATATATATATAGTTAATGAGTCTAGATAGCAAAATGTGAACAAGAGACTTTCAGATCTTCAGATGAGATAATGATGGTGTTTCATCCTGTTGAAAGAATGTCAAAAAGAACCCCAAGATGCAGCAGGACAGACAAGGATTACTCAAAGGAGTAATCCTATTTAAGAAGAGATGAATACTAATTAAGAAATGCAAGATAAAATGAACGGTGTTAGGCATTCATAAGTAAGGTACAAACTCCTGAAATGCATTGTCTAATTCAGGCTCACTTAAAAATTATGAAAGTCTAAACCCCTCTTTTTAAGTTTCATTTCATTCTTGTGAAGTTCCTTCATCTCTCTTTCCTACTTTTTCCTTTTTGCCATTGCTCCCTCCTTCATGATAAGCTTCAACTACAACTCATCTGACTCATGGATGTGAAGTTTCAACTACCACTGATGTGTTCCACACATACATAAGGAGGCATGAAAAATATACAAATATATCTGCAGATATACAAATGCATTTTCAGAGAAAAAGATAAGACACAAGGTGCTTCTTTCTCACTATGCTACTCCCAAATATCTAATATTTGGAACTGATGCAATGCCACAGAGGGTTAGTTATGCAAGAAGGATATCCATCAGCACCAGAAGAACCTAAGGGAAAGTGCTCACATCCAAAATATTTATTATTTATGTTTAAACCCTTGAAGAAAAACTTGCATTATGTGCTGGTGTTTCCATCACTGCTTGCAATCTTTTAACCACAACCTGTCCAAAGATGGGAAAAGTCCCACTAGATCCTTCTCCTGCTTCCACCAAGTCATTCACTACCAGATGCTCTCAGAGAAGGACACTGAAGTCAAACTGTGGGTTCCCCAATGTGTCACACAATCAACTGCTATCCTCACAAACAGAAATCGACAATTGACATCATCTACCCTGTGTTTTTCCAGAAAATGTATCCCACTCAACTACTGCCCCTCTGATGAGGTCTGCACTGATATGGCAAGGGTCTTTCAAAAGAATGGCTCCTCTTCTGCATATTCCTATCAGGCAAATCATTGACTCTTATAAAGCTTCGTTTTTATATCTTGTCACATCATATATGTGCGTAGCTATGGAAGCATTTCCAATTTACTGCTATCCTGAGCTTTGCATTGTTAATTTAAATAGCAATGAAATATAAATTCAGTTTAGGTCTTCTAATTTTTCTGGTTGTTCCAGTTATTCTGTAAGAATTTAAGTCTCTCTTCAGTTTCATTTCCTCTGAAAACCAAACAGATTTCTTACACACTAGAATGAAAGGTCACATATACAGTTGAGGATGAACTAGAAATTATGTGGTTTTCCTGGAATTTCAGTCAAATAAGACCAAACTAACACCTGACTGTGAATTTAACAGCTCAACTTTACTAAGTAAAACCCCCATCGGCTCCTATGTCACTGGAGTTCAGCCTTCATGAAATAAAAAACAATCAATGTTTAGAACCTCTGATATATTTTTCAAACAGAATATTTTTATTTCTCTTTCACAAAACAGTATTGCAAATTTTACTTGCCAAGTCATTTCTGTGGGTATGCATTCAGCTATAAAAATGCAAATGTTTTCAGAAAAAAAATCTTCTTTTAAAAAGTGAGCAATGTAATCTGTAGACTGAATGTCAACTAAATTTGGCAACAGACATAAACGCATCAAAGGCTGGCAAGTGCTCAATTTTATAGAAGTTGGGAAGAAAACACATATTAAAAATGACAAAGACTGAAAATAAACTGGAAAACTTCAGCATTTTTTTGTATTACATTAAGCCATTGCCCATCAAGTGGGCTTCCTAATGAAGTTGTCTTGACAGCAACAGCTGCAAACAGAATCCAAAGATATTATCCTTTCATCTGTGTTTTACTTGATACATGTTTGTTCACCCAGCTCCAGCGAGCAACTTCTCAGTCTTACAAGTGAGGTAATGAAACAAAACTGGAGATTAATTGATGGAGAGAAGACTTAAAATATAGAAGTTAAAATGTTGCAATCTGGGACAACACTTATTTTCGAAACTCTGCAATTCATCATAACTAAGTACCAGGGTAATCTGTTTGATTAATATGTCTACCTATTAAAATTTGAAATGAATTGCTTTGGTATGTTAGCAGTATACTTCCAATGAAATTAAAAGACTTGGGAAATAAAGTCTTTAGTCACATGCAAACTGGTCTATTTGAGGCTTCGCAAAATATGACGCAAAATACAGCGCTCTGTCTGAAAGATATCTTGCTGTAAAAGAAATTTTGACTCATGCCCACAACAATCTGTTAATTGATTAGATGGGCTCATCAAGTTCTCAAATATAGAGTCAACAATAAAATACCATTAGCTGCACCGTTCCCTCCAGCTACACACACAGCAGTTCATGTTTTGTTTCTTACACAAAAGGCCCAATTCCATAAGCAAACAAGCACAGTTTCCATGAGTCTATTATGTAAGGCCCAGATCTAGCAGAACTCCATGAAGCAACCAGCAGAAGACTTCACTGGAGTCCGGGGGTCTCAAACTACCCAGACATCTTAGGTACAACTTGCCTCCTGGCCTCATGGAAGACCTCGGGCTCCTGCTGACAGACTCTGGACATTCTTTAACAAGCTACTTTGGGTAACCGCAGTAAACCAGTTGTACCTGAGACCATGAATTCACACCCCAGGCCACAGACAGATTTTTCAGCTTATGAACAGCTGCTGTGGTTAAACTCTTACCAGTTTCCAAAGTAGCTGCTTTGTAAATATATCAGATCACGCATGACAGCATGAATGTCGGATGTGTTTGAGTAACATCGATATTCATAATCCAGACTGACATAACTGATATCAAAAGACATTTGCTGAAACAAATAGACAGAAGGTACAACAAATAATATTGTTCTATAGTTTGCTAAAAAACACAATAAGACTTTTTGATATTTTTGGAGGTCAGAGTTTAATCCTAATTGCAGATGAAGAAGTAACCACAGAACTTCCATTGACTCTGACAGAGCTATGACCACCTTCAAAATCAAGACCATATGCAGACAAAACCACATAAAAAAATCAAAACTGTAAGAATGATTGGTTCACCATTTAACCTTGCGATATTCTGTAATGCACCACACCTCAACCCTACAAATGCAGGTGAACACGAAACCACAATAGGCAGTAAATAAATGATTTGTTCTGAAAACATTCAAAAATTTGCTAATTGCACACCCATCTGGCTCAATAAGAAACTGCACTCAAAGTCTCACTTGGACTATTTTCTGCCACTACTTTCCATCTATGCTTGAAGCAGGATGAACAATTCAACTGTCCTATGCCTAAAACACTGCATTAAATCTCTGCAGGCTTGCCTGGCTTTACCATCCTATGCACAAGGTGGCACCTAAAACTTAAACTACTGGAACAAGAGCTATACTTCTGATATGATTTGCAGCAACATAAATTAGGGATTTCCACAACAGTATGGAAGAAATATTGCTATATGTGTGCACATACACCAAAATCAAGAAGAATCCCAAAGGATGATTCATAGGATCCCAGGCAGCCAGCCCTTTGTATCATTAGCCTAGTTAAGTAGCTACCTCGCATCGGAAAAGAGGTGCGAAATAAGCTCAAAAAGCAATTCTCTAGTGTTTTCCAGTCCCAGCAACAAGTGTTCCAAAAGGTTTAGAACCACAGAATAAACAAGGTTCCCAGTCCCTGAAAGTTGATAGCTGAAGAATTAAACAAGAAATCAACAGGACATACAAGCAGACCACAGGAGGTACACAAGGATATATTATTTCAGTTAGGAAGGAAAAAAAAAAATCAATATAGCCTTCAACTTCCTTATTTAGGCTTTTAAAAAACATCATTAACCAACTCAGATTAACTAAAGTCACATAAGAAAACATTCTTCTCCTCTGCAGCACTACAGAGCTCCATGTCTACTTCTTTTGTGCCCAGAAAATCACTCCTGGGCAAGTACTGCACTAGTACAATACCCTGTGAACAAAACTCCCAAAGCTCAGTGACCTTCTAATGTATTTCCTTTTGTGCAGACCTCTCCCTGAAGCCCTATAGCAGGACAGAAGTTTAACTGTTGCAAAGAGCACAACAACGCAAAACAGCACAGATAGCAATGAGCAGTACTAAAAAACTATTATGAGAATTAAAGGTTTCCAATTTGATTCAATTTTCAGTATTATTTTACTTCTTCCCTTTATATGAAAGCGAACACCCATGTGCAAACATCAGTTCCAGCTATCAAGGCACATAAAACATTCACATAGTCCAACAAAATATTCAGCAGATGTTACCTTGTCCTGCAAAGTATATTGCAGCACCCCTTGACTTGTGGCTGGATCACCCCATTTTAGATTTTAAAAGTCTATAAAAAAAAAAAGTAAACCAAAGTTTGGGTGGTTGGTTGTTGGGTTTTTGAGTAATCAAGGAAGTTCTGATACAAATTAAAAAAAAAATTATACACTGCTAGATGACAGCTTATGTATTTTAAAATGTTGATAGAAATTTTATGAGAAATCCCACACCGGAAAGACATGCCTAACCAAACAGCAAATGCTTATGAGACCAAAGCCTATTTCATCAATCCAGTGCAAAGTCAGGTCACAGTAATAAGCATCACTGCACTAAGAAAACTGCAGTCATTTTCCCCAAGCCCCTGGAAGCCAGCAGAGATCCATGCTGACTTTGTGTACTACTGTCCCTTGATGAAGTCCTCCTGCTTTGCTTTTTATACTCTCCCTTGGAGAAAAAGCAGTGGGATACATTCGAAGAAATCCATGGAAAGGTCCTGGGAGAAGAAAAGAAGACCCAGAATAGCATTCCCTTTGCAAACAGTTCAGTCGGCCTTTCAGGTCCTGCGCTTCCATGACTGTACTAACTTCAGACTGCCTCAGAGCATGAAGAACTGGAGGGAGAGCAGCAATGTTTCCATGTGACAAACACCACCTCTGAACAGCAGGTTCATAGTGCTATTTCCTCAGTACCACCTTAGACTCTGATACTTTAATGTAACATACGAAGTACATGAATATACTCACTAACAAATTCAAGAGAGCTTGAAAAGAGGGAATATGAGCAGAGACCTATGCTGCTAGGTTTGGCTAAATCAGTAGGTCTTTCTCCCCCTCTGATCCTCACACACTGTGTTACACTGATATTCAAGGAGATTAATTTGGTTTTCACGTGGTATAAAAATAACAGGAACACAAATCAGAATCACTGGGCATTAAAAAAAAATAAATCTCACCAGCTGATGTTTACGCCACAGACATATACGATATTGCTCCTCATTCATCTCCACCAGCACACTCACCCATTGTTCTCCCTTCAGTTCCCTGAACAATTAAAGATTCTCCTCCACCACAAAGAAATGTAAAAATAACTACTAGGGTGTTTTCTGTGTTGTAGGAGGACAAAGAAAACACACGCTCTGAAACCACAGACTTGTAGAAATGTAATGCCAACTCCCATAAAAATAATAGTAAAATATTAAAATAAAAAAGTATCCCAGCCAATTTCATTATAAGACTTGGTCTAAAGAAAACAGTAGACTCTTAAAACAAGTCTACAATAATTTGGAAGTTTCACTGACTGCTTTTCTTGATTATCACACAAACCCAAAGTAAATACTTTCACTGAGTTGAACTGCTGTGAGTATATTTTGTGTCTCACAAAATATCTACAGTCCTAATCCACTTCATATAGCCTTACCTGTTCTTAATGAAACAAACAACCCACCTATGCTAGTAAAAGAGGTAAACCACAACTTCATAATGTGGCTATGCTGGTGCAATTAATTTAAGTGTAAGAGCTATGAACTCAGGACAGAAAAAGAAATAATAGTGCTAATTTAGTCACACATAAATTACCCTGCAATAATTATCACTCTTTCTGAAAATTAATTTCCACATATAAACAGCTAATTAAAATGGCATATTTTATTAAATTAGTCCTTTCCTTCCCACATTCATGGCCACATGTACTGATTAAGAAAATACAGTAAGTACCATTTGAATCATCATTGTGATGATGCAAAATTTATCAAGTCCTGATATTGAACAGGGGCTCAGCAGAGCTTTGGGATGATATTAGGGCAGGTCTTCATTAAACTTACTAGAACCACCTAAATGCCCCTTCCCATCTAACTGCACCACCACAGCCAGCCTGTTAGGAATTCTACTCAGAGGTGCAGGCACCAAGGCAGCAATGAAGGAGCTGGGACACCTTTGCTCTTCTGATCCCCTGGAGTTTGGGACACCTAAATTCACAAGGTCCATGGACCTCTGACAACTTTATATGATTACTAGCTCTCTGCTGTCCCATAGATAAGACAAGTGTCGCCACAGATTGAGATTTTAAGGTTTCAAGGAGATGAAAAGGTCATCCATTCCAAGAACTCAGTGCCATGCATAAAGAACAGCTGATAAGGAACACCACAAGAACTACAGAGAAAGGGAGTTTTGAAAATGGTACTCTGAAGAACAGGAAAATTTAAGGAATGAGAAATGATATGCCAGAGAGAGCTGTGAGTGGCACTGGAGATAAAGACAAGAAGCTGATATGTTAAATAGTGGAAGAAGAGGACTCCAGGACAGTAATATACAAAAGATAATTATTTCAGTGAACACACATGTTGAAATGACTTGTTAAGCTTGGCATCTGGAATAGCAAAAAGATGGATCCTGTGGCAGTCAGTACAGGACTCAGACCTCTCTGGAGATCAGCTTACACTGCATGCACAGAAAGAAAGGTAAGGTTCCAGAAACACTCCTTAGTCTGACACTACAGAATAAAAGCTCAAGAGTCACATGTTTCAGCCTTAGTGACTGTAAGTGGTCTCAACTGTGATCAAAATAAAAAAAAAAAACAAACAAGGTGGCTGAATTTGGTTCAACACAAGGTGGGGAAGTTTGTGGATCAATATAACAGGAAGTTTTATTTTGGCTGTATTTCACCCAAGGGGATGGTAAGGCAAACAGGAAATACAAAAGATGGGGCAAACCGTAACTGCATCATCTTCATTATAGTAACAGATAAAGTCACAAGGATGCATAAAACCACCTAGAAATACTAAATGGGAGGTAAGACCACCAAGGGGCCAACACAGTCTCAAAGGACTAAGGAAAATAAGGACAAGGAGGACTCCATTCAAGGAAAAGTCACTGGAACAACCAAAAAAAAGAAAAGCAAGGGAGGAAGGGGAGCACAGTTAGTTGTTTCAGTGTAGTCATGGAGGTCAAAGAAGGTGAAGAAGAATTTAAAACAGCAAAGTGAATACACAGCTCTAAATGTGTCAAAACAGTCTCTGGAAATAAACAAAACAGTAACATGTAAAATCACAGCTGAATGATGTATTTTACACATTATTTAATATTTGCAGTATTTAATATTAGATCTTTCTCATAAGTCCAGAAAAAAAAACAGTGGCATCCCCCAGAAACTGAGTAAAAATGTAGTCTCTGTTACAAAGTCTGTTGAAACAAACAAACAAACCAACCAAGCCTGCATATGCATCTCAGCCCCACTACTCAGTGACAAAACTCTTCATTTCAGAGAGTTCACAATTCTCTTTTCTCCAAGTTGTTCTTTGCAAAGCAGAAGTTACTAAAATAGCCACATTGCTGATGTATCTGAAAGGTGGGAAGGTTTGTAACCTCAGATAACCTACTTAACAGAAGAACTATAGCTAAAAAAAGATATAAAGTACATTTAAATTGATGCAGAGCCTTACTGTTTTTATGAAAGATTCAGAGAGTTTTGAACCCAAGAGCATAAATCAAAAGTTATTAGGAAAAATTAGTAGCAAAATGTACACTTGTCTACTTAGAGGTATCATTTTACATGTGGCCATAATCCTATTGTCAATTTAAACTGTCTCCTTCTGTATGTGACCATATGAGTCTGCAAAAAGCAAGTGCCAGGCTGATATTCTGCACTCTGAAATTTACTAAGTGAATTTTGAATCTTGCTTGGAGCATTGCACCTTATGTCAATAAATGACATAATATATCTAAAGCCTTCTTCAAAATTACATTAATATCACTGGCTATAAATCATCCCCAACTCTGTAGGCACAGTACAAAATACATAGATTTTTTTCCTCCTAAGACTACTCCTTAATACCTCTGCTCAGACAATCTTAAAAACTAAAACAACAGGAACACAATCCATCTGATCTAACCACAGAAGTCTACAGTATGAAGGCATCCAACTAAAGGAGTCAACAGGCTTTCTTCTTAAGCAATGAAGAAAAACAAGCTCTTTCAGGACTATCTTTGCTCTGCTAATGACAAAAACAGACCTACACAGCTAACACACTAAAATATCTTCATCTGTTCCAAAGAACCCAACTGAAAACCCAAAGGATACTCCAACTATTGAACTGGAAGTGAGCCTAAAAGAAAAACCAAAACATTTAAATCACTTAAATTTACAAATGTTTCACTTTGCAATTTGTACAATTAACATTTCTAATCCATTCAACATGTTTTATTACTGTTAGTCTTAAATTATTAAGTCACTGGAACATTTTCAGTAAAAGGCAAAGTCAAAAATCAATACAATTCTGTTTCTAGACACAATGTGTACAAATATTACTTTTTTTTTCAACAGCAAGGAAGCTTCAATTATTTGAAAGGCTTGTGCCCACAAGCTGGGTGCTAAGAGAGTTTGAAGGGGCTTTCAGCACCCTTCAGATCTGAAGAACAAGAAGCACACAAATGGTTTGCACATCTTGTCATACCTTTACATCATACTATGACAAATTCCACTATAAACTGTACTGATACACCGGTTACCCCAATTCTGCTTCCAAAATCATTGCACCAGAGAACCCCAAAAGATCCATCTTCCAGATTTAGCTGCCTAGCCAGAAGCAGAAAAGTACTCAGATTTCACACAAATTATAATACCAAATGAGTGTGCTTGTATAACACCTCGCTTCAAGAAGTGGCTGTACTCTTTTATAAGTTCCACCTCCCTTTGCTCTAAAATAATTAATTTTGAGTCCTTAATCCCCAAAGGCTTCAAAATAATCTGTAGCCAAATTTTCAGTTTCAGTCTTACTCACATGTTTTAAAAACCATAACATATAGTCCCAACTGAGCAAAGCAAATAATTCACTAAAAACCCAACAGTCAGTTTCTGTTCTCACAGAACTAAAATAAAGCATATGCTGACTTTTGTGGTAGCTGATTTTTTTCAGTCCTGTAATCTGAATTTTTGTTATATTTCATTTAATCTGATGGAGAAGGATGGAAAACAGTATGGAAGAACACCCAGAATTGCCATTTTCTCTTGGAACTCTTAAGTCTTCAAGCTCAAAAACAAAAATTATAGGTAGACAAAAATCATGAAAAACACAACTAGAACACAAATATTTCAGAAAATTCTGAGTCCTGGGAAGAACTCGAAATCAGACTATAGACTGATCTACCACCTAGTCACTGTGAGGACTGTATTCTATGTTGCCTGGCTCTGTCTAAATCTTTAAAGATCTAAAACTCAGTTGGAGATTTGTGCTATAAGAGGAGATGAAATATAACCTTAAGAAGTCTAATGTACTCCAAGACAGGGAACACACGAGCCAACAGAGACAGGATGACAGCAAGGGGGACAGGTTGAGTGACATGCCACCTGTCTGTCCCAGGCAGAGGGATTGATTACAACCACTGGAGTTGCCAGACCAAAATTTGCCTCTCTGTCCAAGTTAGGTTATATTTTTAGTATTTGAAAATATTACTGTACTATTAATGGATTTTGTCCTAATAGCCTTTTATTATCATTGCAATATAGAATTAACAGTGCTTTTATACACAGGGATTTTACACCCTAAAAGCAGAAATCATATGCTAAATAAGAACAATCATGAACTTAGCTCATGACCTGAAGACCTTGCACCCTGACAGGCAACAGCCAAGCACCAGGTCAAGGAGGGTTCCTGGCAGGCAAGGTTGTGTGACAGAACTGATGAAAGGAAACCAGGTGACAGCAATGACCACAAAGGAGGAAAGGGGCTCTCAGAACAGCCCACAGCAGCAATAATGCAAAAGAAAACTGAACCATGTGTTCACCCAGAGAGAAGATCTGCCTTCCCACTTACACTTGCTACTCAAATAGGAAAGAAACACATCCTTACAACAGATGGATGGACAAAGTTGCCAGAATCACACTCCTGAAACCAAGAGCAAACCTCTGTGAAGGCTAACAGCACAAGGACTGGGTTGAGCGGGCCTTGTTCTCTTATATGTGTCATTGCAAATGTAATATAAGGCTTTGATTTGTCCTTAATACTATGGTGACATACAAGAAACACCACAAACAGAGTTGAGTTTGTTAGGCCAAAATAGATGTTTTGCAGCTTGCAGGCAAGGCCATGACCAAACCAGCCAGAGGGAATATGGAAGGGGATAAAGGAGGTCAGGTTATGGCACCTGGTCACATAGGTCAACCACTGAGCAGGACACTCCCCAGCTGAACTGCTACATTACCCACACTACCTTACTAAAAACAAAGTCACATGCCACTTAAGAGTGTCTACATTTCTCCCAGTCCTTTAAAAGAAGAAGCTCTTTTTTTCCTCCAAAAGCTAAGAATCCAAAGCTTGGCTTATAAGCCACAAATAGTTACTGCCTGAGGTAAAAGGATCAAATGAATTACTGCCTGAAATTACTGTAACAAAATAAGATACAGTCTGCCTAGTCACAAGATGTTGACAAGATGTGAAGTACTTGATTTTACAGTACTACAGTAACAGTGGGATGGAGAGAAATTTATTTTTAATTGCATAGGATTTTGTTAATGCCACATTCTACACATCAGGATTGTTTTACAGTTGCTGCAGCAAATTCAACCTCACAAAAATTGTGTTCTTTCATGTAAGGTACAGGTACAAAAGAGTAACAGACCTGATTAAATGATCCCCTAGAAAATCAGCAATATTTTCTGCCAATAACAATGAAGAAGGTGTGAATTAACTTCACAAAAGTGCTCCATGAACCACATACAGACATGATCCAGCAAAGCCCCAACACAGAGAACTTCTGAAACTGTTCCCATGCCAGAATGGGACTATATATTTCTTAGCCATTAATTGCTAATAGGAATATCAATTTCTGAGAGTCACAAAAGAATATTAGATCCAGAGTTGTACAGATTAGAAACCTGAAACAAGGAGTAATTCGGGCAGATGCTGCAGCAGTCCATGACTTAGAAACCAGTAAGCAGAACAAGATCTTTCAAGCAAAAGTCCAGGACATTTGTGCTACAAGAAATATTTTAAACACTGTATTTTTTGACTAAAGAAGTAAAGACTACTGAATATTAACAATCAAAAGGTAAAGAAAACACAAAAGGTAAAAAGGTAAAAAAAGCTGTGTAACAGCCAGGCTTGGCACCACTGTCTTTCCAGAGGCAAACATTTTATAGACTAATTTCTTAATGAGGTTGTACCCCATCACAAAAAAACCCAAAATTACAATATTATTAACATTACAAATCTTAAAGGTTGGATCAGAAACCAGTTTCCCAGGCAGATCAGTATTTTCTTGGACCAATTACACAGTGCTGAGAACTGCCACCAAAATCTCTGAGGGATACATGACAGTGCTACAGATGGAGAAGAAGCTCATTCAGAAAACCATGATTTTGTAAAGCATTATTTAGAATAGTAGCCATAGTAGAAGTTCTGGTTTCTACAAAAATATGATTATTTATGAAGGAAAAATTCTTTAAGATTGGCTCTGACAGTGTTCCTAAGGAGGTTAAAAAAAAAAAAAAAGTGAACCCAAGTCTGTCTTTAATTCTTTCCTTCAGGCCTTCACTGGACTGACTGAACGAAATCAGCAGGACTCTGGATGTGTTTACAAGCATAATTCTGTCCATGAGTTTCAAGGATACTTTTTTTTTTTAAATCACACAGCCTACAGCACAGACATTCCTCATTTTCTGAAACTCATAAGCACTGTAGATGTGATGGATCTTGACTCTCCAAATGCCACCCTAGAACAGCTGCACAAAGCCTATTGACTAATATGGGGCAAGAATGTCACTCTACATTTAACAGCTCCAGTTACAATACAATAGTAATTGTTAAAACATTCACTTCTAGGTAGCTTGCTGGGTTACAGGTTTCAATATTTATGGTAAATAAAGTGAAAAACTCAACTGTGGGGAAAAAAAAAAATCAGAATCATTAAGCAAAAATAAATTCATGCTTGCGATGTTAAAAATAACACAGATGAGTCATGGTTACCAATAGCAAATGGAAGCTCATGCCCTGTTCACAGTGGGTAGCTTAGACATCTTCAGAAAGAAACATTATAAATATACAAACACACCCAGTTTCAAAATAAATCCCTTGAAAATGAAACAAAAATCTGAAATTTTAATTAGAAATCAAGTCATAATAAATGAAAAGCAGTAACATGTCCATTGGTATATATTTAGGAAACTGCCAATACAATGGAGGACTAGTGGACGTATTAAATGTTCTCACAGGAAAATCTCTAACTTGCACTGAACACACCTAAATAAGTAGACAGTTAAAAATAAGCACTTTAGTATGAAAGAGAGTAACAACAAAGGTATCGAAGCTATTCATGTCACCTCCCTACAGGCAGCATGCCCTCTGCTCATGCCTGTAGGCATCAGATAAGCAGGTGCCAGGGTACTCTGATGGTTGCTCCCCATTATTTCACTGGGCCCTGTCTTTGCAATACAGCATGAGCTGTATTTCACTTTTTGGTCTTCACACAACTGAGGCAATAGAAAGTTAGAAGACAACAGACAGGGAAAAGATAACATTTTATTGTATCTCCTCGTTAGTACTATGGTAGTGATTGATTGGCTTCCATCCTGCAAAGTACTCAAAAATATAGGAATGGGCACCTATTGCAATTTTTTTTTTTTAATCTTTAGGTCACACTTCTGCAAGAACTGTTTCAAACTAAAGCCCCTCCAGAGAAAAGTTTAAAGGAAGTAAGTGAAAATAATCTTACAGCTACACCCGCACTTCTTGTACCACCCAGTCCATCAGCAATGATTACAGAAAGTAAAGCAAGATGAAGCAACACAGTGTCTACTCAAGAGCATATATATATTTGTAAAAGTATATATTTATTTTATACATTAATAAAAATTAATATAAATTTAACATATGTACATATAATAAAAATAAAACTCCAGGTTGTTATGCAATCAGATCATTGAAGAGAAATGCAATTCCAGAATGAAACAGGAAAGCCCCTTCTCCACAAATCTTTTTTCAAAGAACCTCTCCCCCCAATATTACTTTTAGCATAGGATTTTATCATTTTAGTAACTATGGTGCAAAGCCCATTAATAGAAAAAAAAATTAAACTGGTTTGGGAAATAATCAAGACAGATAGCTACAGCTCAGCCACACACTCAATCCTCATTCATTCAGAAGATTCCTACAAGGCCCATGCTGCCTCAGAATCAGGTACAAGCCCTCTGAACTAGTTCCTAGCACAAGTCTTGATTTCCATGATATTACTGGGAGCTTTGTTGTAACTTTTTTAACTCTGCAATTTCCGAAATGCTACTTTTTTTTTTTCAGTGATACTCCCAATTCTCACACCTACAGAATAAATTGGAAGGAGGGAGCACCAGCTTCAGAAGCAGTCAAGAAATGAGATAAATTTAAAAAAAATATTTTAAACTAATCTCACCTAAGTTGATGAACACCATCACCTTATGTTATTCCAGTTTAAACTGAACGTACAGACAAACTAGATAACAGTGGATTAAGATCAACGGAAATAAATCATTCTTCTGGAGCCAGCTTCTCCACATGAGGAATTCTGTAACTGGGCATATAGACAAGCCTTTTAAACCCTGCAGTTCAATTTTAATGACTGCTATTAACACTTAGTTTGTTTTAAAGACCCATTCATGTAGTCTGGTCCACATTTGGCCAGATCTAACCGTAAAGATTTGTTGACATTTTTATCTCAGATTTGCAACTTTCATCCTACCAATTTCTATTCCAAGTCAGAGTGCTGATTTGTAATCATATAGTCTTTTAACTTAAAACTGAGGAAAAAATAATTAAATAGTCCAATACTAGGGTCTTCTCTCTCTACCAGTAGTCTGATGAAGCAAATTATGACAATAAAAAGACCTTTGCCTGCTATACAGAACAGCCATGAAAGTAGGATGACACATGCTGTCTGCAGTTCCAATGTATTTTTGGACAGAAAAACTGAGCGCAGATCAAGTTTTCCTGGGTTTGGCTTCCAGACAGTATTCTTCAAAGCCCTTTCTCCACCTACTGCTGCAGCTCTTCTCATTCCTCCTCTGCAAGTGTCTAGCTTTCTGTAATTCTCCTTCCTTTCCCCCCTCACCATCTCCCCTTTCTAAATGTCCTATTCCTGATCTCCTGCTCCCCTCCACTGTACTGATATTTCCCCCTCCCTGTTTTTTACCAGTTTGATGTCCCTGTCCCTACACTATTTCATCATCCCCTCATTCTTGTTTTAAATCTCTCCATCCACTGCACTCCTCATCCAAAGAGGATGTGCCCCTTTTCCTCCATGTTACATGACAGTCAGCAGAAAGAACAGATACAAGAGAAAACTTGGCAGATCTAATGTAATTGAGATGCTCAGCATGGAAACATCACAGCTCCACCTATAAAACACGGATTAACCACATGTCCTAAAGGTGAGTGTGAGACAGTCGTGCTTTGCTAAAGCCAACAGAGAAGCTCTTGAAAATGATGTCACATTTCATCCTAAATTTTACAGCCATGAAGTTGTAACTGTCTTAGAGCAATCCTTTTAATTATTTTTAATTAGTTGCAGCACAAAGTTCTTTTATGCCTCATTTTAAAAGCCAATATTCTCCCATTTTCTATAAATTGTTTAGGTGTTTACAGCATGTTAACTTCATCTCTTCATTTTAGTTCACTGCAGCAGAACATCATCTGGCTGCACACATGTTGTTATTAAAGATTATGGCAGTAGTGTTTACTACTAGTAAACAAATTGATTTGTTTATGTTTGTTCTTCACCACAAAAGCTAAACTACTTTAACTCATGATCCCTCAATCTCTCCAAACTCATCTCTTTTCTTTGCAAAACTGGATAATACCATTTTTTTGCCTTTTTCAACAGCTTTTTTTCTGCAAGTGCACTTGTAAACAGAAATAACAGTCCTCTTGCACTTTTCTAACTATGAAAACAGGCTTCATTTAAGGGAAGGCTTCTGCCATTGCTCCCTCTAACTCTCACCGTCTGAGAATTAATTAGCAGAGTGCAATATAAGGTGTCAGCTCATCCAGCAACCTGTCAAGTCCCATCTCCAGCTCAAGGCAGAAGAGAGAAAAAGGCAACAGCCCTGCTTAGGCTCCAGGAGTGACAGGGTGAACAAACCACCCAAGACAGAGTGAAAGGTTAAAGTGACCTTGTCTCACTGCAGCTGTAAAGCAGATCACACCCCGAAGAAGAAATTAAAACAAATGGAAACATGTTCTGGTTGAGGTAGTCCAAGAAGGAGAAATTACTTCATCTTGGTGCCAGAAAGGGGCATCAAAAAGGACATGGACCATTTAAATGATCAAATCCATCTTGACCAAAACCAGGAGGTAATCTAGGTGACTACTGCAGCATGTCTGCTTCTATCTTTGGCTGTCCAACAATGCTGCAGCTGAATTGGCTGCCAAAGAAAAGAAATCTGAAGAAGTTCCTGTTGTTAGCTGTTTGGTTGGGGTTTTTTTCAACTTTTTTCCTGTCAGGGCATATCTGGAGCCAGCAACAACCTGGGTGCTGAGGGTATCAGGAGTTCCCCATGGAAGGGGCAGCAGGTCAGGGATCTGGAGACTGGCCCTGTTGTGCAGTCCTGGGGCAGGAGCTGCCATGGGGCCTTGGCCATGGGCACACGGAGGAGTCCTAGTGCGGGTAGACCGTCAGGACTGGCAGTGCCCTTGGGGCCTGGAGATTCATCAGGTCCTGGCTGGGTGCACTTCAGTGAGCTGCCGGTGAAAAGCTCAACTATGCACAACTACCATTTCATCTAAACAGTTTTAGCACGTCATACAGTCTCTTGTAAGAGACATTTTAAAGTTACAAATAAACATGTAATGGTACTCCACATGCTGTGTATGTGAATTTGTGTATCAATGCAAGCTATTTATCTTCTGCAATGATTGCAGATAAACAGTGTAATAAACAGTATCTATCAACAGAGCTTTCAGATGTCAAAATACACAGAAACAGTAAGTTAGAGAGTTAAAATTTTACAAAGTATATACTTCTGTTTTCATTTAAGAAAGATACCTTGGTTCAAAAACTGGATATTCATAAGTATGATTTAAATCAATAGGCTGCCAAATCTTTCTAGTTCTCTTTTTATCCCATCAGTCCACACATTCCCAAGCACTTTGTTTCCTTCATGCAGAGGACAGATGTATCCTCCCCTCCCACCTACTGAAGTGGCACTGTAATACAAATATTTAAATAATAACAAATAGGTGTGCCTTGCATCCATGCAATTCCTTTGCCAAAGTTAAATCACCACTGAAACTGAGAGATTCACATCACTATTCAACAGAAGTAAAAAAAAAAAAAAAAAAAAAAAACAACAAACCAGGCCAAGAATGATGAAAATAAATGGACTATCACACTCCAGGCACAACTCAGTTTTTCCTTATGCTCTCCCATAAAAAAAATTAGGAAGATTCATACGTTTTTAAAACTATTTTCTTCTTTGATAAGGGCAGCTTCTGCATCAGTACAGGCTCTTACCCTCCACGTCACTGCATAAGGAACACACTAAGCAGTCAGCTGCGTTTTTCCTCTTCTGCAGCAGCTCCCAGCAATAATTTCACATGACACATACAACACATTCATCATGTAGACTAAGATGAAGCCATGCTGTTGTTATTACTTTTGAACTGTTCTTCTCTAACTTGTTTGGCACTAAATGGTTTGCCCATCACAAAGAAAAGATCTTTATGGGTCAACACCCTCGATGCATCACTTGAGGAATGGTCTGAAATACAGAGAAGACTTCAATGTGCAAATGTTTGTAAAACATTACAGATTTAAAAGCACAACAGAAATTTCTTCTGGGTGGCAGCTGTCAATTCAATCATCTGAGGCTTAACAATGAACGTTACTGCAGGGCAGATTTAGAGCTGACTTCAGTCACAGTCTATTGAGCTGGTCTTTAGAGAAAGACATATTAAGAAAAACGCAGAATTCTGATCTCAAATGAAAAACAAGGAAGCGTCACATATCATATTCGTGTGACAAATGCAACAGAAAGGTAAGATATTCATGACTCAATTCGTATTAGAGTTCATCAGTTTTACATTTAACCCCTTAAACTTCAATGACATGAGAGTTTCCCAAACATGTTGCACCCCTGTGAAGCATAAGCATTTATTTAATGACTACACTAAATACCAAACAATTCAAATAATCTCAGTTAATATTAATATGAACAATTAAAACCTTGTATACTTCTATTTTCTTAAAAGTTTATAGTCCAAACAAAAGATCCTACAGTCAAACACTTCCGTTAACCTCTGTGAGATTAAGACAGATATTTTATTTATATAACAGATACTTTATTTATATAAATATAACGGTCTGGGAGCTGACTGTGATTCCAAAGAGGAAAGTACCACCGTCATTGTAACAACAGCTGTGCAGCCACAAAGATCAAACTATCCAGAGGCAAAATCTCACTCCCATGGCCATGGTATGACAAGCATCCTAAAACGCTTTGGCATTTTCAAAAGGACCACCAAACCCAAAGATACGGGCCTGATGACCTAGAGGGAGTACCCAGGAGGGGTAACATGAGAATCCAAATTCACAGCATCTGACTTCTGCAGAAACAAAGGTTTAGCTTTGGCTTTCAGTTATAGCCACTGAAAACCACAGTGACAAGCTGTGATGCTTCAGAACAAGAGTTATATATAAAGTGAAAAATAATAGCATCGATTTTTAGTAGTGGCCTTTTGAAGCAGCTATGAGTGATGACTAAGACAGTAAAAAGCAGTGACAAGTATAAACCTACCACAGACTTCAATACTATATTTAAATCATATTTTTATGTCAGTGTAATACTACAGATGAAAATTAAAATCTTTTGAGTTGACAGCTGTGGAGCAAGAGGAGTTATATCTCCCCAGTAGTGAAAGAGATTGAAGTTAGAAACTTCAGTTTCAAGTCCTTCAGCTCCCACTTCTGTTGTAGAATACAGGAGACAAACAGCAAGGAGGCAACCAAAATGCTTCCTGACAGAATTCTCCCTGTACAGGTGGCACCCATGGGGGCTTTGCATGTCCAAACCAGAGACCTAGCAGAGAGACATCTTCCCTTATGAGTATTTTTCAGGAGTTCCTCTCTTTCTGTTACATTTGTTGTGAATTATTTTTCACACTGTGTGATTCCAAAGGTGTGTTTCTTCCATAACAGCAGACCATTATCTTTGTGTACCATTTATATTTGTCTGAATAATCAGCTATACAGTCTTCATAGACATTTAACACAGTAAAGCAGCAGCAGTGAAAATGAGAACATCTACGTTACAACTGCTCTTTTGGGGAACAAATGCTCTCCTCCATTACAGGAAAAGAGGATTCAGAAGTATGTAGGGAACCACCATGATCCCTGGATACTGAATTGGGTAGTTTTATTGTACATCCATGCTTAAACACAAATTATTATAATAAAGACAGGAGAGAGAAGGCTTAGGAATGCACTCCTTAATTGTTGCTTAACTGCTACCAAAATAATATGCAAAAAAAATAGGTAAAATGGAGGTATCCCAGCTCAACAGAAAGGAGCACAGCAGACATCAGCAAGAGGATTTAAGCTGCAGAGCTGCCCGTCCTCTTAAGTGAAGCATGCGAACTTTCTATAACAACTGAAACAACATAAATAAGCAACATAGTTACATAGTCACCTACTTCCGATCAACTGCTAGTTCACATAAGTTTACCTTTTTCATTAGCAGAAAGGGAGCAGGTAACATCTGAGGTGACTAATATCAACTGATGTCACGTTATCAGAATTTGTACCTGTACATTTTTGCAGATAAACAGTTAATTGATATATAGAGTTAATAATGTAGAGAAGTCATGTTTGGAATCTGCTACAGCAACCAAGAAGAAAGCAGGATTTGAAAACAATCTTGGAAGATTTAATCTTCAATATTTTTAAGCCTGTCATTTGAGTACCTAAAATTTGGGTGCCAAAGCAAGCAAGATTGATTCAGTAGTCTGATTAAAACAAAAACAAAAACAAACAAACAAAAATAGCAACACTTCAGTGTTATTTGTGTATCAATATAATATTTAAATCTTAGGAAAAAAAGTCTTAAAATTCTCCTGTGAAAAAATGACAACTCATTTTAATTGAATAAATTCACCTTCTCTTTTACCAATCTTAATGCTGTTCATCTATTAAATATGTCAAACGACCAAATAGTGGTTAAAAAAAATTCTTCCTAAAGTTTTACTTTGAGGGCAATTGCCAGCATCCAGTGTTATTTCAGTAGGGACTGACTTTGTGAAGAAAATAAGTAACATGATTTAAATGTACTTTTAAATAAATCCCTAAACCCTCTCATAACCATTAACTATTAGCACCTAATAGCACCTAATAACACTCACTGTCTCTCATTTTCTAGAAACAATAAAAAAACCCACTGTTCAACATCTTTCATGTAGAAAGCTGGGTGGCAGGGTTAATATTATTAGACTCTTAAGTTTTAATACAGTGGAAACCTGGCATGGGTCTCATACAGTTCAGGATGATGGAAGAGATGCTGAAATAGCCACAGAATGAGATTAATTCCATGTTCGGGAACCTGATCTGAGCCTCTTGAGCCATATGCAAGGTAGCAATGCCAGAATGCAATATGTGTTTCCACCAAGAAAATGGATTCAGCATATCAATAAATGAGAGAGAAGTAAAAATAACCAGCATCAACTTTTCCCTTCCAGGGATGAGAAACTGGAAAACACTGAGGGATTCTGTCTTGTTACATAGCTACTTTTAAGAGGCATCTCATTATAGAGCTTCCAGAACCAGAACTGGCATCAGGAAGCACATTGCTAGCAAAAGAAATCTTAAAGCTATGCAGCATGAATAACAGGGCCGTGTTCTCCCAGGCAGGTCAGCTTCCTGATTCATACTCCCTCAAACTTAACCCCCAGCCCCTGAGGTGTACTCTTCCAAAAAGTTCTTTTGGTTTTATTAGTATTTAAATTCTAATTCAAATCACCTAAATGATGACCTTAGGTAAAGGATGTAATTGGTAGCAGTTGAATATTGGTAGTTCTCACCACTAGTACAATACTGCTACTTCTCACTAAGCAGCCGGGTATTACAATGAGCACCTGCAATAGCTTCAAGTAGTCTTCCAACAGAATTATGTTTCTAAGGCTAAAATAAAAACACTAACAGGAAAAAAATGCAGGCCTCCATGATCACTACAGATGAAGACAAGCTATGAAATTGTAGTGGGTTTCTGTGGCTGGGTTTTGGTAGCGGGGGGGCTACCAGGGGGGCTTCTGTTAGAAGCTGCCAGAAGCTTCCCCTGTCCGATGGAGCCAATGCCGGCTGGCTCCAGGACGGGCTTCCTGCCACTGGCCAAGGCCGAGTCAATCAGAAGAGATAGTAACACCTCTGTGATAACATATTTAAGAACAGAAGGTTGTTGCACAGAAGAAATTCCAGCCAAGTAAGAGAGGAATGAGAACATGGGAACAAGGCAGACACCAAGGTCAGTGCAGAAGGAATGGCAGGAGGTACTCCAGGTGCTGGAGCTGAGGCCCCTGCAGCCCATGGTGCAGACCATGGTGGAGCAGCTGTGCCCCTGCAGCCCATGGAGGATCCCATGCTGGAGTAGGTGGATGCATGAAGCAGACTGTGACCCCATGGGAAGCCCAAGATGGAGCAGGGCCCTGCCGGAGACCTGCAGCCTGTTAGAGAGCAGAGCCCACACTGGAACAGGTTTTTCCCAGGTGGGACTTGTGGCCCCTGTGGGAGACCCACGTCAGTACAGTTCATTGGTGAAGGACTGCACCCCATGGAGGAGTGACCCACAGGACAGCAGGTTGGGAAGAACTGCTGCCTGAGGGATGGACTCACGCCGGAGGGGTCCATCATGGACTGTCTCCCATGGGAGGGATCCCATGGGAGCAGGGAAAGGACTCCTGAACAGCGGCAGAAACAACAACTGATCGTAATCCCCATTCCCCAGGAAAACACGGAAGGAGGGATGGGGGAAAGGTGTTTTTAAGACTCTTTTATTTCTCACTCTTTGGCTCTTATCTTGTTAGTAATAAACTTAAGTACCATCCCCACTTTGAGTCTGTTTTGCCCATGAAGGTAACCAGTAACTGACCTCTCACAGCTCTTATCTCTACTCATGAATCCTTAGCTGTTTTTTTTTTTTCTTCTCTCTCCTTTGCCCAGTTGCAGAGGGAGAGTGAGAGAGTGGGTACCTGGTATCCAGCCAGGGTCAACCCACTACAGAAATAAATTTCTTTTGTAAGAACTATAAAAATCAAAAGTTCAATATTTAGCATTAAGATGTGATTTTAACGTTATGCTTATCTTCAACAGAAGTTGACTCTTCCAGACAGCAGGTGAAGTGAAAAAATGGACTATCCCTGGAAGGTCAACTGATTCCGCATCTGTGAAAAGAGGGAGGAAGCCAGCTCCACCATCCAACAACATAAAGGTCCCCCAGCAGACCCCAGATATTTACCGTCAAGAACTGTTACCGCAACTTGACCAGCTGAACTCAACTTTCGTGCTGGATCATGAAGGAAAGAGAGCTACCCAAGTAGATATAATCTATATCACTTTTAATTTCTGCACTCTAAAACACAGCTGAAAGAGAACGTTAAGTCTACCCCATCTTTGTAGAATTAGGACGACGTTGCCTATTAGGACAATGTTAAGCCAAATTGAATGCTTAACTATCCTAAGTAGAGAATTAAAAATTTTCTCATGCTGGAAAACAATAGAAAGGATGGCAAAAGACCATTTTTTTCACCACACCAGAAGCACAAACTAAAAATTAAATACCTCATATCTATAAATCCTTTCCCCCCTTTGAGAAACTATGTGGGTTTTTTCTTTGTTAATTAGAAAAAATTACATCACCTGGTAAAAACTATATCCATTATAAAAAAGAACCTCTGATGACAATTTCTGCTCAGTACTACCCTAGCAGACTGATGTTACTGTTTATTCAGAACTGTGCAAGCATATTTAGTATGTGAAATTCATAAATGAAGTTAATACACAGGTCAAATTATAAGTATGTAGAAGTGCCAAAACACATTTTTCCTATTTACTGCACTTCAATGCTGGCTCACAGCGAGTTATTACTTTAACAGTGGGGTGCTTTTTTCTCCTTAATTTCCTGTTCAGAATGACTTGTAACTTACTTTCTCCAGCCAATTTGGTCTCCCTGATTCCTTCAAATAAACTAAAATATTACTGAAATAACAGTTACTTCACCAGTCATAAGATCACACTGCTCTTGCACCACAGCAATAGATACTAGACACTGCAAAAAAAATTTAAGATGTAGTACTATCATTAGATTAACAAGAGTAATCTATAAAACTAAAATGAAAAAAACAGAGCAAGCTTGTTTTGAACCTTTTGAAAGTATTATTCTGCCATGCAGCTTGTGTGGTTGCCACAAAACACAAGAAAACCTCTTTGCAAGGTCTTCATCCACAGTCCAACAGAAGCAAGAAGTCAAGGTTCATCTGGGACACACAGGTACCAAGGAAATGGAAAGGAAAAATGATAAAAAAAGAAATTGAAGTATAAAAAGACAAAGTCCACTGTAAGCCTAGGTAATCACCAGGTTTGGAACAAAAAAAGGATGACTATCACTGGTGGTTTTCTCTGTTAACCTTAGTTATTGTGCTTTGGCACAGTATGCAAATCAGTTGCAGAAGCATGAACATTCCAGTCTCCAGACCGATAGTAACAGGCTGCAAATGATTTCCCAGATGCAAGGAGAAAGATTTTTGTATCACATCTAGTCATACAGAGTGCTTTTTCCAAAGGTATGAGGTAGATCAGTTCTTCTTGCCAGGAAGCTCAGTCTAGCAGGCTCTGACTTTTCAAGCTCTCCTTTAGCCAACAGTAAGGCCAAAATAAATTTACCACATTTACCTGCCAGTTTCTGCCTTCCAATTTTCCTAGACCTTTCAGTAGCATACTGAAAATTCATTACTGCACACAGCGGAATGGGAAATTAGAACATCAGTGTCCTCTTTACCCAAAAATGCCTAGTCTCAATGCGCAGCAGGAGGTAGTGCCACTGTGCACTGGCACAACAGTGTAGTGTCTAATATTTAACTGGTCAAGTTCCAAAGTTGCTATTTCAACTCAAAATTATAGAAAATGCAAGTATACATGCACAAAATCTTTTCTTCTTTCCTCAAGCACAACCTGGGAAGTGTGGGGAACTGTTTAGAGGACCTTAAAAATAATGTCTTTCATGGACATGTTTGAATTCGGAAACATTTAATTCATTACTAATTAAACATTAAAGCATGTTTCTGTGAACATAAGCAAGAGGCTTTTCCTTGCTGAGAAGGAAAGGAAAAACAGTTATAGACAGAAAACAAACATCTCACACAGCAAAAGCTGTTTTACTGCAGTGCTGTCAAATCAACCACAAGGAAGCGACAGTGTGATCTTACCCTCCAATCTAGTTGCAAACAAGCCTGTTAATCGCTCATATCAGGCAAGGGGGCTACTGTGGTTACAAGAGGTAAAGGTGCTTACTACAGGACAAAAGAAAGCACTGGGGGAGGCCTGCAAGCTCTGTTGCCTCCATCTGAACAATTTCCACAATTTTTCAATTTTCTGGACTATTCCACCTTGAAAACATCTGACTCATTTTTTTCCACTTTTGAAAAGTCAACTCTTCTGTCAACTGTTACTATTCTCAAAGTACAAGTTTTAAAACTCTGGACTATCTGATGCTATTAGAATAGTTTTACTTTCAAACCATTTTAAGAAAATTTAAAAAAAAGACCACATCTTCTTGTAAATACTTTTAGCAGAATTACAGAATATAATCCAGGATTATCACAGCAAGATGAAATACAGACTAAATAGGTCAGCATGGTGCATGCACTCTCTTTGCTTTACCACATTCTTTATCTTTCAAAAAATAGCCAACAAAAATATTATTTTAAAGTTTTCCCATTTATTTTTCATCAGAAAAACAATAAAATCAAATTTTACTCTTTGGTGCCAGGTATCTGGCATATCACTAGGAAAAATCCACAATCAATAAAAAGTGTGGAACAATTCTCCTTTTATAAATCCAGATATTTACAAGGTCAAGTTTCAACTTCAAACAAGGAAAATCATAATAGATCTTTTTAGCAGGGATTATGGTTCAGTAATTGTTTTTTTCCCAGTATGAAGTAATTGCATCATAACGCTATTACTACAAAAACACGTAGGAGGTTCATGACTTAACAGCCTTAGAGAACTCACTACTAGAAAATGACACTCCTATACTTTGAACTTGAGATTATGTGCTCGTTTCACTAACGTTTCTTATCTTTTTTATTATTTATATCTGGTTTCTTCTCTGCTTATGGCATTTGAGGATTTTTTGTTTTTTATAAAAAGATAATTTCTTTTAGGAAAATCATATGCAACTTTGGAGTTAATGACCATGAAATGCAAGTGAAATAATTTAAGTAAACAATAATGAGCATCCATTGTCCAGTCTTGTGTTATACACGGAAAGGGATTTTAACCACTAATTTATGCATCTGAAACATTCTGCCATGGGACCCCATCCGAACAAAATTTTGTTAGTGAAGAATATTAAAGGTCCTGGTAATTTTTTGCTCTGACAGCTAATGGATGCTTATTATAAGAAGTGAATTCAGCAAGCCTCTTATCTTGCTCAGTCATACAACTATGGAAGGTCAAGTCTTGTTCCTGGGCCCATCAATCTCTAACTGGATCTTCAAATTCCCTGGGTTGCTTCAGGAAATTAATCTGCAATATCACCTAACCTTTACCAACTCCTCATATTTTATTTGTGCCTATTAGATTTTCTCGAGTTAATTTTACATCTCAGAAACGTGTAAATGGAAGCAACACATATTATGAAACTGGATTAAAAAGATAATATGGTAAACACTTGAGTGCAAAAAATTGGAAATTCTGTTACAATAGAGATGTCTAAAGTAAGAAAGCACAGTTCTAAATTGTAATTAGCAAGAAGCAACCAGGAGTGATTTAGAGAAGCTGGAACTTCCTTCAGCACTGGACCACAAGCCCTGAGGAACTTGGGGAAATAATTGTTGTCTACTTGCCTCGTCCAACACCAAGCCTCCACTCAGACCATGTAAACATTTTTATATTTGGGTGATAAAATGCATAACCTTTTAATCCTAAAGTATGTATGAAGTCAGATTACCTACCAGGTAAGAATCAAAAATCATGTCGAGGTTACCAGGTTTTCCTGTTTCCTTCTGGTAACCCATTCCAATCATTCTGACCTTGCACACCTTTTTATTCCCATTAGGGGAACTGAACAGTACTGAACTGTGTTGATGTATTTTGGAAATCACTCAGAATAAAAGTTAACATCAAACACAAAGAAACATTCACCCCATTGTTCCTCCGTATTTATCACAGTGCTTAAGGAAAATTCAAGGCATATGGAAAGTACAGTGGTTAATGAAACTGATGTTATTATTAGCCTAACAGAAGGAGACTTCAGCATGGAGTGCTAGTGACTTACAAGTACATTTTACTATTTACATCAGTCATGTTTTCTTCTGCTTCAAAGTCACCTCTTTTAAAGATTATTAAAAGCTGAAATTCTCAGGGCTCTTAATTCTATGTTCTGCAGAAGCACAGGTCCCTCTATGAAGGGGTACAAGCACTCCCTCACAAGCAAAACAAATCTGGAGCTCTTAGTGATACTGTAAATGCGCAAGTGGAAAATCCTAAACATACAACTCCTTCCACTGGAAACAGAAGAAATTTTTAATAGCCAGAAATTTTCTTACTGTTGGGGAAAATATAAGTTTGGCTACTGAATAACTTTCTCTTGCTTCAAGATGGAAAAATCTAGTATTTCTGGAGGTCAACTGATGCATGAGTTTTCCTACAAAGCACAGTTCTTCTACTGCTAAGGTATAATCGCAAAAATGAAAACACATAAAAATTGCAACTCCAATCAGACTCAAGTTCTTTTGTCTCCATCTTACAGTTCTCAGAGAAACTAGGTCTAACATTGCATTTTTGGTTTGTTTTTTTGTGGGTTTTTTTACGATTGCCTTACAACATTTAGAAGAGCCAAAAAAATTTATTTTTTTTAAGGGGGAAAATGTCAGTCATACAATTTCTGCAACCACATCCTACATTTCCTGCATTCGACACCACAGTGGACGATGCTTTATTAACCAAAGAACAGGCTAGATCCCACCAGCAGTAACTCTTGCGCAAGTGTTGTGACTTTAGAGTGGTTGCACTGAAGACAAAAATTAAAACTTGCAGAAGTTAGTCCTTATCCACACTTTTATTTTAAAGGTAATTGATCAAAACCAAGGGTAGGGTAATGATGGATTTCCAAGTACTTGTTAGCATTCTGAAAGAATAATTGGCCATAACAAGGTAAGCTGTAACATTCAGAATTGCCATTGATACTTTATAAAGCTTTTTAACCACATGAAATGCAAGACTTAAAAACCTTTAGAAATATGATGCCTTCTCATGTAAAAGAAAATGTGAGCAAAAACGCAATTAAGAATCTTTATCAGCCTATAGAGAGATGTCACTCGAAGATTAGTGGCATAATTAACAATTCAAGGTGTTCTGCTACTTTTCTCCCACATATATGAGCCACAATCAAAAATTTTCTTGTGATAGTTTTAATAAAGGGTCAGTATTCACAGTCATAGGCAGATTTGTTTCTCAGGAAGGAAGCAAAAGCATTTCTGCCTAGGTTAGCAGAGAAATATCATCAGGTTTTCATGGTTGGAGCTTTACATATTGGAGACTTGTTTCTTCATATTATGTTTCTAAAATAAATACCCTGATGGTCTTCAAACATCAGCTGCTTCCTGAGCTCAAAATTCACCATCACCACCTACTTCTACAGTCCTCCTCTAAGTTCATCATCCTAATGAAATAAGCTTCACAGACATCTGGCCTTAAATATCCTTACTGAAACACAATCATGCTCTCATGTTAACTCAAAAATAGCACGTGAGATCACTTCCTCAAAATAAAGGTTTTGCTCTCCCACAGTTACCAGCAGACTGATATCAAGTGTTGTTCAACAGCCATTTCAAGGCTGAATCCACTGGTTCTAAACAGGAAATAAACCCTAAAAGTTAGGCAGCACATCGTCTGCAAGTGGGCTTTGCAAAAACATAAAATAAAAGTTTCCTGATTTTCCTCTCTACCAATATCATTGTATTTGTCTCCATCATGTTACACCATATTAGTCACCACCATTCTTAGATTTTCAGTGAAGGAGGTCTCAGGTCATCTGCTGGTGACCCCTCAGATGATTTCACTGGTTTTTAGGCTACATCTAAGTGATGATCTTCAAGTGATGACTGAATTTAGATACCTCATTACAGCAGTGATCTGTTCAGCTCCCAGTGTGGGAGAGTGCTTTATTTGAGAAACTTCTGCATTCCTTTTCACAGCTTTATTTCTCACATGAAAAGATTTCCATATAACACGGCTATTTACTTGCTCTTTAAAAAAACCCTAGATAAATAAAAATAATTATGCTCAACTAATTTTCACATTTTGCCTACAAACTTCTATTAACCCTATGCAGTGACCATTTCAATCATGCGACGTAATTGTAACTCCAACATGGGAGAAAAAAAATAATGTTCTTGTCTTTGTGACTTAAGAGTTGTTTCCTTTCAACTAAAGACATCATCCTCTTCTAGAAGTGTCTGTAAAGTGCTTTATTATGAGTATCATATCAGCAATCAACACTGCATTGAATGAGGTCTTGTCTTCTGGGGCTAGGTGGTCACATGCTTTCAGAGTGTTTTGCTTTAAAAAGATATTTAATTGATCAATGAACACATTCCTCATACTTCAAAAGGTTAACCTAATCCACAAAATGCAGTGGCAGTATAAAAGAAACGACTGACTTTCGTAAAGTAACCACTGCCTTTGATCTTATCTGCTACAAATTCAGTTACCCCACATCACTTCTGGAGAGCCTGTTTTGTGCTGCTGGGAACAGGAACAAGATATCCATGTCAGCATTTCAAGTAGGAGGTGATCTGTTCAACTTGGCTCCCACAAGCATTTGATGCTATTTCAGATTACAGAAAAGTATTAAGGAAAAGAAAAAGTAAATGCTGATTAAGAAATAAAGTAAGTATGTACAAACTTGGTATATATTACTTAAAGTTTTCTCTTTCTAGTCTGCCATATTTCCAGTACAGTTTCTTAAATAGTTCTATTATTTTACTGCTTCTGCTACATACAGCTCTACAAGCATAATGAATATGCCACAGTAAAAATAAAGTTTTGCAGCATATCATGATATTCTTAGCCTGGATCTGTGTATTTACTACAGCTTTTAGATCTTTTTCTGCTCTTTTGGTCTTTTAAATGCATTCTAGTTTGCTGAAAAAGCAATAATTTTATCTACTGTTTGCATTTTCATTTTCTGTTCATTTTGTTACATCTTTACATTACACAAACAGTGTTGGCAATTCCATGTAATTGTGAGGTTCAGCTGACTTGAAGAGGAGGAGTATAAAAATTTTCCTAAAGCCAGTAAATCAGCCAGCAGCATCTAGAACTGGAGAATCAGATGTTTCTGAAACTGTTCAGAATTCAAATCCTGCAGCTCAAAACATGTGTGCCATCATATTATACATTTTTTGATATACTGATATACAATATGCTCTTTGGTCATTCTTTTTCCCCTTGCCTCTATCAACAGAGTTAACAGAAGCAGAAATTAGTGCTAACTCTAATTAACACCCTTATGCATCAAAATCTTTTTTTCTAGGAGGCTGATGCTTACTATTCAACTTGTCTAATCTGTCAGAGGATACAATGCAAACCAGTGCAACTCATTAGCTCATATCACAGTGAAAACAATGACTGGGCAGTAATTCAATGTCACTCTCCATCTTGTGTATTATTATTGACAGTGTTCTCCCCTGAGCTAGGCTAACTTGCCAAAGGGCATTGTGAGCAATTTAGGTTTTCAGGAAAGATATAATGGAGGAAAAATGTATTTATCTGGCTTAAGATAAATTAAATGTTGCCAAATGAGTGAGTATGAACATAAAATTAGGCATCCAGGGTGAAGTGAATATAAAGAGAATCTCTGTATCCTACAGCTTAATTAGACAAATATGTTACAAAGTACTATATCATATACCAGTTGCAAAGCAATGGCACCAAACAAGTATAAGTTTTTGGGAAGGGAGACAAAGGAAATGTGCATGAAATAGTTATTATGAACATCTAAAATAAGAAAAAGAAATGTCAGCCATCAGGCCAAGTACATATACCTCGCAATTCAAGGTACACTAAGCACATACAAAACCAACCACCATGGTATAGGGAGCTTGTATTAACATATAAACTGCATTTAAATAAATAAATAAATCCGAACACAAGAGGATCCCTTCTAGATTTTGTTTCAGCTATGCCAAGTGACAACACATTTGTAATATGCACAGTCTTCTGGCTGCACTTCCGCAGGAGTAGGTCAGTCAAAAAATAGATCTTTTATCCATCCACTGTGTTACTTTACCAAGTAGAAAGAAATTCCAGCGTACTGTGTGTTCATCTCTGGACCCGATGCACTATATGTGCACAGTGAGGCAGCACACAGATTCCCTAAAGATACCAGCCATGGCAGATGGACCACGAAGCACTGACTCACACCACTTCTGCAGTTAAAAACAAACCTGTACAAAACTCTCCACACGTACTTCTTTCCGCAGAGTTCAAAACAATTTATGTGGCACTTGGCCACATCATAAAACCACATCAAAAGCTGGAGCATCCCACCAGGAGAGTGTGAGGTGGTGAGCAGGGCCCTGCAGAGAGCAAGAGACATTTCAGGGATGTCCATGCTTCCTAGCATTCAACAGAATCCAAAGCAAATTCCCACATCTTTTTGGAAAGGTCACAATCCCTCAGGCTTGGTGGCTGAAAACACTTATGGGCTACCACAGGATTTCCAATAGGTTGTCAAAATTTTGTTGATGATTGACAATCATTTGCATGTCACATTCCATGTCCATGCATAGCAGAGAGTGACTGGCAATTCCCAAGTAGCAGTGACAGGCTAGGTGATTTATTACCTTTTTTTTTTTCTAGTTGCCAAATTAGTCTTTTTTCCAAACTATAAATGCCATTTTGATATTTTAGAAATGTTTTTTAAGGAAAAAGAAAAATCCTTTTTCCATAAACTAATCAAGTGAATATTTGGAATACGTATGGTCACTACATTTTAAAAGATGACAATTTAATGCTGCACACCTACAGCACATGTCTGCGTGTACACAAGCACACAAATAAGTGCTCTCTGAAGAACTTCTAAAGAAGCCTTAAATCAGTTATTCTGCTTTAAGGAGATAAGTTACTTTTAGAAAAAAATAATTATCCTAAATTTTGAGAAAACAAAATTAATTTCTTCCATACAAAGAAGGATTCAAAAATCTCCTTCCATACAAATTGATGGTGTTTTTAGAAGTATCTTCTTCATATTACACAAACTCCTATTCTGAACAGACATTGAGGAATATAACCCTCTATCAACATAACCAAGCAAAATTAGTTTTGCACTTTTCATAGTCAACTCTGCCAAAGGCTACAGGACAGACCATAGCAGCACCATACAATTCATAACCATTTCACATTCTTCCAAGTTTTTACTACAACAGAATTCTGCAAATACTGATCATATGTAAGGCTTCAATGCTAACTATTGTAGATTTTTAATTATTCGCTTTTCTCTTCTTAGCTAGTAGCTGCATTTCCACTGCACTTAAGCCAACTCCAGCATGGACTTGACATATTTCAACATTCAAGGAACTTTTCTATTACCAAAAATATCAAAATCTTACCAAAAATATATGCAAATATTAGTGCATATTCCTTGCCCATCAGACCTAAGAAGAAAGCAAGCACCTTTGTTGTAACCTACACTTCATAAACTTCGCTAGTTTCTCAGCAAAGTAGCCAACTTCTCAATGCTCATATATAACTTTCTTGACCATTTAAGCACTGTTTGGTGCATGTAGTAGTAGCACCAAACCTTACATTTATATCTTTTTTCATGTTTCAACCCTTCCTGAAATGTCTTTGGTCTAAGTTTGCTTATCTTATGCAATGAAATACTCACTTGTAAAATATCCATTTAAAACACAAATTTAATTCATACTTGCAAAACAACAACTTATAAAGAGGTCAGGAAAAGCATCAAAGCTTCTTATTCAAGCTGATGGAATACTTGCTCAAACAAATAAAAATCATAACAAATTAAATTACACTTATTAACTTGGAAAATTTCCTTATACATTCATATTCAGAATAAAAAGTTTTTGCTCTAAATCTTCATGTACCATTTTTCCAATCTTACTGCCATGAATTCTCCTTAAAATAGGACATCAGAATTTAGATTGCTTAACTATTGTGACTAGACGCCAACTGTGACACTTATACCCTAGTAATTATAAAAAACTAAACTTGTAACATTTTTTTAGGACAGTTTTCAGACTACCTCCATCCAAGCAAATTAAACACCAGCCTGGTGTTCCTGGGCAATGGAATTAAATCCCTGAATTCTAGTAAGTTTTTGACAGAGATAGCCCTAGCTTGCTTTCAGCTCGTGCCAGCTGCCCATCTCCCAGACTATTCTCAGGCACAGTTCAGGGTGAGCATGGGTCATGCACCATTCCCAACAGAGCTTGGCTGCAGCCCAATCTGGGGAAAAAGAAAATTTCAGAGCATGGATGAAGGGTCTTCCATAGCAGTTGGCATCAGTGTCACAGAACTGTCCTGATCACACTAATTTACTAGCACTGATGTAACCCAAAACAAGTAACTTTTGCCTCAACTTTTTAACCCAGGTTTCAAAGTACCACAGTGACTGTCCTGAACTCCTTACCTTTAATCCTCGCAAACATCAATCATGTTGTCTGCTGCATTCTGGAAAAGGAAATGCCTTCCCAAGACAAGTGGGGTACTGTGAGGCCAGGCAACAAAGGGACACAGAGCATATCAAATATGTCACAGTTACTCCGAGGCAAATGTCAGATGTGCCTAGAAGCACAGTGCTTGTTAAAAGAAGAGTTAGTTACATCCCATTTCACCACTAAGCATGAGCAGACACACGAGGTAGATAATACAAATTGGCTCACACACTGTAATCTCTCGTTTTATCTTAGTCTAGAGCAACTCGTCCCTTTTTGCAACACCACAGAGAAGTCACAGTCCTTTCAGATGCACACAGGCAGTGCATAAACCCATGATGCTTGTGAGGCTGGGTATTTCTGAGCAGCAGAAATGATCACATGCCCTGTGCCTTACTAGACTATTGCGTACAAAACTCTCATACTCTGTTGCAAGTGAGCCAATGCAATTCTCACTGCACGACTGGTCAACACCATCCTCTCCATGATAGACGTGGAAGAGCCATTTCAGCTGTACTGGACAAGTAGCAGCTGAAACATTGCTCTCCTGAACTCAACATCCGATCCAGCAGTTCAGCCCAAAGCGTTTTGAATGTATTGCTGAGCTCTTTAGAGTCTACGCCACATTGCTACTGCACTAACTCCATTTCTCACCTATCTTTGAAAGTGCAGCAACCGGTCTCCTGGAGTGAGCCCTGATATTCAGCTGGAAGAAAATGTTACCCGACAGCTGGCATCTTGGCAAGATTAACTAGGTTATGCACTTTAATATCATCTGTGAAGACACAGCTGTGCCTTCTTAACTTCCACATACCAAAACAAACAGGGGAGGCAAAAATCAGTAGAAGAAAATCAAAATCTTGGGAACATTAAACCTGTTTTTATTTCTTCCATACTAAATATGGTTCTAAAAAGAAGGGAAGTTTTAGATGAAATTTCATCATTCAGAAATAAACCACAGGAATTTCATGGTCCTGGTGAAATGTTGTTGCTTGGAGACTCAGGTAGAAATTTGTTACTGAAGTAAGAACTACCAAAAATAACTCAAGTGATATTTCATTTGGCATAAGGTCATGAAGGCAACATTCAGAGACATGTGAGGGGAGATTCATAAATTTCAAAGTCACGAGATCCCAAGATGACCTCACAGCAATTGGCTTTTTGATAGTTAGGAGAAGTTTTAGCATAACGAGATAAGGACAAGATGCAGAAAAACGCATCACTGGGTGGCAAGCTGAAATGTACTTTAAAAAAATTGCTTTTAACAAAACAAATGGTCAAGGACTGCCAGTAATGAAGTCGAAAAAAGACTGTTGAAGACCCTGCAAGAATCTCTTCATAGTATCATAGTATCATAGTATAGATTGGGTTGGAAAAGACCTCCAAGATCATCAAGTCCAACCCCTGATCCAACTCCAATTACTATATCATGGCACTAAGGGCCACGTCCAATCTCTTTTTAAAAACCTCCAGGGATGGTGAATCCACCACCTCTCTGGGTAGGCCGTTCCAATGCCTGATAACCCTCTCTGTAAAGAATTTCTTCCTAACATCTAACCTAAACCTCCCCTGGCAGAGCTTGAGCCCATGTCCCCTTGTCCTATTGTTGGTTGCCTGGGAGAAGAGACCAACCCCCACCTGGCTATAACCTCCCTTCAGGTAGTTGAAGAGAGTGATGAGGTCGCCTCTAAGCCTTCTCTTCTCCAGACTGAACAACCCCAGCTCTCTCAGCCTCTCCTCATAGGACTTGTGCTCCAGTCCCTTCACCAGCCTCGTTGCTCTTCTTTGGACCCGCTCCAGCACCTCAATATCCTTCCTGAACTGAGGGGCCCAGAGCTGAACACAATACTCAAGGTGTGGCCTCACCAATGCAGAGTACAGGGGAAGGATCACTTCCCTGCTCCTGCTGGCCACACTGTTCTTGATGCAGGCCAGGATGCCATTGGCCTTCTTGGCCACCTGAGCACACTGCTGGCTCATGTTCAGCCTCCTGTCGATCAGCACCCCCAGGTCCCTTTCCGCCTGGCTGCTCTCTAGCCACTCTGTGCCCAGCCTATAGCGCTGCAGGGGGTTGTTGTGGCCAAAGTGCAGGACCCAGCACTTGGCCTTGTTGAACTTCATTCCATTGGAGTCAGCCCATCTCTCCAGTCTATCCAGATCCCTCTGCAGAGCCCTCCTGCCTTCCGGCAGGTCGACACTCCCTCCCAATTTGGTGTCATCAGCAAATTTGCTGATGATGGACTCAATCCCCTCATCTAAATCATCGATAAAGATGTTAAAAAGGACTGGGCCCAGCACTGACCCCTGGGGAACACCACTGGTGACCGGTCGCCAATTGGATGCAGCTCCGTTCACCAGCACTCTCTGGGCCCGGCCCTTGAGCCAGTTCCTGACCCAGCACAGAGTGCCCCTGTCCAAGCCCTCTTCCATACTTCAACACACACTTGAATCTCATCTATCAGATAAACATCCTGGGCCTACACACAGCAGTCCCTCTCTGAGTACTTAACGAGCCACAACCTAACACATTTGCTGCAGCTGTTGCTGCAGGTAGTCCAGGGCTGGTTGGGGTACTTCCTACGTTACAGTGAGACACCAGATCACAACAGGCAAGGAAGCACATTGGTATCCACAGGGATGGAATAAAAACATCTTCTGTCCACCTGAACAACTCGAACTTTGCCCTTTGGAGCAATATAGGATGCTGCAAAACAACCTTGGCTCCCTCCTTTAAGGAACAATGTAACAATGTTAGAAATAAGCACCCTACCCAGAGGGAAGTAAAATTGTATGGGGGAAGGGGGGAGGAATGAGTGATGTAGTATATACAAATAGATTCAGCAGCAAGATGTTTATTAGTCCCTGCTGAAGGGAAGCCAGCAACAGCACTACTGGCGACTCCAAAGCCTTCACAGTTGTCTTAATACTGGGCACATTTCAAAACACCTGGAGGATGTGAATTGGCTACTAACCCCAGGCCGGCCCTGCTCAGAGGTTGTGGGGTTGCCCCCTGGGGGCAGGGTGTCTTCTGGCCTAATTATCACACTGGGCTGCCAGTCCCTTATAGAGCAGCCTGCATTCGCTGCTCCCCAAGTTCCTCAGAGTTTCCATACTCTTACCCAGACAGCACAGTAGAAGGTATTATGGAGAAGGGAAATCACTGATATATTCCAAATCCTCACTGCTGTTTTATAAAAACTGCTCCAGCTGCCTGCCAGTCTGATTCTGCTGGAATTTTCATAGTTTCCTATCACAGATCTCTGTTCTCAACAAAGTGAAGGACATTATCAGTGCTTTCAGTGAAGACATCTACATCCTCGAATGGCCGTGTCATAACCTCTCTTGGTATTCTTGCTGTTGACAACTCTACATTTTATATGGGTTGTCACTGTGGAATATGTTAGTGAAATTTCTTTGGCTCTGGTACCTCAGGAAAGTGTTGCCATACACAGAGTACAGCTCAGTGTTTCATCCTATCCTTTGAATTTTTTATGAATATAAAAACCATCAATGAATAAAAAGCAATGATGGCTTTATAGAGGCACAGATCAGAACCTACACTTTCCTCTCCTGCACACCAACCTATAACTTTCTTTCCTTTCAGCCTTTTTACTCCTACATGCTTACCCAGTAATTCAGTTTTAAAAGAAAAATATTATATTCCTACCCAAATACCAAAAAAAACTCATGTCATTCTGGGTTGCAGATAATCAAAACTCTTCAAGCTCAAAGAGGCCTAAAATTACATCTAATTCTCAGATACTCAAATCACTGTTATTCTTATGCAAATTAACACAGAATCAGGATTCAGGTTTGGATTAGCTTTCCCTGGTTTGTAAACCAAAGCCAACATTCAGGCAGTTTGCTATTTGACTTTCAGCATATGGTGAACCCTAGGCAGAGGACAAGAGCATCATCTCTGAGAATGCGATTTGTGAGAAGACACAGATACACTAATACTCCTCACAGTTCAGATGCATAAAGAAGTTGGCAGTGGTGGAAAGCAGCTAACTTGGACCACAGTATGACACATCCCAACTTAGGATTTAGGACTGGATTTTGTCCTTTGTCTTCTACATGGTTTTGTTGCATATGCCCATACCGCTAAACATCACTGAGTTTGCTTTAAGGCTTTAGTACTTCTCAGACTTCATTTCTTGGTTGCACCAGACAAAGGAGCTTTCTGTGCACTGGGTGGTCCGAGGGGTGGGTATCAAATCACCATAACAACACACTGCAGAGCATTTCTTTCAAGAATCATAGTATTTTCTAAACATTAACTAATTATTTTTCCAACTAGCAATATATATGCATGAAGCATGAGCCTCTCCTAGCTCCTAAGAGAGATCTTCCACCCCCCTAGTGTCTTGTTAAAGTCACTTCTCAGAACCTTTTAAGTTGTGCAATGAACTTATTCGATGGCTATTCCTTCTCCGTCACAGGATTGTTAGGCTGAAGTAATTAAGCACTGCTAATGATTATAATAAAAGCCATTATCTTCAAGTACACATTTGATCTTCCTGTTAAGTCATCATGTAAAGGCAGCACATTTATCTCAATTTTTCACTTTCCCTCCAAGACTTTACATACTCTATATTCTCTAAATGTTTTTCTGAGATCTACACTACTGATGTTACATTTTAGTCCAATCAGAAATAGAGGGGGGGCGGGGGGGGCAGGACCAAACAATAAAAAACAAGAGGGGCCCCACAGTGCTGGGCTACGGGGAGCTGGAAACCAACCCTGCTGCAGCATCAGTAGGAGGTTCATTCCCAGGAGGCTGATGTAGGGTCCCGACTGTGAGATGGTGGGGGAGCCCATCAGGGTGGGCTGGGACAGTCAAGCCCATTACCACCCTGAGGGCCCAGACAAAACCAATACTAACAGCAACCGTGATACCAATTTAAACATAAAAATAGCTTTAGCCTGATGTCAAAAGCAAAAGGGCCCCAATGTATGCGATAAAACACTCTGCTTGCAGATAAAACTGTTGTCATACTAAAAATATCAGCAGCAACTGACACACAAAAATTCCTGTTTACAAACTCACAGGGAGAGTCAAATCATGAAAGATGCCACTCTTCACAAAGCAGCCAACACTGCCCATCAGGAAACATTCAGCATGGGCAAGACAATCAGGAGAAGAGGAAAATATAAATATGTAATTACCGAAGTTAATAAAAATGTCATTAGAGCCTTTGAAATCAGAAAGAAATTATACTGCTAATTTTAAAAGATTAAATCTTGAAATCATGATTCAGTTTTTGTTTTGTTTAGTTGCCTCAAGACATAATTTAACAAGACACTTATCTGCATGGTTACTGAATGTACTGTCAGTATTTTGGACAATAATATCACTAGTATTTAATAACAAGGATGACACTCCTTATGACATCTTCAAGTCTTAGAAAAATGTTAAAAGATCAATATGTGGCTACCAAACAGCGGAAAATCTTACTGCAGTTAAGATTTCAAGTGTCGGAAGTGATGTTGGATTTCAAATGGCCAACAGTAGTATCTTTAAATTACTTATATTAAAAATAACCCTGTTTTATAGTTATAAAACAGTAAAGCATAACAGGTAAGTGACACAGAAACAGGAGTAACCGAAATCAAAGTAACATTGCCCAAATACATATCTTAACAGGATAAAACAAGAAAACATTGGGGTACTAAGGGAAATTTTTGCTTTACAATACACACGTGCTCCTATTTTTCTAAAACTTTCCCATCCTATACATGTACCATAAACATGATTAGAAGATGGAGGGAAGTTATAAAGTAATTTTTAAAAAATGATAGAGAGTGCAGTGTTGATTCCTTTTCACATGAACATTAGGGAGTATAATTTACTTTGGTAGCAGAAGGCTAGTAATCTAAATGTCCATTGCTAACAAGTAAACAGACAGTAGACAGTGCTACAGAAGTTTGCTGTGGCAGAAACTTTTCCTCAGTGAGACAGAAGCCCTAACCAGACAATGGCAGGAAAAAGCAGAGTAACAAATAAAGCAGGAGACGTAGTACCTATCAAAAAGAAAGGAGAATTTTTTTACAAAATCAGACGACAACACACATGTTCATGGATGATCAGAATCAGAGAGGCAGTGAGACTAGACAAGCCACGGCAATGGCTAAGTATCTGAATGAACTCTTTACTGAGAAATTACCTAGTCTTTAAGATGACAATTTGTTTTTCCTCTCACCACAGCCTCCTTTACGGAAAAATTACCAAAGTTCCACCACAGGAAGGAATCTCAAAGAATAGGTGATGTAGCCTCACAGGAAACCTAAACATATCCACCTACAAGCATTACCAACTACCATCAACTTAATACAAATTCAGAAAGAACTTAAGGTGTCAGAGAAAAAAACCGCTTACAAAAACTTAGACTAAAATACATCACTGTTCTCCAAATTATTTGTAAGAAATAAATGAAGAAACTTGAGAAATTATTGATATAACTCTGATCGGTTCCAACCAAGAGTAACTGGAAAGCATAAATTAAAACAAAATAACCAAACCTAAAAAACTGGGAAAAGTACTGACAATATAATGCCAAATTCCCATAATTTCTGTCATGATAAACCAAATTCCTCCATAATTGTTTGACATCCTCCGAGTTAAAGAAAAATCTGAGGTGTGTGTATGGGTATATATACACATATATGTACTAACATACACATATATGTTTACATATATATTATATATATGTGTAAATACAGGGAAATTTGACACATTTCCCAAAGCTTACTAAAACCAACCAGGATACAGTACACAATAGTACTGTAGCCTGAAAAATTACTTGAAGAATTCTGGCTGCCTTCCAATAAGAAGAATGGTGTGGTTTTCCAGAAGTCAACAATGCATTCTACATTTATCACAGATTTGGAAAAGGCAGTAAACACAAAAACTCGATTTTGTCTGATAATATAAATGTGTTCAGATTGGGAGAACTCCAAAATTTTAAGACTCATAAACTAATTTATTGAAACTAGAAAGACTATTAGACAATGACAAGATATGAAATATAATTTAAACAAAAAGTAAAAAAATACTGGTAATGAAAAACAAGAAGATAAGCATCTCTGAACTACCAAGACCATCAGTGGAAAACTGTCTGCTAACTGCCCAAAGATCAATAAATCTTATACTTGGTATTCAAGAACTACCTAAAAGAAAAAAAAAATCAAAGGGAATTCTTAAATACATATCAAAGACATACTACTTAAAATAGTAATGCAACAAAAGTACTACATACAACCACACATCATAAAGAACATCAATAGTAAGAGGACTGAAGTGCATGTACCACCATTAAATGTTTTAGTACTATGGCACAAAAAGAACTTACAAGTATAAAGAAATTGTAGAAGCTAAATGAGATACAGAACTGAGAGCATTTTAGCCGAAATACAAAAAACCAAAATGAAAATACCAAAAATGTTAATTAGACTGCTTTTTGCATATTTGCTAGACTGAAAAAATCAAATTGCAAGCAGACTCCATTATTTCATATAGCATCTAAGCCATTTGTCAACACTAACTCCTAGTCATGGAGATAAATAGTGTGATAATCTGTTTATTTACTAGAAAGAAAAACAAACAAACAAACAAATCAACTTAAAATTATTTATCAGTCAAGTCATTAAACCATTACATGGAAAACACATCTTCAGAGTTTCAAATGCAGTTAAGATATAGAAAACATCTTGGAGCATTTCATAAGTAATTAACTTGGTCACCCACACCAGGGAGGCGCACTGCTTTCACTGGCAGTGCAAAACCACACCGACTCTCAGCCTGAACAGCAATACTCACACACCTTTGTGCAAGTCAGAGTACGGAAACCAACAGCAAAAGAAATACAGTCATTTCAGACTAAGTGACCGTGCTAGTATCGGTCCCCTTGGTGGTGTTCCCTCTCTTTGTACTTTCCCTGAGAGGCATTAAACTCTACACTTGAAATTCTCTCCCAGTAGGACACCAGCATGTCAGTACGCAACCTGACACTCAAGTCCCAGTCAGGCTTTATCCTGATTCTAGGAACTTAAGTTCACAGGAGGAACCAGCACACAGGCACATAGCCTAAGAAATCTCATTCCACACACATACAGTTTTTACATTTGATTAGGACAAGGAAAAGCTTAAAGATTTCTCTACAGCTTCAACTACAGTTCAGGGAGTGAAGCCCACACTGCTTTCTCGGACCAGAGCGAGTACTCCGGGGTGCTCTCTGTGCCAGTGGCAGGTAGGAGGAGAGTGGAATAAAGGTCTTCTCTTTCTCCACCATGGGAGGGAAAGACCAGCCTGATGAGGAAGTACAATTCACTCCTCTGCAAAGTTGGTACTGGAGAGTTCAAGTGTGTCCAACGAGAAGCCCCTCAATGCAAGTCCATCTTCTGTAAGCCCTTCATAGGTGCACACCCACAAGGGAACCAAGGGTAGAGTAACAGAATCACAGTGGGTCTTCCAGATGCTAGGAACAGAGTCTTTTTAAAAAGATAAAAGCTTCCCCCAACCTCCAATGAAGAAGTATGCCCCCCAAAAGGCAACTGACCAAAGATCAAAAGTGAGTAGGCTCAAAGTGTATTGGTTGAGGAAATGCAAAGAAAATATACAACATCCAGCACAAACTATACAAAGATCCA
Source organism: Corapipo altera (assembly GCF_003945725.1). Taxonomy (NCBI): domain Eukaryota; kingdom Metazoa; phylum Chordata; class Aves; order Passeriformes; family Pipridae; genus Corapipo; species Corapipo altera. The sequence continues at coordinate 1,576,924 of NW_020884890.1, forward strand.
TCAACATTTCAGTCATACTTCCAGATCTTCAACAGGCCATTCACAGTGTTGGCCACTGAAATGGCTACAAAAATCTAGGCACCAAATTCAAAGCACATTTAAAGCTTAGAATAAAATGATTCCCCATTTGCTATTTTTATTTAAACAAATCCTAACATTTTTTATTAAGTTGCAAATTATTGCAGAGACACACGATCTCAGAATTCTTTTAAAGAACTTAATTCTTTAAATTCTCTTGTGGTTCCCAAAGCAAAGAAATGCTTCACTATGACAGTTAAAATATCAAGGTATAATGTAAAAACAATATGTATTGTTTTTACAACACTAATGTAATCTTTATAAATTAGATTATAACTTAAATTATAACTGTTTTGATGCTGCTCAATCCTACTGTACATTCACTTTAAACAGCATGTTGGATGGCTGGACTCAGAGTAATCCAACGTCTAAAGGAAATGTATATCCCAGAGTGCAAAAATAAATGTACAATTTAAGTAGAAACATACAATGCTTACAAGAATCAGTGTGATTTCATTTAATACAATTTGCAACAGCAGAAAATGAGAATTTGGGTTGATATTCTCAGAGGTAGGCTAGATCTGGCCTCACAAGAAGTATATGGACTTCATTAACAAGGATTCTATTTTAAAATATTGAAACAGAACAATGCAAAAGTATCCTGTTGAACATGGGAAAATTACAAGGTAATTTCATCAAGGGACCTAATCAACTTTGGCTTTCTTCCTGTAGCTTGTGTGTGTCTGTTCTTCTCTCCTTTAAAGAGATACGGAGCCAAATGCTGCTTTAACTCTAGTGTAAACTGGAGACAGACAAAAATTTCCTGCAAAGAAGAAAAACAGAAACCTATCCCAAATGACAACAAATTTTTCTCAGCAACTGTTTTGTTAAAAACTGAATGAAGAGAGCAGAAGACACAAAGTCTGAGAAACAAGTCTGCTCAAAAATACAAAGGCAAATTCCTGTATGTTTGAAATATATGTTCTTTTTAATTCAGAAATCAACCTTCTTTCTAAAAATTACAATTAATTTTTCTCCAGAGAAGTTTTCATGTTTAAAACTTTCCAAAAACTGAATTTTAAATGCAGAATTAATCTGTAATACATGGTATTATGAAATGGCTTTCAGCATGATCTGAACAATGTATAGTCACTTGGGAGAGAATTTCCAAGGCACAAACAGTAGTGAAGCACCTAATTGCTGTTAGAAGTCACTGGGACTAGTAATCACATTGCTGTGTGTGCTTTTGAAAACATCCTAGTCTGAAAAGAGAACTACCTTAGCAACAATACCTCATTCCCCGAAGTTATACATAACTACACAGTAGTGGCTTCTCCAGACAAATGCTCTAGTCATTTCCTAATTTCTAGGATGTAACGTAAACCCTTTATCTCTAGATTAAAAATTTATCTAAAGACAAAGTAATTTAAGGTATTAAATATTTACAAACATCAATAGCTAAGTTCCTGACTCACAGTAAACTTAACAGAGGTTTTGTTTGAATAAAAAGCACTGCATTGCAAGTACTATTTATCTTTCAAAAAAGCTCTTTTGCTAAACCACTCAGGATGCTTTATTATTATCATTACTGCAAAATGTCTGTCCAAATGATCACACTCATTTTCTAATGCTGCTTCTACCATGCCTAAGAGACCTTGTCACATGAGGAACAGCCAGAGGGTAATCTGATCAGGCAGAAGCAAAGTCTACAGGCAGACTTTGACAGGATATTCATTTCAGTACCCAGCAAGAAACTTTCCAATGCTACTCTGTTCACCTATAGACTCAAATTGCCCAAAACATGCCTCTGAAAGCTGTAATAAAGGGTCACACTTTTACCCATTTTGTGAACTAAAACATACACACATCTCTCTAATCCCAGTATAGAAGAGCTCTACTAATTTTAGATCCACGTGGTGCAAAGTGTCATAGCTGTCAGATAGCTGGATACCTGAACCTCAGGCCAAACTAATTTGGTTTTCCAACATCAGTAAGCTATGATCCCCATTTAAGTGCTGATCTATATTTATATGCATTGCAGAACACGTCATTAAATCCTGTAATTTCACATTAACTATGAAACTGAACAATCAAGATATGTTTAAAAGCAAACAAAAAGTTAAAAAGGGACATGTGGCTATAATCAAGTTCATGATTTTGGCCTATGCCACTGGAAAGCCCATCAGAGGCCTAATCCTCCTTGTCTTACAGAAATAGTTACACTAATTGCATGACTGCAATGTACAGAATTTAACCCTCAACATATTTGCCTAGAAACTTCATCGTTTCATAGATTTACTGGCAGCTATTATCATCTTGTACAAAATCCAAAGAATTGATAGACTAACACTTGCCAGCAAAATGATGTACTCACCAGGTATCGTAAAATTAAAACTGGAAACATACTGACTTGCTTTTAATGCCGGTACAGACAAACAGGAACAACCTAAAGAAGGGCTGATTTCAGCCAGGAATATGCCTTATCAAAGGCTGAGCTATTACTTGAGCCCAAGTCTTGGGAAGAGGCTTGCATGAGTGGGTTTCCAAAGCCAGTCTTTCCCCACAAAAGCACCAGAGTCTGCCTACACAGATCGACTTGTAAGATCTGGCTATTAACATGCCCTTCAGGATTTGACCAGTGGACTGAAGTGTCTTTGTAAGCATTGTTTCACCTGTTTGAAAGCTGGGTTGACTGGAAGCATTCAGTACATGAATATTTTCACCCACTACAGAAAATCAAGGCTTTGTTAAATTAAACAGCTTTAATGATGTTTTACAGGAAACATTTCAGGCATGCAGCAATAAGCTGCATTCATATTTGACCTTTACAAAACTTTATTCTTTTAACGCTGAACTTATAAAATACTTGCACTTAAAAGCATGTGAATAGGCCCATTTTTATTTTACGCACTTAATTTCAAGTACATGTTGAAATGGTGGAATAAATTCCTCAAATCAGGCATGTTCTAAATAGTGTAGAGGGGAAAAAATAACGCATAATCTGGTTTTCAAGCACAGTATCACTAGAAATAACCCAGCTAGATCACAGCTCACAATTGCAAACACCTCAACCAAAAATATAAACTAAGCCAAAACAAACTTTTTAACACAGTAATGACTGAAGATTATTTTCCTTTCCCCCCCCCCCTCAGTTTTCACTCTACAAAAAGAATGATGAAATATTCCTTTGAGCTCTATTTAAAGATGTTGCTGACTCAGTGGGAATTGGGAAGTACCAGAAAAGCAACGAAGCAGACCTTTCATCTCTGCCCCAATTCACCTACCAAAGATATTTGAACTGATAGCCAAATTCTGTCTGTCTTAGTCAACCCAACAGGTATCTGTTAAAATCATGGAGAAGCAACTGTAGTTTATATATAACTCAGCTTCAGAAACTGCTGCCCATATCTTGAGGCCTTTACACAGACAAATCTCACTGAATTGGCCAGCATTCAAGTTCTTGTTATTTTACTCCAAGGCCTCTTCAACTTCGCTCAAGTGAAGAGCTCATACAAGTCAAATCAGCAAGATCTGGTTCTTATTTAGGATGAAACACACCCAACAAGATATCCCATCTTCAAGCACTTTGAAAGTTAAAACTTTCTGCTTAAATAAAGAGGATGTTGAAGCAGAGTAAGACTGCAGGTTTTATATTTTTATGTAGCCTAAGTTGTCCATTAATTTTGGTTGACTTCAGGCAGCACAAGAGCTATTATGTTTCCATCTCTAATTGAAGACATTTTCTGTTGGCTAAAATCCTTTCTTCCCAGGAGGCTAACTTGCTGTAGGAAATGTACTAGGAACATGGGAAACAGTGTCTCGTTGTTGAAGATTTGCATGGTGGTAAAGAAAGGATTAGGTGACATGCAGCTGGATAATCCATACATGCCCTCCACTAATCAGCAAAAAGGGCTTTCCCATTTGAAAAAAAAAAAAGTGATCAGTTCCAAGGCTAGTTACTACCAGCACCTTAAAGAAGTCAGAGAACACCATCCACAGTGGAAATTCCTTGCAAAACTAACACATATCTGGCATCAGGTTTTGTTATGCCAAAGCACCTAATCAATCAGGATTTCCTTCTATGTTAAAAATCAGAAGCCCTGAAGCAGGAGATCCAAGTAGTTCACAGCTGAGAGCCCAAAGAGCAAGATTTCTGATGACTGAAAATTCAGGTCACTAACTTCAAAGCATAAATGAGGAAATTTAGAAATTCACAGATTCTGAACCCAGGAGCACCTGTCAGGGCCCCTTCTGTCTTTTGCTCTAGGAAGCCACCTCTGAAGAAGAATATCTCTGGACCAAGTCTGATACCGAACACATGTAAGACCCTCCAAATTCCTAAAATACAGCAGCAGTTCATTTTTAGATGTACAAAAACCATTCTGTGTGAATGCTCCCTTCCTGAATTCAGCTCAAAGGAGCTGCATGACAGGCATCTATTGTTTTTGATCTTAATTCAAAAACTGTACCCAAACAATGCCAGAACAGCTTTACTTGACACTACCATCAATCAATCATTAGAAAAAACTACATTGCTTCTGAACCCTACACAGGCAATAAAATGCATCAGATGACCCGCTAGCTCTCTTCCATCTCCAGCGTCATTGTTCTCAGAATACAGAACCAGAGCTGTTTGCTGTCTTCAGCTGAATGTGTAGTATTACAGATCTTTTTAAAGCAAGAGAGCAATGCCAATAGTGAAACACAATGTACTGAAGTTTAAACAACCCAACCCAAGTTTTGCTATCCCTAGTCCCAGACTTGCCCCTCCTTCCTACAGAGACAGGGGCTATGCAGTGAGCCCAAAGTACCCAAAGGAAGCCCTCATCAGGCACCTGAACCAAACAAAATATTCATGTGATACCTTTCCTAGCATTAACAACAATTTAGTGATGTCCCTGAAACGCAAGGCTGTGTTTTTCATGGGCGGTCACGTTAAGCTTAATTTCCTAACAGATCTGTTTCCTCTGGATGTAGATATACAAATCTACAGCCTTAAAAGGTCTGCATGGCCAGATAACCCTGTATATTTTAAACTTTTAGAGCTTACATGATTGGAAGAACATTACTGAATAACTGTAATTTATTCAACATTTAACTCAATGAATGAGCTCTTTTTCAGATACCACAAGCGCGCGGTCATTAACAGATATGCCCATATCAATAAGGATGTCAAGGGAGACAACTTAGTTACCTAATTGTTCAAAATGTTGCAGCAAAAAGAAGATTGTTGCAATTGCTATTCAAATAAATGTTTACTACCTCAACTGAAAAATATATTAAGAAGTTTTATTGAAATTAACTAACCATTTCAGAGGGATGATATATAGAAGTTCATTGCCAGTGTATTACTTCAGATTTATAGCAGAGGAAATCTAATAAAAATACTGAATTTACAACTTAAAATGGTGATCTTCAAATATTTAATGTTTAAATAATGATGGTATGGAACAATGCATAATTATGCCATTAGATAGAGGTGGCATTTAATGTTTTAACAATTACATGTACATGAAATACTATTGGACATTTTCTTACTTATCAAGAAGGTTGCGGGCTAACAATTTTATTAATTTTGTTCCCAGGCAATGGTGAGAGAGTTATTCTTGCTGCTTTGTAAGTTAAGTTCTTTACAATCTCCTAGAGTCAAATATAGTTTGAGACAAAGTCGAACCTTTAGTTATAATAACAAATATTTGTACAATTTCTCATCTACCTATTCAGTCACAAACAAGATGTATAGTTTATCTGAAGCATTTTACATATTTCACTAGATGTTTTATTGCCACTCTCACATAAAGGCTTTGGCTTTGAATGCTTCAAGATGCTCCCAATAAAGAAGCTTTTTTTTTCCCCCCTGAATAAGCAGCTTGATTCAACAGAATTTCTAAATCATCTGAGATAACACGACTTCTTTTCTCCACCAAAATGCTTCATACTGTCAAATATTTACTACATGAATCAATGAAAAATAAATAAAACATTGACAACCAGCAACTGAGTGGACCAAGAATCAGAAAATAACACTCTCTTCTCCCATAGCAAACAGCACTTCTGTGCTATCTCAGATTTAGCAAACAGTTGCCTAATTATTTACTGTCATACGATCAGCAGACTGAATTTCGAGACACACAAATATCCTGCTTTTCAACTGTTAAAGCAACAAGGTACTTGGCATTGCAAGGTCTTCAAGATTGCAGCCTACTTTGGCTGCAGAAAAGGATGAAAAGTAAAATTTTCCCTTTTCTACATTTGAAAAGGGCAGCTTTTATCTTCCTAAACCAACATCTTAATGATGCAGCATCACACAATCCCAAGACTTCCAAGACAGGCAATGAATTTTGTACAGCTGACTCTGCTAGTTACAGTACTCAACAGCTGGGACATAGATAATCTGGCACCCTGATAATACCCTAAATGAGTAGGAGAGTGTTCTGCAGACTGTAACAAGGAAAAAAAAGAAAAAGAAAAAAGAACTATCAGCATTAAAATTATACATTGGAGCTCGTCTTATAAAGTCAACATGATTTGCATTCAATTAAAAAAGTTACTAAAAGAGGTGTTTACAAAAATGAGAAATTCAGAGAAACGGCACTCCCTCTTCAAAGCCTGTATTGTAGCAATTCTTTTCTGATTAGATCAGCTCCCATAGCAAGTCATCAGAACAACAATTGCTGTAGTGAAGTCATACTACTGGGACTCGAATGGGAAATCATGACTGGCTTGGAAACACATTTTAAAAAATAATGTGTTTTCCAGGTTTCCAATATATCTTAATTAAAACAAGTCCAAATCTTTACCTCTGCTCCAAATGGCTGAATAAAGTATACCTTGAATAGCAAAACACAGCACACCAGTATGCCAAATATGACACGGAAAACTAAGACAACAGAAACTAGATCCTTCCAAATAATTTCAGGATTTGGCTGTCACTGAAAATACCGTGTGAATGGACTCAATATTACCACCATAACATTATATACTCAAATACTTTCAGAATGTGCTTATTTTTTATAGATATGTAAATTAGTTTTTGGAGTTTAACTAAAATCCTTTTGTTCCCCAACACTGAAAACTAAATCTTTCAGCCCTTTTCCTGATAAAGGTCCCCTTGAAATAGGGGAAATGAGGTTTAATCTCTTTCCCAGGTTTTAAAGCAAGAAATCAAAGGTAATCCAAAGTATAATAGCAGTGCTTTGGGTTAGAACCAGAACAGAAAAACAAGTTTTCTCAGTGCTTATTTACAAAGTATACAGTCCATTAGATCTAAAATTCTGCAAAAATCAGTTCAGCTACATATAAACTGATGACCTAAGAAATAGGGGAGAATGGAATGAAAATGTGCTTTTGAAGATGAGGGTAATCAACAAACGGTAATTATTTGTCTCAACTAAAATGTCCTAATGCATTTCAGTACAGAAACAGTGCACATGCTCCATAACTGCATTGACACAACGGGCAACAGACACAAAGGAGTCATTAGTCAATACTGTTAATGACACATGAAATTGCAAGTGACATCGGTATAAAGTAAACTCGGATCTGGCAAGTTCTCACAGTCAAAATAACCATGTGTAAAGGGTTTATTTTTCAAAATATTACCACTAGCAACCTGGAATAAGTAAAATCAGTTATCAGGATCTTCAAATCAAGCTGTCTTAAACTATGCCACTCCCATTCCCATCGGTGGAAATCATTTAACAAAAATCTTCAGAACTGACTGGAAACATACAGCTGAAAAAAAATCAGATACGAAATCTAACCTACCTCATTCTCTAACATTACAATAGGACTCAGCACTGCAAATATCAGCATATGCTGTGACATGCTGTAAAGACTATTTCAGGGATGAAGATTCGGTCTAAACAGTTAACTCCATCCCTTTCGCACTTGAATTAAAATCAGTCCTGTAACACTTTTGATAAGCTTTTTCAGATTTAGTACTAGCAAATGTATTGAAAAACAGCAATGAATCATCCAAACCACTCCTTCTGTTCTGATGTATTTAATAAATCAATGTAATTTGCATTTCTAGCAAGATGAATTTAGCTATGTGTATCATTGTTACAATAAACGTGGTTTTATCCTTATTTTTCTATATCTGATGAGAAAACTCAGGTGCTACAGGAACTAAGCTCATTCTTTGCCCGACTACCAAAAAAAAAAAAAAAGTAAATAAATAAAAAGGTAAAAATAAACCGAAGCTTTAAATACGAATGCGCATCGAGACATAAACCACTGTGCCCGCACTGCACTTGAAAAACAGACTTTTAAACACACGAGAGAGCGTGTCACCGACTGGTGAGGTGACACGGTATTTCAATTTATCGCAGAAGCCGCCCACGTCCGCCGCCTCCAGATCCACCCAACTCGGGGCCACCAATGTCCCCACCTGGCCGCCAGCGCCAGAGGCTCCTGGGTCCGCAGCCGCCACACCCGGCGGGGCGAGCTGCCACTCAGGCGGCTGCGGTGGCACAAGGAGCGCTGCCCTACCTTTGTATCTCTCCAAGACATCTTCATAGGCTTGCAGGTACTCTTGCTCCTCGGCGTAGAAATACGCGCCGGGGGAGAGGTAGCCAGCCATGGCCGGCAGCTAGCCTAGCCTAGGCTCGCCTAGCCTAGCTTAGCTTAGCTTAGTTTAGCTTAGCTTAGCCTAGCCCTGCCCTGCCTTGCCCTGCCGCCCGCCCGAGCGGCTCCGGACGGCCGGGTAGCCCCAGGGACGGCACAAGAAAAACCCCGGCAGCAGCGAGAGGGAGGCGGGTGGGGGGCGGCGCTGCCAGCCCGGCCGAGGAAACGCCCCCCGGCCGCTCGTGTTTCGGTGGCCGCCCCTCTGCGCTCCGAGAGGCGGCCCCAGCCGCAGAGCTCGGCTCCAGCCCCATCGCCGAGGCACCGCCTTCGAAGCCGGCGAGCTCTCACCACCTCCCACCACCCCCCGTGCTTTTGCCCCGGCCTCCTACGGGATGAGAAGGGCGGCGGCCGCCGAGGCAGGAACGCGGCGCCCGCGGCACTGACGGGGTTGGCGGGGACACTGTCACCCTGCGGCGCTGGCGCTGAGAGGCCGCAGCGCGACGGACACCGCCGGGGACTCGCGGGCAGGGACCGAGCAGGAACCCCAGCGCCCGCAACCAGGCGGGGCGGGAGCCCCCGCTATACCGGCGGAGGCGGGGGACCGGCCCCGCCGCAGGTGTCACCGCCGCTCGCCCGCCCCCGGCCGCGCCCCCACCGCCCCCTGGCCCTGACCCCGCCCCGGAGCGGTCCCTGCTGCCCTAGCCCCGGCCCTCGGGTCCCCCGCCCTGCGCACCCTGCCCGCTGGGCTGGGCTGGACCGGCTCCGCAGCTTCCCCCCCGCCCCCACTCGCGGCTGCATCCTGCGGCTCGGGGGAGCTCGGCTCCGCAGCGCGCCCGCTGCCCCCTCCAACAGCGCCGCTAAGATGGATTACCCTGGGAAATGGTGTCCCGAGAAGGGACCTACCGAGGCGCACACAAAAGGGGGGTGGCTGGGGGGAACAACAAGGGTGTTACCGGGGAGCACCGGAGCCAGCTGCATCTTTCTGGGATTCATTTACAGGCATTTTCCAGCTCTCGCCGGGGAGAAGCGGACCTCCGCCCTATTTTCGACAACATTTGTCGCTGGTCCGCGGCCCAGCGCCCGCCGGCGTCTCCGGCACACCCGGCGCTCCATCCCGGTCCCGGCCTCCCCGGGGCGCAGCCCCGGCCCCGAGCGGACAAAGACCGGCTCCTGGTCCCCCGCCCGCGCGGAGCATCATCGGCCGCCGCCGCCGCGGCCTCTCCGCCCTGCGGGCAGTCCAGCGCCGCTTCCCCCCTGGGCGGGCGACCCAGTGCTCCCTCGGCCTTGCGGGCCGGAGGAAGCACCGGCACTGGCTGAGCCGACCCCCGCCGCGGCTGCAGCCCCCGGCCACTGATGTGTTTTCACATGAAAGTTTAACAGGCGCACCTGCGCGCGTTTCGCCTCTCCTTCCACACGCATCAGTTCACCCAGCCGGAAAACGCGGCCAAAGAGCTTAGTCACCGCCTGGCGGGGCTGCGCTCTGAAAGGGAAGGGACGAGGGTCCCTCTACCCCCCGGCCGCCCCCTGCCCTGCCGTTCCCGGCCGCGCCTTACCGGCGATGCGCAGCACGGCCCGCTCGGCGGGGTCCAGCACGGAGCCGCCTTGGATCTTCCGCTTGGACCGCTCATGTTTGGGCAGGTTCCAGGGCAGCGTGTCCCCCGGCGCCGGCGACACCGTCCCCGACCTCTGGCTGAAGTCCTCCTCATCGGAGAAATCGGCGGAGGACGACATGGAGCATCGGTAGGACGCGTTGCCGGAGCTCTGCACGGGGAGACAGACAGACAGACAGGGTGCGTGGGGAGCGGCTCGGGACCGGGGCCTCAGGTGGCATCGCCGAATACCCGCCCCGCGTGGCGTGGAAAACCATCTCATGGGAAAAGGAGGATAGGAGAGAGGGACGCCGCTCACCATTGCCGTGAATTTAGGGGGGAAGAGGGGTGCGTGTGCGGAGTGCCGAGGGAGATCCTCCAAAAAATATCCGGTCTTTAGCAGGTGTGCATTTGGAGGGATGTCTGGGGAGAGCCGTGGCCTGCGGCTGGGCAACCAGCTCGCAAATGAGCCTCCCACTTCCCCAACAATAAACCCAGCAGCAACAACAGCCGAAAAAAAACCCAACAACCTTCCCGGCTACAGATCGATGGCGTTTGGCTCCCCCGCCAGGACAAGGGGAAGATTTGCCATCCCCGAGTTGCTGGTGAAATCGTTGATGTAAATCCGCCCCCGGGGCAGCCCCACGCCGGGCTCTTTGTTACCGGCCCGGGCCCCGCAGGGCCCCTTCTGCCCCGCGTAAGCGGGGGCAGCCCGGCGCGGCTGGACAGCGGGGACAGGGGCAGAGAGAGAAGGAAGGAAGGGATACGATTTCTCAGAGCAGCCCCTTTGGGTAGCAGGGCACCCATGGACGGCCTTCAGTTACACTTTGCGAAGGCGGCTTCGGCAAACAAACGACTGATCTCGCCATGTAGATTGTATCCACCTTCAGGCTTCCCAGCTACCCATAAAAAGAGTTCTTCCAGAAGCGTAAATAAACACTGATGCAGCGCAGGGAGAGGGCTGTTGCCATTTCTGGCTTCCCTGTTTAGAGTGAAGTGGGAAACAGAGATGTCTGAGATACAACATTTCAGCACCATGTTGAAATTTAGAGTACATTATTATACACAGGTTATCAGGACACAATGGAGGGCAAGGTGCTATTTCTCTTCCACTGCATTTTCTGATTGGAGAGACTTGTGATTTCTACAGGGCATTTGACAAGAAAACTACAGATTTTATTTGTGATTCTTGCGGGATCTACTGTGATAGTCTTTCAAAAGTGCAACCTGGTGCTCGTCCAGTTATGGTGTTCATTTTTAGGTGTATGCTCTTCTCAACTTGGAGAGGTGTAGTAAAATCATAGAATCAGAAAATAGTTTGAGTTGGAAAGGACATTTAAAAACTAATTACAACCTCCCTGCCATAGGCAGGGACACCTTCCACTAGACCAAGTTGTTCAAAGCCCCATCCAACCTCGCCTTGAACACTTCCATAGCTTTTCTGGGCAACCTGTTCCAGTGCCTCACTGACTTCATAGTGAAGAATTACTTCCTTATATCTAACCTGAATCTACCCATTTCCATTTTAAAGCCAGCATATTTTGTTATGCAGAGACAGCCTCATTCAGCCATTCTAAATTCCAGATTTTTTAGATACTAAGGCAGCTAATATTTTAGGCTTGTCCTGTAGTCTTTTTTTTTTATTATTATTATTTAGGGGCTTAAATGGTACATTTATGTACAGAAGAAATTTGTATGGTGACTGAGATCTGATAAAACTTATTGTTGCTGTCTGAACCTTTTTACTGTCAGTTATCATAGGGATTATTTTACCCATTTTAAAACTCAGAACCTGCATAATCCAGAGGAATAACATGATGCAGTCTTTGCCATGCATAGAGGTGCCAATAATATACAGTTAAATAATCTGCTATAATAAGAGGGTATCTCTTATTAGTAGTTTTCCCTCCTTCACTTCTATCCCAATCCTCTTTTCTCCTTCTGCAATACTTCCTGGTGAAGTTCTAAAGGGGAGAGTTGAGAGGAAGGGAATGAATACCAAAAACACAGTTAACTGAATTCTTGTTCACTGTACTGTGATGTGGAGAGAGCAAGAGGTAACTTCAGAAAAACAGAAACATGAGATGTCTGATACCAGCTCTGATTGCCTTCATAATTAGTTTTACTGCAGAGACTATTTTTCTGTCAGTTTGTATAAGTTAAAACTGTAGGATCTCATAAAGCGTGACAGTCACATACAGGTGTCTTCCTGATGGGAGCTAGAAGTGTTTAGCTTGCTGCAAGGTATAAAGGGCACTTTGCTGTACCACGTGTGGCTACCAGGGCTCCTGATGTGCTTAGTCAGAGATTAGGTTCCTTGTGGCCTGTCCTTAGCTCCAGATTTTGCCCTAGAAAAGAAAGTGTTGTCTTTAATCCCAGCTCTAAACATCCTGCTTCAGGCCTGCACCTTCTTTTGGCTGCTCAGCAACCCTCTATATCTTTGGATCACAGAGACCCATGGAGATTTAGCCTTTCAACTTCTTCACCTTCTTAATTTCTAGCTTATAATATGAGAATTAAAAAGAGCCCAGACAAGGTGTTGTGAGGATGCTACAGCAATAGTTTGTTAGTATTTATGTAGCAGCTTGGAATATGCAAGGACAAAGTACAATAGCAGTTGTTATTGAAGCTTTTGGAAAAGATCTTTCAACTCACAGATTTATCTTTGAAAGTAAGCTATAAATTTTATCCAGTAGGATTTCCTTTTCTCAAAAGAGGCCTTCATAGCCCATTCTTATTTTTAATAACACCTCCTTATACCCTTAGAAACCAAAAGCACTGTTGAGTGGTCGTTCCATATGCACCATCGCTCTATTGAGATGTCAGTTTTAGGGAAAGGAAGTCCATCCTTCTGGTCAGCTTTGCTCCAATACTGGAAGATAAACTGTGTGAGAAAACCCCACTCACACAGTTATGAGCATTCAAACTGAAGAGGCAATGGTAGAGCAGTCTTTGGCATCTATGTGTATTACAACTAGCTTTTAAGTTGTCCTACCTTACTTAATGCATGAATTAACAAAATTAATGAATAAAACCCACTTTAGCTTCTAACTCTTCAAGAATCATTTTGTTTCATTTTCAGAACAAAGTAGGAAGCTCAGAAAGGAGTTCTTCATAAGAGCAGAATCTAGCAAACTCACATCTAAGAAATGTTAACTTCTAACTTAATTACAGTTTACTTTCTTATTCAGTGTGGAGATACCTCTGAGTGATGTGTACACAGAGCTATTGAGCATGTAAGTGTTTTTAAAAATCTCGACTTTGCTATTCCAAAGATGTTTATAACGAACTGAGCAACTTTGCTTGAGTAAATTAACAGCTTTGTTAAGAAGTTTGTAGTTGCTCCCCTTTTGTTGTTCACAACATGTGTACCACTCATCCCACTGGACTGTTTGTTTCTAGCAAATATATTTTCCATGATATAGCTGTAAGTCCCAAATAAGGATTCAATTATTATAGCAAAAAATTAAGCAGTTTAAAAACAGGAAATGAAGCAGAACATCTGTTCTGAAAAGGGTCCCTGGCCAATTAGGACAGCATGTGGAAAAAAACATGGTTATATTCGGTTAAAATCAAAATATGTAAGGCACTTCTGTTATTTCTCCATAAAGCATATTGCTGTATGCAAGTGAAAAATGTAACTGTTAATAACACAAATAATTTTGGGGGGCTATGTGAGTCAAGTGTCTTTTATATCTGCTAAAATATTGATCCCCCTTACTTAGCCTACTCTGGGACTTAGCAAGGGTCAGGGCTTGACCATTCTTAGCTTCAAGGCCCGTAAGGTCACAGCCCAGATGCTCTAACTGCTTATTCTACACCTCCGATTATGCATTCTTCCTGCTCATTAGCCTGGGGGCCTCTCGGCAGCCTCTCTGGCTGATGCGCAGGAGCGGCTGCCTTTGCAGTGCGGGTGTGCATCCGGCAGCCGGGCCGCGGGAGCCCCGTGGTCCCACAGGAGCACCCCTAAGCGGAGTTCTGGCAGCATCCAAAGCCCGGGATTGCACGTGATGCACCGTTCGCTGCCGGTGCCGCAGGGGGGTGCACAGCGCACACGGAGTCCCCACCGCCGCGTCCCGGGAGGCAGAGGGCTCCACGGAAGCGACATGCAGAGCCAAACCCCCTTCTGCCAGAGCCTGCTGGCTTCTCTGTAATCAGGTGATTTGCAGCAGCCGCCTGAGAGTCAGCCTTGCTGCTGTAGTTTCCAGTAAAGGGGATGATTTCAAAGAAATATTTAGCATACTTCTTGTAAGAGGGATTTGGCCAAGTACCAAGGCATGCTTTCCCTTGAGGAGGGAAAGGAGTGCTGTTTGTCACAGGTAAGGTGCTGTGGAAGATCAGGTGGAAGCTAGCTGGAAGATCGTGTAGCTGGAAAATGGTATATAGTAATGCACACCACCATAGATCAGGTAAGCCACCTGTGAATAGGACCTGATGGGGTCAAGAACACTGGTGGCCAGTGCACTGTCATTCCTCAGGGCAGAAGCATTAGCCGAGGTCAGATTTTAAATTCAGTCAGGCAACCCAGCTGGGAAAAGCTGCTGCGAGGCTGATACCAAATTATCGTCGTATTGCAAAAATTCCCCAACCCTGTGACACATCGGATATTGTGCTGGCCAACTGAATTATAATCAAATAACTTGTACTTTCGCATTTTATCTCTAAGATGATTTTCCACTGCAGTGAATCCTTTCACACTGGCTTTTGGAAGCTATGGGAAGTACAGTTTAGTTATGAGTTATTTATATTTTATTTATACTACACTATCTCAAGAATTCCTGGAATACATTTTCTTTTCTATCATGTTCATTGTGGGAAAATGGATAAATATGAACAGAAATGAAGCAATAATGATTTTACTGAGTGTGCTTCAGCGAAATTCCTTCTAATTTAGAATAATCAATTGAAAGTAACAGGCTATTTTTGTCCTTTAACATCCCAGATTAAATGATATTAAAGTGGATCAACTTTTAAAGTAAAATAACTTTACAAATTTAAGACAAAATCTAGGGCAACTGAATGTTCCCATTAGTAAATCTTTACCACTTTAACCTGATTAGATGATAATGCACTGCAGAATACAAAACATCCAATGTATGTAATCAGGCTGTGCAACTGCATGTTGTCAGAAATTATCAAAATTCAAAACGACACAAATGACAGTACAAACAAGGGCAATGTAAAACCAACTATGATAAGCTTAAAAAAATTCACCAGTGGAGACACAGTCATATTAAATGAATATTTTTCTCTGCTTCTGTGCCAGTCGTTTAAGGGGACATACGTACTTATCAGGATATAAAAAAGTATTACAGATTTTCTGGGTTTGTATTTAATCTTATTTAACAATAAACAGAAAGCTGGAAGGCAAATACACAAAATCTGAAAGTCCTGAGCATCCGGGGTCTGACTCTACGTTAAACTGCCTTTGCAAACAGGTAGGCTTTTCAAACATCAAGACAACATCTACTTTCTTTGTAGAGAGAACTTACATTCTTTCTTTCTAAAGATAGGAGAAGGTGGAAATAAGCATTCAGTGTTTATTCTATCACATGCACTTTGAGCCCGTGCCTGTATTTATACAAAGAAATTCTGATGCTTTCATAGGCTTTCATAGGGATATTTTCTGAATGCTAAGTAGGTCATCCTCTACCACTCCCCCACTTTGAAAATAATCTTATGGATGCATCTTTCATGGAAGAAATACGTTATTTGAGAACATGAAATTCAAAGTGTATAAAAGGGCTACATCCATGTATGCGCTTGGGCGTTACAATACAGTTTTGTAACATCAAACTATGTTTACTGGATAACCACCTACTTACATATCTAAAAGTGATGTGATGCGAAACAGCTTTTGGTAGAACCAAGCAGTCAGAAAAACTTGGTCACTCAGCATGATGCAACATCATTCTTCAGGGACATAAGGCATCCCAAAACCTTCTTCTGAAAGTCCTCCTTAGTCATCCTTTCATAACAGCAGAGAGCACTAGTTTCTTTTGAACTCTAAGAAAAGTGAAGCGGCTGTTTGTCTTTTCCTTATTGTCATAAGAAGCTTGAAACCTAGGCTCAGACCCTCATCTCCCAGCAGCCATTCTGGAGATTATTCCACAACAACCTCCTGGTTGAGGAAGTGGTACATGTTTAACAAAAACGAAATTTAAGATTCTTAGATGTAGGATGAGAAAATAGGAAGAGTAGTGCTCCACATCAGAACACGCAATGCTCTCTCTGGGCAGATGAAAGTGCTGGGCTCTGATCCCTGCTGTAATGACTGCTTATACATTCTGTTTTAAGTAGTAATTGGATAAAATATTGAAGTAGTTCTTGGATGGGACATGTGCAATGGAAGCAACAGGAACCACTGCACAGCTCATGTATGAATTCTGCAGAAATACACCAAATTTCAAGTACTTATTGGTCTGAAGTGATACCATCTTCTATTAGCTAAAAAAAAGAAATTAGTGAATATTACACTACAAGTAGAGTTTCCGTTTCATTTACTTCATTTATTGATAATCTCTTTCAGGATCAGAAAGTTGATAGACACATTTGTAACTCCCTAGTAGCTGTGAGATTGAGCTGAGGGATTAGATGCTGTCAAGATAATCTCCACAGACCTCAGCAACTTTCACCAAGGAAGGTAGTCATCATAAGAGAAAAACAGAGCACTTAAAGTATGTTGCTGTGCAAGGAAAACCTGCTTGTTGTTTTTTCTTTTTTAAATGAATATGTTGAAAATCAAGGCATGCTTCATCCAGTGTATGAAGCAAACCTGTATGCAAGTGGGGCCAAATAACATTCAGCTTAATAACTGTACCAAAGCCATTAGTTCTTTAGAAAAGCTGCTTAGTAAAATTGTGCTAACAAAAAGGCAGATTCTTTTTGAATGTCACTTAAAAATTATTAATATCATCAACATGACAGCCATGATATGTTACATATTTGATCCATTCCTTTATTCCTCACCTATTTCCTCTACTTAGTTTTGCAATATGAATTGCAGGATTTCATCTTGAAATAGCTTACCTACATTATAGTAGCCAACAGAAAGGTACTAAAGGTTTTGCAGATGGGGAAATAATGTTTGGAGCTCTTGAGTATCTCAGAAGTTACAGCATAGGTAATAGGTATTTTAGTTCAGTTTTATGTTAAAACAATCAGCAAAATATAAGTGATTTTCCATTATAATTATCACTATCTTATTTCAAAATTAATGCTTCATATATTGATACCTAAAATGTCAGGATTTCATGGTCTCAAAATCATGAATCAGTTCTGTACAACAAATGCATAGACCTTAGATGACTGTTGAATGTAACTGTTACAAAATACTTTCCATTACATAAAAATAAATTTTGTATTAATTTTTAATTGCAGCTATCTTGCTGCAATTATTCCCTTGGTCTGCCAGACACAAAAGAGCATAACATGACCAAATAACTAAGATTTGAGGAAGGCACACAGAGTGTTATCTGCCTGTTATGCCTACAAGACCAACCAAGTAACAGAGGAAGAGTCTGGAATAAGAAATCATCTAGCTTCAAATCCTTTCCTCAGCCTCCTAAACTTCTCATTGTAGATTGTATTGTATTATATATTTATGTTTTACTAGCAAACCAAATTACTCTTGCTATAAAAGGTATATCAGAGTGTAATAACACTCTGGACAATAAAGAGCAAATTAAAGTTCTAAGTAGCTTTTGAATCTCTGATGGACACAGATTGTTTTCAAGAAAAATTAAAAAGAGGACATAGAAGAATTTTTTTTAATTACATTAAGAAAATCTAAACCAGTAGTACTGATATTCTGCTTTTAGTAACAACTGTTAACACTCCCCACTTATAAATTTTCCTCCTTATAGAATTAAACATTTTTTTACCCTTTTCAAACTGTTTCAATCCCATATTTTAAAACTAAATTTGAAGACTTGATCCAGGAATCAATTAACATTTAACTATTTGAAAATACATATTCTTATAATTACACACACACGCACGTGTTAAAATTAAATTATTAATTTAAGACTGTTTTATTTTATAAAATTCATTTTAAGTTGCCTTATCTTAAGCTTGGTTGAAAATATTCCCTGCCCAGGGTTGAATTTCCTTGAAATTTTTAGTAAAAGACTGTCTGAGAAGCCTGAGAGCAAGATTATGGAAATATCCAGTAGTTATTTGTAAACACTAAAAAATATCCCAGTGATATTTTTGAGAAGACTCTAGGCTTTGGGATGAATACTTCAAGCATGAATATGCTTTAAGCTAGACATAGGCCTTTTGCCATCTTTGTTAAAAATCTGTCTACATTTGTCAGAGTGATAAGTCTTTGAGATATAAATATCATCTGCCATTCCTGGCATCAGGGAGTATAAAGTAAAGCTTTTAAACTCTAGGTTTGATCTCACTACTCTGACAGGAAAGGTGCTCCAGAACCTACTGCTGTCTTGATTACAAGTGATCTTCCAGTTGCCACCTCAACCTTATTCCTGGTCTTTTGTGGGTTTTTTGCAACAACAGTGTTCATTTCCTTAAATAACCCTTTTTTCTTCCTCAATACATTTGTAGCCTGCATTGTACCTCCTCTCAGCTTTTTTGGTTTTGTTGAGCAAGTTAACTTCTTTTAACCTCTCCTTACCTATTAGTAGTCCTTCTTTGCAAAGTTAAATAGTTTGATTTAACTATTCCTAGCACTCAGGTAACTACCAAAGTCATTTTATCAGATTTATTTTTTTTAATAAGACCATGTTTGAATTTCTTGACTAAAATGTCTTCAGTGTATCATCTAAAATGCCTTCAGATTGGCAGTCGCTAAACAAAGGCTCTCCAGACTCCCAGGAGTCTTAGAGCTGCCAGACCAATACCCCAGCATCACAGAATGACCCAGCAAATTCATCTTCGTAGCTCTTACCTCCACACTCACAACACCTACCATCCCCACCAAGGAGCTGAACAGGATCCTTCCAGCTTGGAGATCCAGAGGCAAAACTAATCTTTGCATCTAATAGTTACTTGCCGCGGTTTCAGGTTGATGGCAGCACGGACAAGAGGCATGGAGAGCAGGGGAGGGCAGGCACCAGACCTGACAAGCAGGAGACTGTTTCTTTTATGCTCTCCGTGACTCGCTCGGCCGTGCTTAACCAGCAAGAGGAAGAAGCTGTATGATCTAAATGTAGAGAGGACAAACACCGGAACCGGCGTGCTGGAGGAAAGGGCTATAGAAATACACCGGGACTGACAGCCTGAGGGACAAACACAGAGATTGTCAGAGTCTGGGAGCTGCAGCTGAAGAGCATTCAAGAGAGCAGCAGACTCTGTGGATAAAGACTAGAGGAGAAATGGACTTGGAAGGTAACTGTTGGGAATAGTAACCACCAATTCTGGAGAGAGTGGATCAGGGGAGAGCTAAGGATCTGACACACTGGCAGGAAACTGCTATTGCCTCAGCAAAAGGCTCTGAACAAGGTATTTGATTAACAAGGAGGGGAGGAACTGTGTGTGAGAATGTGTCAGAGAACAGACAAGGACCGAGGAATGGAGTATGCAACCAGAGGCCACAGGAGACACAGAAATCAAAGAGATTGGTTGAACAAGTGCCTCAGAGCAATGAGAGGACTGACTAAGTGAGCGTGGGAAGGGCTGTGACATGGAGGAGTGAAACAAGAACTAAAAGTGAGAGCAGAAGGGCAGAGGTCAGCAGAGGAGTGAGGACTGGACAGTGAGGAAGGAGCTAGTGGTAGAGCAGAGGCAGGTCAGAAGAAGGCTGGAGGAGACATGGCAGAAGGAGCCACATTTGGAAAGAATGAGCACAGGAAAGCACATTCCCCCAAGAAGCGTGGTAGGAAACAAATTTCACCCCAATTCCAACCATTAGCAAACATCTGAGAGTTCCTCTAGAAAAAAAATACCTGTTCCACTGTGTTAGTGGTTCATATGGAGGAATACAAGTGTCATCAATCTCTCCCTGAAATCCAACAGCAGAATTTTCTGTGGTGTAGTTGAAGTGTCAAAACCTGCCTATAAGCTACACAACAGAGCTTTGTTTTTATGTTTTTAACAACATTAGGAAATTAAACACAAAGTTCCTGTTAAAATACTTTCCTTAAGGCTGCAAAGTTAAGCACTGAAATGTTACCAAATTCCATATTTAAGGTTCACCATGCAGCCTTAGTTCAACCTGCTTATTTTTAAGTCATGATGCAGTCATAATGACGTGATCGTATACTATTACATCCTCACTGTCTTTCTCTTATTCAGTGCAAATGATGGGTGATATTCACTCCATAGACAGTTATTCAGTGTTTTGCTTTGTGATCCTCAGTGCAATGGGCAGCCTCAGAATTTAACTTACTTCATGCTATTTAAATACTGGTGTGAAGAAGAAATTATTATTTCACAGACTGTTTTGTGCTGCTTATTACTACAGTAGTATCTGACTGCTTCACTACCATTGCACAGCATGCAAACTGAAACCAGGAGGTCAATTTTATTACCTAGGTGAAATTGAGATGCCAGGGATCTGGCATTTATAAAAATTATGTATCAGTAATATTCAGACTACAGCACACGTGGAGTTCAGTGGTGAATGGCAGCTTGAGAACTTCTATAAACCCAACAACATGCTTTGTCAGGCATTTAGAAAATGGAAGATAAAAAAATGTTTTAAGCCAGTTGTTCAGCACATTCACAATAACCTTGTGCCCACCCTTCAATCTCCAAGGCAACACTTCCTGCTTTTTAAAAGAAATAAGAGATCCTCTCTCTTCCTGCAATCTCCTGTTTTATTCATTTACACACTTTACAACTTCTTCAGCAGAACTCCTACACATAAGACTCATCCTAAGAGCACTTCCATCCTGTGATGAATATAGAGTACATTCCATGAAAAACCAGTACACCATCATACAGTTAAAGTCCGTATGACAACACAGATGCATAATCCTCTGAATTAAAACTGCACATATAACCTTAATTCCAGTGCTTCATAATATCTGAAGACTTGCCTCTGCCAAACTATTCTTTTAACATCATACCCATGTGTAGTGTTACATATGAATACAAATGGATAAGGGAGTCCCTTGCTATATAAAGATGTACTTTTTATGTGCCACAGTAGGATGTTACACAATACAACTGTGGCAGTGAAGGAAAAGGAAACATCTGCATTTAGACTATAATTACTATGCATTTGTGAGACAATTACTGGCCATTTTAAGTTGTGCAAACAACACTATCAACAAGATCAGAGCTGATAATTTTTTTTTAACCTACCTTCAGCTACAGTACAGAATTTATCATTTATAATCACTTGTAAAATTATAAAGCTATCACCTCCCTGGACTAGTGAAACTCATGACAATACACCTTCAAGAAATCCCTTCAAAAACCTAAACTGCCTAGGAGCTGGGCAAAAGGAGTGGAAGAAATGGGCAATGCAATGGATGAGCTGCAGGGTGGAGAGGGAAAAGCAGCCAAGAGGAAATCTGGAGCAGGCAACAAGGGAGGAGGTCACAGAAGCTGGAAGAACAGTGGGAAAATGAACTTTTTGGGCAAAACAGTTTATGAAGAATATGTCAGTAAGGAGTTACTTATTATGAGAAAAACAGTAATACAGCAGTCCAAAAAAAAGGTGTAAACAGTCTCTTGTGTGTAGGTCTAGAAAGAGAAGTCAACCTAAGGGCCACTGAAGACTTTCTCTTTATTTCAAAGATGACTGGATTTAGCATTTATTGTCATATTTGCAAAGATCCTATGCACCTAAAATAGATTCCTTGAGGTATTTTACAAAATGTTTAAGATAGCTAGATGCTTAAATCTTATTAAAAACTTTATGAAACAATCACTTAATAAACTGTCAGGAGCTTCTCAAAATCCCCATCAATATCCTTTAAGTCTTTGCTCTGGTTTCAGCTGTCATAGGGCTTTTTGCTTCCTAGTAGCTGGTACAGTGCCGTGCTTTGGATTTTGGTTAAGAATAATGTTGATAACACACTGATGTTTTAGTTGTTGCTTACTGGGGCTGACACTACATCAAGGACTTTTCACCTTCTCTTGTTGCTCGCCCAGGACTGCTGACCTCAAAGGATCAAGGGGATGTTCCATACCATCTGGTGTCATGTAGAACAATAAAACTGGGGGGGAGTTGGCTGGAGGGTGGCAGCCTCCTGTTTAGGGACTGGCTGGGCATCAGTCAGCAGGTGGTGTGCAACTACATTGGGCATCACTTGTTTCATATATTCTTTTATAATTATTATTATTATTTTCCCTTCCTTTTCTGTCCTATTAAACTGTCTTTATCTCAAACCACAAGTTTTACATTTGTCTTATTCTATCCCCCATCCCACTGGGGGGGAGTGAGCAAACAGCTCTGTGGTGTTTAGCTGCCTGACAGGTTAAACCATAGCAGTCATAAAAATGAAAAATAATGCAGTCCTTGTTTCCCTTTTTATATACATTAACATGTTCTCTGTGTTTCTTCATTATGGATATGCTCAAATGGTCCTGAGAGAGGACACGTGTGTGTGTGTGTGTGTGTGTGTGTGCACGTGCGTGCACAGTCTGGTAGCTCACAGCTCTGTCATACATTTGAGAACGTTAATATAGTCACAGAATCACAGAATATGCTGAGTTGGAAGGGACCCACAAGGATCATCGAGTCCAACCCTTAGCCCTGCACAGAACCATCCCCAAGAGTCACACCATGTGCCTGAGAGTATCATTCGAATGTTTCTTGAACTGTGTCAGGCTTGGCGCTGTGACCACTTCCCTGGGGAGCCTGTTCCAGTGCCCAACCACCCTCTGGGTGAAGAGCCTTTTTCTAATATCCAACCTAAAACTCCCCTGACACAACTTCAGGCCATTCCCTTGGCTCCTGTCACTGATCACCACAGAGAAGAGATCAGTGCCTGCCCCTCCCCTTCCCCTCACAAGGAACTTGTAGACTGCAATGAGCTTTCCCCTCAGTCTGCTCTTCTTCAGGCTGAACACACTAAGTGACCTCAGCCACTCCTCATATGGCTTCCTCTCAAGGCCTTCACCATCTTTGTTGCCCTCCTTTGGACACTCTCCAACAGCTTAATATCTTTGTTATATTGGGTGTCCAAAGCTGCACACAATATTCGAGGTGAGGCCGCCTCAGTGCAGAGCAGAGAGGGACAATCACCTCCCTCAACCAGCTGGCCATGCTTTGCCTGATGCCCCCCAGGACACGGTTGGCCCTCCTGGCTGTCAGGGCACTGCTGACTCAGATTCAACTTGCTGTTTACCAGGATCCCCAGGTCCCTTTCTGTGGCACTGCTTTCCAGCATCATGTTAAGAAAAATGCTGAAAGTGAAAGATGGTATGATAATGTTTTGCCAAGTTTGCTTCTAAATGCAATTTGCAGGAGACAAAATCCAACACTAGCAGATGTCTCCAAAAGAAAGATGATATGAATGCAATCTATAGATTAAATAGGTAACACTTGGAATTAACCAAGTCTTGTGCAGGGTGATGGGTAATATTTGCTTGTCGTCTCTATTAGGTCATTGAAATAGGACACATGATACTGGAAAACTAGTAAATAACAGCAGAGTAAGAATAAAAGGAAATTAACAAAATGAAATAGTGATTATTTAATGAGACATATTAAAACCTTCTAAAAAGCCCTCTAGAACAACTTCATCCACGTGAAATAATTCATCTCAGGTAGGTTAAGTGTCAACTAACACCTGGAATTCTTCTATAAATTATTTGGTATCAGATGTTTAAAAAAAACTCCAAAGTGTTTTTTATACAGAATTGTAATACTGGTTTTCCCCTACGTTTTAAGGCTTAAACACATAAAAGCAAAAACCAGGATAGCTGAATAAGACCATGAATGGGACCACTCATGGCTTTACATGCATTAAAAACTGATTTAGCTTTGCTTTCATGGTTTCTTCAACAGGGTCTTTACACTGAAAGTTTCACTTCAGCTACCTTGGGAGTAGCCGCAGTGGAGCCAAATGAAGCTGCTCATATCGGTTGTTTTTCTCTACATATGACCTCCGAGACATCTGACCTCCTTCAGGTTTCCATGTAGCGACCTGTAGCAATGCTGCACCCACCCCTAAGGAGTTAAATTGCTGCAGCAAAGGTCAGTCTTTAGTTAATTAAAAACCCCAAGGGATACCTGCAAGCATCAGTGCTTCTGAGATCATTATTTGTCATCAGTTTATTCTTTGTAGGTTACTTCAGAGATACTTTTTTAAACACTATTCCATAGATAATCCACTCAATATATGCTGTTGCTACACTTCAGGGGCACAATAGACCAATAACTCTGGATGTGTAAAGTACAGGGCTTTGAGAAGAAACAGGGATTTCACATCTGAAAGTAAGCAACCAAATTTATTTATACACCAATCTCTGTAGTCTCACCTGATGCACATCTTACAGTGACCTTGTTATGACAAACACAAGTGTAAATTTTGATACATGTCACGATCTTAAATAATCCTTGATGACTGCATGAGTTGGGCAGTTTAGGAGCCCTTCAAACTGTTTAACAATGGAGATATCAGAAGATGCTGCTTTGATGGCATCTCTTTTCCACTATGTTTGTAGACATACAGGTGAAATTAGAATTTGGCAGAACTATATGCCTACCTGACTCCACAGCTCAGGAGCCAGATTTGTTTATACAAACTCAAGGCCATCTTTTGTTCCAGCCCAGCACAAGGTGTGGGGGAGAGAAATGTTAATAATTTGCAGAGTCTTATACTTTTGCTTCAGAGCAGACCACTATTTAAAACAAGGATAAGATTTGCAAAATGCTTGTAATAGAACCCTCAGTTTAAAATTTGCCCTGAAGAAGTATTGCTATGCAGCAGCAAGCTCATGACAGGAGACTTTTGCACATCCTTCCACACCCTCAGAAAATTTAACTACCTTTACAGAGTCAGCTACCCAATTCATGAAAGGAGTGATATATAACACTCCTTTGACTTGCACGAAGTCATGCTAAATTAAAGAATGCAGGTGTGTTTCTTCTCAAGAGTTCTCTGTTGTGTTCAAAAACTCAAAGCACGCTCCAGTAATATGTGTCTTTACTCTCCTCAGTGCGAAGCTGATGTAAAACTGTCACCTATAGAGAATATCAGCACAAAGAATGCAGCCACCAATGAGAGGGTGACCTACAGGGCACAAAATAGAACAATGTGCCCTAAAAGGGGTAACCTTCACAGCACTATGTTCATGTTGCACCAAGTAAGATGAGTAAAAGTGAAAATGGCTATAAACTCTGTACAGTAAGAATTGGTATTAGCACAAAATGTATTTAATGACCTGGAAGGTGTAAAAAAAAAATGAAATTTTCAGAGAAAACTAAAGTTTATTTCTGCAAACATCTGCTTATGCAGATTTTCAAGGGGAGCAATTATTGTCTTCAGCGGGATTACTCCCATCCACACAATTACACCTAATTTAGTTCTGACGAGATCAGGGACTATGCTGGAAAGATCTCAGATTGCTATGCAGGAAGCGAGAAATAATACAAGCAAATTCAGATAATTATAGCACCAGCCAGGAAACTGAAAAACAAGACTTAGGCACAACAAAATCAAACAAATACAAAATAGTGTAAATTAGCAGGAATAAGAAAACCCAGCATCTAAACACCCACCAAAACTTTTCATGAAATGTTTAAAAAGTCTTTAAGCATACATCTTAATATAGCAACAAAGCAGGCTAACATATTTTCGGATTGATTACTCAAAAATTTCCTGGAGCAAAGAAAAAGCTTTCCAGAAGACTGTTTTATAGTTACTTTGGAGATACTTTTCTTTTCAGAAAATAGGGACAAAAAGGCATGAGTAGGGGGAAAACAAAACTGAAAACTGTTTCATGAGGAGAAACTGTCTTCTGGTTAGCAGACATCATACATCATTTTTTCAAGTGATGAGTAAGCAGAATATGGCCATACCTGCCTACAAATATTTCTGTAATATAAACTTCAAGACAACAGATGATTTATTTAAAGTGGTTCAGGTGGGCAGAGCTAGGAATAACGGGGGAAAAAAGAGAAAGAAATTATGCAGACTAACAAGAGCGTTTCTGGCACTGAATCATGTAAAACTCTACAAGGCCAAATGAAGGCCAAAAGTCTCTGAGCTTTGAGACATTGAGACAAAGTGGGATGAAGATGTGCCAAACTGTGAGATGGACGATATTGTGATTGCCTGGAACTTCACAATGCTGCGGAGATTTGTCATGGCATAAACCTTATTCACTCTGTCACCATGGCATTAATAATACATTCAGAATAACTTACAATGTCCATGAGAAATTAAATTGGTGACTTAAGTTTTCTGGATTGTAGTCTAATAAAGATAATGATTTATTCTTTTTCTGTAGAAATGTGAGTTCATCAAGGCTGTAGAAGGAAAGGCTATCAAAAGAACTGTATAACGCTGCATAAAAGATACACTGCAAAAGCAGTTTCAAGGAGGTGACATAATGGTGACAGCACTAAGAGAAGTTTTCTCTAAATCTGAGATTTATTACTGCTTCAGTGGTAGGTCTTGTCAGACACAGCGGACACATGAAATAAGAGGAAGGTGAAGTTATACAGTAACACTGAATATTTTCTATGCTTACACTTCTTTCTTTTGCTGGTCCTGAAGCTCCTGATGTGTTACTGACTTTGGAGGAAAGCAGGGTTTTCTTAGCTTCAATAATCCATTATTCAAAGCCTGTTTTGCTGCTTATACCATTTATACAGTTTTAGCTCTTTAATTCAGCAGCACTGATGCTCTTTTTCCAATGTTGGTAATCAGTGGTAGTTAGTAACAGCCTAAGCAATTACAGGCAAGCATAGGCGTACCATGGAAAAAATTATGAACAACTGAACCTTAAAGAGAATTAAAAAACCCAATAGGAGTGACATGGAAAATAATAGAGGAGATGATGAAAGAGATTAAAGAAGGACAACAAAGCAGGGAGAGGACCAGAAGTGAATAATGAACAGAGGAGAACCTGGTGGGAGGCTGGAGACCCAGTAAGAATTACAGAACTAGACAAAATGGTATAGGATGGGAGTGAAAGGGAGATGGTTGAGAAGAAAGGACAATCAGATCCTTTAAGAAGAGCAAAAGATGAATCCATCAGGTCAAATTAAACCACAGAATCTTGAGCACTCTAAAATAAATTATAAGTAGAAACATGAGAGAATAGAGGAAACTGGGGAGTAGTGGAATGAAAACAGAGAAGTGGAACGGATCAGCTAATAAGTAAAAATTCTAGCAGTTGTTGGCAGCTCTGGCTTTCTTTTCTTTGTACAAGTTTCTTGCTCTCTCTGAGGCAATGTAATTCCACTAAGGAAGGCTTTCTCAAACTATCTTCAGACCTCATTGATATTTTTTGGTGTTCAATTACCACCAGTCTAGGAGGGTTCAGTTAGAATGCAGCAGCGCCAAGATAATATTTTTTAGGGTATGCTCAATATCATTTTAATAATACTGACTTAGTAGAAGTAGTTCAAGCCCCTTCATATTGGCACAAATAAGTTAGTCAGAAAATGCATCAAGGCAGTGAGCTCTCATTAATAAAAGAAATGCATTATGTCTGCAAGACATAATATGTCTTCGTGCACATTTACATTAGGAACTGTATGTTTCAATGAATTGTCATATTTCCACACAAAAAGGACATTATCAGTATTAATAGAACTGGACGTAGATCAAGTTGAGAAGCTAACAATGATAAGACTTCATCTAAGTTTTGTTGAGCAGAAAGATTATAAATACTCTATAAAGCAGAAGAGACCTCAAAATTGGATCTAGTAATAAGATTTCATATAAATCGGGTTCAGTACATAGCACCTCTGATAAATCTGAGTGAGGAATTTCAATAACATACATATGCATTATAAAAACCTGTTTACTAATATCACTATAAACTATCAAATTAAATATCTTATTTGAATATTGACTGTAGACTGAATATTAAATAAAAAAATCAAGATTCAAAAAACATTCTTCTTATGCTGAACATAAAAACTGAAAAGATTTTTAAACTGAGGAACAGAATATGGATAGCCCAAAAAATAGAATTGTATCACATGACTCTCTAATATACTTTGAGTGCTATTTATCCCTAAAGGTAGAATACTTACAGGCTTTCGAGTTGGGGTAACTTGAACAGAATGGTAAAATTCTGGTTGGACTCGGCTGCTTTTCTTGATTTTTCTTTTTCTCACAGAAGTTTCCTGCTCACTTAGATGGTGAGCTTCCACTATAGGTTGTGTTTCCTCAAGGCGAGGTGCTACACGTCTTCGAGCATGACGAGGACTTGATCTAAAGCCCTGTAACAGAAAAAGGCATCGTCGTGTTTGGTATCTCCCCGAATGGAGCCATGTGACATCAGCAAAATCACACAGGATCTTAACAACGACTTGACGTACAGGCATGCTCACCTTACATTAATGGAATGTCCATATATACTGCATGTAACAATAAAGAGACGTTGCCAAGTGCTGGTTTATATTTCTAAATCACATGTATTATTGAAAGAGCTAGTAGCAGTAACTCCTGTTGCTTTTCTTTATAAGCTCATACTTTTAGTTATTTATAACTAAATAATTCTAATTTAAAAATTATAATTAAAATTTTCCAGGTTAATTCTTGGCCTCACGAGAAATTGTTTCAGGGAGTGTGAGCTTCAAAGGTGCCTTTTTTTTTTTTCCTGAGAATGAAAATGAAGAAAAATTGGTAGATGGCAACAATTATAACCAACATTTCTTGTTAAGAGTTCAGATAGTGCTAGAGTTTGGGGAAAATCTTAACATTTGGAATAAATAATTAAGACAGAGTGCTGTCTTTCATTATCATCTGAGAAATACAGATATATTTGGCCAAATTAATAAACTCAGGAAAAGCTGCCCTTCAGAAATGCTTTTCAGAGGCTTGCTGAGAAAACCTCTGAGCAACATCCAAAACGGTTCATGGCCTTATAGAATTTCATTCCTTTAATGGCAACATGTATCATGCTATCCCTCTATTGCTACCTGCAGAGCATTTACAATGAGAATTCTCTCATTTTATTGAGTCCCCTCATGAGCATGCACAGGGCCTGACATGCATCATTTGTACTGAATACAATATTGGTTAATATTAAACTTGGCCAGGTCATAATATCCATTCATTTAGTCACATCAGCTTTCAGATTAAGTGAGCCAAATCTATGCCCTTAGTGACAGTCTGCAGTTTAAAGGCTACATTTCCTTTCAAAACTAAGAATAGATGCAACAATTCCTAATTTTCTACCTTCTTTTCTTCTAGGTAAATATCTCTGCTGAAGTCCTTATGTAACAAAGTCAACATTCAGAAATGGCTGGTCCATGTAAAGATTCGAACTTCTCCATGGTTAGATTTTAGATAAAACTCAAGAAATTTATATTGTGAATCTAGATATCCTGTATTCCTACCAGCAGAAAACTAGTGGGAACAATACATTTCCATATAAACCTGCCGGGGTTTTTTCCCCATTCCCTTAGCTTTTGTGTTTTGTGGAGGTTTTTGCCTTTTTTGTTGTTGTTTTAATTAAGAAATTGGCATAGCAAAGTTATGCTAAAATGCTGTTTTGAAGCAATCAAAAGTAGATGTACGGCTCTGTGAAAATGAGATTTACTTGTCTAATGTTCATGAGACTGCAAGGGAGGACAGCAGCGCTCTGTTCTGGACACTCAGACAGACAAACAGGTATCTTCATTATTTAAAGATGTTCTCCATTAAGTAAATATATCTTTAAATGGCCAAAACACACAAACACATATTTACATACACATGCTAGTGATTGCTACAGATACACATGGCATGCAACAGATGATGTGAAAAGGTGAAGTGACACGGTGAAGTAAATTCCAGGTAACAACCTTCTACTCCTGAACACTGGAGAAGAGGGACAGGAATAGAGCCCAGCTTTACTTAGTCAGTCTGGAAGGTTCATATAGTGGTGCAACAGTGCTATGAAATTTCATGGCTGGGCTTTGCAAACGAAGATTTGGGAAGGCACTATCCACGTTTGCTACAGGCACGCTGGTGGGTTATGAGGCCAATACATGACAGACATATCTGATTGCAAAAGGCACAACAGAAAGACTCCTTAGATGGTGTATTCTGCGAGACACGGTTCTTTCTGCATTGCCTTTTCAGTGCTATGAAATACGTATATTGCAAAGGTATGGACAAAATTTCTTCAGTCTTTTCTTTATGATCCCTCTTACTCTACTGAAGCAATAGAATTGTTCAGACTACAGGTAGGGACAGACTTTGACACCCTGTATCATAATGGAATCCATATCAACCAAAGCAAGCAGCACAGTGAAAGCCACTGCACCAGAAGATCTGCACAGATTTAGGAAGCTCTCCAAAGATTCAGAGATGTAGATCTGTGAAACACTCTGCCACACTATTGCAATGGCAAAGCTTATTGCCTCATTTTGTTTCTACACTGTGAAATAGCTAACATACTTACAATGTATCATTCAACGTGATACTAGGGACTATTCAGGATAACAGGGAAAAATACAAACCGGGGAGCCTACTATTACAGAGCTTACTGCTCATGGAAATTTTCTTTTAGAAAAAATGTTAGTGTGCATCAGGGATTATTCCATACTAAATTAAAATATTCCTCAAGAGACTGAAATACCCAACAAATATATTCTAAGTTCTGAAATAAAAATAGATTTTCTAAATGCATTATTGTTCATTCACACATGATGGCTACTGGCTGAAGCCTTGTGATATACCCTGCACTGCAGCTGCTCCCTCGCCACACTCCCATTAGCCAGATAAAACTCTTCTGGAAAGTATGTTTATGTAACAGAAGCATTGACAGAAGCTAAGCAGCTCTGTAAGTGCTCGGAAACACATGCCAGATAGGGATTTAAGAATGTGAATCTGTCTCACTGAGTGGCTTCACCTCAAACTATGCCAAGGTTTACTGATTAAGTATTATGTTTCAATATGAAAAAGTCACCTGTGACCTAGAAAAATCTGTTTGTAGACAATGCTTCGCCTTGACATTTTATATATTTTTCTCTTTTGCTGTTTATTGCTAACAGGAAAATGGGATCTTTATCTCTTTAAGAGCTCATCTGCTTCTGTTTGCTGAAGCTTATTCTTCTCTTGAAGTCATAATCTGCCTGCAGTATCACAAATGGTTGCTGTGGGGAGGATTATAATGTGATAAAGGCAGAGGATCTTGATTTCAGGTGGAAAATTAATTCCGTATCAACAAAGATAACATTACAAGGGCAGAGTCCTCAGACCAAAACCCAAAATGCTTACTCATTCCTGCAATGAGACTTTGCCAGAACGAAGACCCAAATCTGGAAATTTTCAAAATTTGGTAGTCAAAAATGAAAACAGGAGTCAAAAGTGATGTAAATTACGGAAGTTGCTACTCTTATGATCACTGCAAAACTAGAATGGCCAGTAATTCCTTCTAAGCAGTGAAGTGAACAGAAGCTTCTTGTGTCATCTGTGTTATTTATCCTTCAGTTTAGCCCAGAATTGGAAACATCATGTTAATACAGCAATCAAAATAAAAAATGTGGAAATCACAAAAATATCTCTTTGGCAAAGACAGCACTGTTTTAAATGTTAAGTCAGTGCTCACAGAAGGCAGAAAAATGTTACAAAATATGCAGGGAAGCACAATGTATCACCTGAGACCAAATTACTGAGGAAACGCTGGAGATTTTAAAATCACACTGATAATACAATGAGGTTGCCCTAACACCATTAAGCAATTTGTAATTTCCACTATCATGTGAATGCTGTGTCACTGGGCAGTGACAAACTTTTTCTTGTTCTTTGTGCTAGGAGGGAGTTGCTCATTACTAGACCCTACTGCCTGACTCATTTTTGTGCCTGTAAAATTCTGAAACAAGGTAAACCAAACAAAACTCCAACTATGTATTTTAGAAAATCTGTCTTCCAAAAACTAAAATAGCTGCACAAATATTTACACTAAAGTAAACTAAACTTTCTTAAAGAAACAACACAGATGATCACCAGAACCAGTTTTAGATATATCAGAGGAAGACAAGAGGCAAACTGAACCTGGGATTATCTTCTCTTCAAAAGCATTCATGTGCATCCTTCCAGTTATAGTCTGTTTGAATCTCTGAAGAATGATCTCCCTAATCAATCAGCAGGAATAGAGGTGTCTCTGGAGGCTGTTGCAGAGCCAAAGCTTAGTCCCCCTGCTCTCGAGAGAATTTTTCTGTCTGAGGAAGCAGGCTAGGGAAATCAGCCTCTTTTACCTGAAATTCATCCTTTTAAGTCTTCTCTGAAATTGTGGGGTGGGCTTTTTTTTCCCGGAATGAAGAGTGATAATATTGAAAGAACCTGTTCTGTCTATCTTTACACCCAAATCAATGATGACTGTTGCCAGCCTGGGCACTGCATGCCAGAGAACACTGTGTAAAATTACTTTCATGGTAAGGTGTTCTGTAAAAAAATATCTTCTTATCCAGCCAAGTTTTAACTTCACATCTCTGATTCAGTGACCAATTTCTTGTCTATAGAAGCACATGTGGGTTTCCTATGACCAAAGTTCATCAGACCTCCCCTCCCTGGGTTACCTTTTGACCCACAGAAGCCAGCAGGGCAGATGAACCATTCCTTAACAGCACCTATTTCTCTACCTGTAATGGAAGCCCAGGCTGACTACTTCACTTATAGACATCCCTACTGTCAGTATCCAAAACTAGATAGGATGGATCAGACCTATGATAGTTAGGTTTTGGTCTGCCTTCAATACAGTATTCATCATTCCATACATATTTTATCATCAGACTTCCTCTTATTTTCCTCCTTCTACATGAAATTATTCTGGTCTCTTCTATATTTTTTTTTCTTCTGAGATGTTTACATTTCCTTATTCACAGACATCACTCTTGCTGGATCCCTGTAATTCAGCACACTATATAAATCCATATTACTGATATACAAAATAGTAGAACATTTCCCATCCCACCTTCTTTCTGATGAGGTTATACATCTAAAAGTGGCCTTCACTGAACTGTCAAAAGTCATTCAGAAGTCCCTTTCTGGAGACCATAAACCTGAAAATTAAGAAAGAGGCTAAAGACTTTTCTCTTTAATATACTCAACCTTGCATTTCTGAACATCATTTGTCAGTTTATTTGCCCTATTTCTTCAGTGTGGTCTGGTATTTGATAACCAAGTACATCATACTCTGCTATCCTTGTTATGTTTTTGCTTATTCTCATTCCCAATTCATTCATCATAAAAAACATGAATTTGAAACATCCTAAAAAACTTGTCTAATTTTGCCTTTTTTTTTTTTTTTAATTTACAGAAAAGTATATTTTGCATAATGTGTTGAACCTTTTTCTTTCACTTAGTTTTTCTGTATTTATTTTAATTCGTTTTCTGGTACTCAAATAGCACCATATGAATACATCAGTGCTATCCCATGTGTGCATTATTGCTTTAGTGATATGAATCTCTGACTTATACGTTCTTTCAATGCACAATTGTATTAATTCACCAGATCCTTTTCCTCTCCAGTCTAGCTTCTACTAACCCTACTGCCTTCATCATACATTATCTATTATTTTTATGCTTGATAAGAAACCATATTCGGTTTTCATTTTTTCCAGTGTATAAGTATTTTATGTAGAATATATTGGATGATCTTGAACCCAACCTTTCCAGCCAGTATGTGTTTTCAGAATCAAGAAACATTAATATCATGAAGGTAAGAGTGCATTATCTCACGTCCAGCTATAATCAACAGAAATCTTTGCATTAACTTCAGTGGGCACTGGACTGCAGCCCAGTTTACCTTCTGGCAGAACTTCAGTAAATCACAGAAAAAGTGCTAGCTAGCATCAAGCCATAATTCAATGACAACAGAACTCAACTGCATTTGCAAAGGCCTGTACAGATAGTTGAATAAGTCCTGTAGATTAATGCACTTTTTAAGGTGCACTAATGAATATTAAAGCCAAAAGAAGCTCAGAAAGGATATCCAACCTCATGTGCTTGCTTTTAAGGTTTTTGACAGTGGTTGTATGTGCATGAGAATTGTCATCTATTACCATTGTCAATTAATGGCCTCAAGAAACAGTTTGCAAATTGTCAGTTACCGCCTGTTTAAAGCTTGAAACTTTCATTTATATGCAACCTACAACATCTTAGGGCCTGAGCCGTTAGACTGCATAGTATCAAACCTGTTCTCAAGATGCCTGTTTTGCAGTCAGGCTAAAACAGAATTAAACCCTATAGTTGGAGTACCTACTTGAACTAAAAAGGTAAGTTTAATTCAGTAACTTTATGGTATGAAATTCCCCTGCACACTGAAAGAGAAAAATCTGAGATTCTATCTGCTACAAAGAGAAACATATATATATATATGCATCTATATTGTAAGAATAGTTTCAAAAAGGGATCAAGATTGCATTATTCTCCTCATTCCTCTTCCATAGTGATTTCCATCCCAAATACCATCAGTTTACAAAGAAATAAAAAAAACAAAAACAAAAAAACCAAGCAAACAAACAAACAAAAACAACCAACATTTATTTAACTGCCAGTTCTGCAAGTTCAACCCAAAATCCAAGATTCAAGTTAAATTCTCTGAGCTATTTATACATCCTTTTTAATAGTGAAGATCACTAAGTAATGCAAAGTCTTAATTTTCTATTGCAGGAAGATTACCTACACTCACTGACTGTATTACTTCACAAACACCCAAGGAGGATGCAACTGCATTTGATTCTATCAGGATTCTTTCTTAATTCTATCAGGACTGAAAAAACAGACCGCAACCTTTTCTTGTGTGTGTGTGGTTCTCTTGATTTTATTTTTTTAATCTTGCAAAGGGTTATTCCTATAAAGATCTGAATCAGGATTTAAAACATAAAATGTATGATTTTACATTCAATTTCCCATTCCACTCCCTCATTAGCAAGCTTTCACTGATGCTTCTTCTCATGCCTTATGTTATTTTAGGAGATATTATTCTTATCTTCTAAACCTAAACTCTAAGCAGTGCTGGAACCATTTCTCAAATATTGAAGACTGTGATTTGGCACGTGTCATATTCCAAGATAAGTCCACACATTCAAAGGCATCTAAAGCAATTGTCTTTTACATAACCTGAACAAGATTGCTCTTCCAACGGAGTTCATGAAATAGAACATCAATAACCTGCTTTCCAGTTCATAAGCAAGTACCTGAGTATGTACACAGGAGCCTTTGTGTGAAGCTAGGTTTAGGTGTGAATTTAGAATACAATTTCTAATAACCCATGCTGTGTTACACTTCTATTTTACATGACGTGTTTGGTTTTTCCTGTCATAAGGTCAGGATTCCGGTCAAGCACAGGTAAGCTGTAACACTAGGCAAATCTGATGATCTGCAAGCAAATAGCCAAATAGCATGCCCAGTCATGCCTCAAGATACCCTTTAAATACTCTTTCCTGTCTAAACCTATAAGCCACAAAAGCTGGCCTGTTCTCTAAGCAGTCCTATCATTCTCTGACAAGAAGGTTTGCAGCTTTCCATGGCTGCCTTCCCTTTGCAATGGTTTGTCCCACTTCCTTCCCTGTTAACCTCAGCACTGCAAGCCTACAGTAGGAAGGGAATAATTATTTAAGAAAAAAAATAAATCAGAAAACTCCTTAATCAGTAGTCTGCAAGGGAAACTTTCATTTAAAATATACTAGTGCGTTCCCCAAGCATGTCCCTTTTCTTCCCCTGACTCCTTCATTTTCCATCTCATCATGTCTCCTTGTCTTGGGCAGTGTCCTGTATACATTAAGAATCTGCCATTAGAAATTAGCTTTAAATATTAAAACACAGTAAGAAGGAGAATAAGAAATAATAGACATTGCTAAAGCATTGCAGTGCTGCACAACATCTAGTACAAAGAAATTACTGTCCTCTGTCCAGTGTGCTTGTTTGAAACAAACCATTAAGAAAATTTATGCTACCACAGCATGTGAAGATGGGTCTGCGTTTTTTCAATTATAAAATAGATGCATAACTGATGGAAGACTTAGCAGGAATATATTAGAAAAAGATATCTAGGCTGGAATTCAGATATCTATTAAGATACCCAGATTCAGATACCAACAGGATACCTGAATGGGTCCCTGCTTCAGCAGCAACAAGACTAAGCTCCTGTTATTACCAATAAAAAATTTAGTTGACGCATTCAGTGAGGCTCAAAGAACCATTCAGCTCATCCTGAAGCAGACACCTACACTAGGTCAGCTGAGCTCTAGCTCTATAGACTATAAGCTGCAAATGCCTACAGTGAGCTTATTGGACTGAATGAGGGGATGCTGGTTTTGCAAAGTCACTTTCCAACTCCAGCAGCACTTCACATGAAGGAAGGTAGTGGCAGCAGATCAGAAGGGAATGATACCTTGAGCTGGTTGTGTCATTTTGTTCTCTCTAGAACATTATGTATTTCAGTAGAGTTAATGCTATCAATTTATATAATCAGCAAATAAGTCTGTAAGAACTGTGTTTCACTTCCAGTTCGCTCTACTATCTACCTTGCCGTCCTGAAGCCAAGTGCTGTATTTAAATAGCTGAGTGGACAGGGGAGATAAGGACTTTGGCATAACTTCCAAGAAATGTGCCTTTGCCCAAACATCAACTGCAGCTAGTTTCTGTAGCTGATGTGGTGTTTTCACACTTTAGTCACAACTCATGTTTCATTTCCGCTGATGAGTCAGGAACTGCAAAGCTCTGACTCTCCTTGATGCAAGGCAGTAGGGCACAAGGGAGCACAGCAGGGGCTCAGACACTTTGGATCCACATAGCAGGTACCCAGGCTCACCAGTGAACAAGAAGCACGAGGAATAAGCATAAAAACAAGGCAGCTTTGCTAGATTTAGGTCTAGAGCAGCTGTCTCAACTGTGAGCCTGACAATATGCTAAAGGATCTCTGCCACATAGTGCTGAGTCCTTGCCCTGGGAGGCTGCAGGAGCCCACGTGCTCCCTCCACAGAGCCTGAGACCCCTCCAGGGTGCAGAGCAAGGGGGGCAGGCTGAGAGGCTGCAGCTCTGCATGTCTGATACAACCAAGCCAGAAAAGCCCAGCTCAGCTGAATCAGATCCTATATGAAAACAGCAAGGTGACTTCACCCTGTGCTCTGCGCTTTCTTCCATAACACATCACAGGTGCCTCTTCTTAAAAAGAAGTTTGGGAATGGAAGAGAGTGTGAGTGAGGTTTCCATGCCCTAGGAAAACACACATAACAGCCCTGGAGCAGCCACAGCACTGAGGGTCACACTACCCTGTTCATGTGGCTTTCTTTCATTTAATACCCTCAGCCTAAAGTGCTGAGCTGTTTCTGAAGGGGCATCCACAACCTCATCTGTCACCCTTATAATCTAACCACAGTAACTGAGAAATCAATGCAGATGATTAAGCTTCTCTTAGCTCTCTGTGGTCTATGGACCCCTGCATTATCCTTTCTGTCCATGTAAAAACAGTTTCTATCGCAGTGCAGATGTGGTGAAACTGAAGTATGACCTCAGCTGCTTTAATTCACAGTTTCAATCTGAGGTTAGTTTAGCTAGCTAGAAGTTCCCATTCTGTACCTGTGTACAATGTGGCTTTTAACAGACAGATGGCCACAAGCCATGCTCCACCTGCATCCCCTTGAAACCAGGGCTCTGCTTGTGTGTACCGGGAGTGTGCGCCGGCATAGAGCACAACAGAAGCTGCAGCCTCATCTAAAACACATTTCCAGAGATAACAGTAGATACTGAGAAGCCTGGATATCTAAATACTTAGATGATAGCTATGAGTTTGTTGGTATAACTGTATTAATGGGAAACTAAAGAGTAAGAACTTTCATGAGGTAGCTTATCTTTATGCAGTGGTTGTCCATATCCTGTTAGAGAACTGTGGAGATGTGTTCATTTATAATGCAGGTCCTGAGACCATGCCTGACCAGTGATGTGGACCATGACACAATGTCAGTACTTTATCAGGTGATCGATGGAGCTAAGAGGAGACCCCCTCAGCATTTCAATGTTCTGCAGGCTGTCAGAAGCCAGAGCAGAGATTCAGACAAACAGAAGGCTATATAACTATGTCAGGCATTTCTGCACTACACTTTAGCACAGAGTAGAGGTACCCAAGTTAACTCCTCTGAAGTTAGTTTAGTTCAGGAACCCAAGTGGTCTTGCTGCAGCAACCAGGTAATTGCCATGTTTTGTGATACAATTACTGAACAAGCTGTTCCTCAGCATAGATCAGTGCTTGCTGGGCTATCTAAAGGCAGCACTGCAGTGACTAAAGCTGACAAAGAGTGATGGACAGATGACATATAGTAAGCCAAATCTCAGTGATACCTAGTTTGCCATGTGATGGCTCAGTGTGACATACCCTCTCTGGGCCACATGATTGGACATGTTACTGAAAAATGGACAGATGGATTTGTCCTTATACAGTATAACCTGTATATATAGCTCTTCATTCATTCCTGTACTTAAGTGCTTTCATACATCTAAGAAAACAATTTATATTCCCTTGAACCTGCTCCTTAACTCTTAGACAGCTAATGGAAAAATAGTTTAAACATCCTGGGGGAAAAGCACATCAAACACAAAGATAAAATATTTTCAGGCTGATTCAGCTCTGCAAAGACAAGGACACATCCTTTCAATAGGTGAGTGAATGTATTTTTCTGGCTAGTCCTGCATGTTTCTGGTGCTCCTTGAATGCACTCCCTCCAGTCAAACAGAAGACTCAAATTCAGCTTGGAGGTTCTGCCGATTTCTCTTTTCACTGAAGCTGTACATATCTGGAGCAGTTTATAAATAGTTGCAATGCTCAGGATGAATTATTGTGCAACTCTTCAAAGACTATTCATTATTGTTTTGCAAGATATCTGAACAGTATTTTTAGGCAACCGTCTCATGATCAGTCTCAGAAGGGAGATGATTATGGCAAAGGTATGCTTAGGGATAAATTTATGAACACTTTTTCTGGGCAAAGTAATATATACATTTCCC
This sequence comes from Corapipo altera, assembly GCF_003945725.1. NCBI lineage: Eukaryota > Metazoa > Chordata > Aves > Passeriformes > Pipridae > Corapipo > Corapipo altera. The sequence continues at coordinate 1,616,138 of NW_020884890.1, forward strand.
AGAGACTGTTGTACTATTGTTTTGCATTCATTGTACCATAATTGATGATTTAGAAAATCCATTCGCTCTTAAAAATTATCATCAGTCTTGGCTGACCTATTTCACTACCAGTCTTGTCACAACAATAGACCGAATACATACAACATTGCAGGCACTGTTCAGTGTACTAAGAAGAAAACGTGGGGTCTGCAAAACTCAAACGACCAAATGTTATTCCTTTGCTACAGCTGTGGCTAACACATGCTGCCAGCCCTCCCAAAGAGTCTTTTCATAAAGTGTCAACTCCTGTTTTCCTTACTGGTGTGTCTAGTTCCACCTGGGTTATGTGAAGTCAGGATTTACAGTGGACTGTAAAACTTCTATGAATTTGTTTCCTAGTAGACTTATACCTGCAGGTCTCAGTGGAAGCATTCACAGGAAACTGGCCCAAAATATATGAGTCAAAATCAAATAAATACAAAATGAAACCATGTTGCTCATGACTACCCATTAACACCGATACCTTCAGTTCCTGAGATCATAGTATTTCTTTAAAAGGTAAGATAAAGGAAAACTGTAAAACTCAGAGAAAATTTCAGGCAAAAGATGTTTTTCCCAATAATATGAAAACCATTAACTTCTGCTTTAGCAGTCAGTAAAATTATCCCTTCACAATCTCATAAAACCCAACCATTTCTAGATCCTGAATGAGGAACTTCCTTTTCAACAGTTCTTACCACCAAATCAAAAGATATTAAGAATTATACCATTTGGATTAATTCCTTCCAGCCTAAAGGCTAGAAGCCTACTTCCTTTTTAATTGAAAGGTAAAAATCTCACATAATCCTGTGACTCCAGAGGCTTCAACAATAAGGAAAACTAATTCAGAAAGAAATTTAAATCACAAGAAGTGGCAACACTAACACAGTAAGCAATGCTTTTAAATTGAAAGGTACAAATGTAAAATGCTAAACGTTGAAATGTATCAAGCCCAAGTCCACAAAGTACTCAGAGAAAATTCCTCTATTTCATGAGAAAACAAACTTCTACAGAGAGCACAAGAAAAATGAAATCAGTGAATCACTAGTAACATCAATATTTTTAATATACAGGGGTTAATAATAATAATAATAATACCAACCATTAATCATAGTCCCTACTTGGGTAAAACTCTCCCTGTTATTTTGGTGTCATTTGGGTTCAGCACTGACATTTCATTCTACAACTGATTTTCAAAATAAAGAAAGAATAGTGCAAACTGCTACATCAAAGTCTGACGTGTCATGTAGCAATGAATATTTCTGTTGGAAATTTACTTGTTTTCTTTTTAAAGCAATGGCATATCTAGGTCTTCCTCAGATTAGAAACATTAACTATTCTGGGTGTGATTCCTTTGTGACTTCATGGAATATCTATAGTACCTGGGGGATGGAGGACTCTTAAGAGCAATTATAGTCATAATGATCTTAAGGACTGTAATAAAAATATCCTAAAAAATAGAACTGAAAAACTTCAGATGGTAGTAAAAAAGTGTTAGTGGTGAAGTGTATTATCTCAGTAAACTCTCACATCTTCTTCCTGGTTAATTTTTTCTGTTATGAAGCACCTCTAACAAAGACAGACTTCAACCTACTTTATATTCACAATGATTCATGCAAATTTACTTGTTTTTGAGGCAGGGGGTCAAGTGTTTAAGTTCATTCTATAATAAGTAATATATGCACAGACTCTTGCTCTATTATAACGAGACGTGTTTTTCAGAGACATTAAAAATCAAGCCCCCCAAAAAATCAACTATTTGTGAATTCAATTCATCAGTGGCACATAAAATTCAAAACAGGAGAGCTGATCATAAATACATTTTCAAATTTTGTATCTACCTTCTCATAGTATAGAGTCTTATTTTTTAATATGGGGGTTCAGTACTAAAGGAAAGGTATTCAATAGTTCTCAGTGCACATAGACAATGAAGGCATGCACCATAAGAGCTATAGCTCTGGCTAAGAATCTCAACATAAATTTGCACATATCTATTTTTCCAAATATAAGGCTTTCCTGGCAGGCAGTCAATCATGCAGGAATTGCCAACCGTTCTGTAGATAGGGCAATTATAATTCTCTGTGCACTGCTGCTAGACCACCTGCACGTTCACATGTGAGGGAAGTCAGATTTGAATGCAGCTCTCAGGAGATGAATGCCAACCCACTGCTATTTACTATCAATTTTCATTATCTTCTATGTAATTAAGAAACACCATTTATAACTACACCTGACAAACAACTAAGTATGGCAGGAGCTAGCAGATGTACCTTGTGCTATAAAACTTGGAGTTGAGATGTTATATTCATTTGGGGGTGGGGGAGTATGCAAAGCCCATATTTTCATGTATAACTCTTTGTTTTCATCAGCATCTTATTGGAGTTGGAAGTGTGTGATGTTTTGTGATGATATAGATTGAGAATGTCAAATTCTGCTTCAGATAATGCTTCCAATATTTTTAATGGAAGTATGCCTGTAATTTTTTCATTAATCTATTCCATTAGATTCATTAAAATAACATGTTACTTGAAAAAAAATTGGAAAATGAAAATTTAATGATGTCAAATGAGTCATTGTTTTCTCTTAAGAATCAAAAGTCTCATCAGATAATAAAGGGGAAAACAGCTCCACTACTTATTTAAAAGGGCAGTTTAGACCACTAGCTGTAGTGTTACTCTATGTAAACACAATGTAGACAATTATGAAAGAATATAACAGTTTTTATCGCTTTATTTTAGAGTGTTTCACTAAATGGAAACTTCTAGGAAATATTTTATATTCATCTACTTCTGACTGGGTGATACGCAAATAACCACATGGTGAAGCAATAAAAATAAATTACTCTGCAAACTTCCCTTTTAAGGGTCACCATGCAGGATGGCACGTATTTCAAAAGGGTGTAACACATTAAACTTCATCTCTATCTAGGCTCAGGATTGAATGAATTTTACATGGAAACCATGTAATATTGGATAAACTAAATAATGAAAAAAATCTTTTGATTTCTAGAGGGACACATTTGTTTGTTGAGTTTACTGAAGCACTGTTCAGTCAACAACAAACCTGGGCTTTTCACAAAGATAGGACACTCCCTATGTCATCTTCTTTTTGTGACAGTGTGTACAAATTTCAAAATACTTAGGAGTTTAAAACTAATTGCCAGTATGAACCACATTGCAAAAATATATCCCGTGCACACTTTTGAAAACATTAGTCATAACTGGGTAATTTTCACACCCACAGCTGGCTAAGAAAAAATGCAAATCATTTAAAACAAAAGATCATTTTAGTGCAAAACTCTCTCTCAAGGCTTCCAGAATATGAGGCAATGGCATGAAGATATGCCTTAAATCAATAGCAGGAAACCAGGCAAGAGAAATATCTAGACAGGAGCTCTACAGGGCAGCATGGAAACAAAGTGGATACTAAACCAAATATTATTTTACATATTTTCCCAGTAATTATGCTCCTCATTCAGAATCACTAGGAATTGTCTGGGGTTTGTGTTATAGTTTCAGCACTGGCATGTAAGAGTTTTGATTCCCCTGATCTATGAATACAAAGTCACACTGAGCTGCATGCCAAACAGGCTTGTAGTCTGGATCCTTCTGGGATCTCCCACGGCAACATCCAAGCCAAGCAGGCAACTTCCCTGGCAAGGAGCAGGGTACAGGTGAGGGTTGGTGGCAAAACAAGAGGTTCTGCAGTTGCAAAACTGACCAGCTCTGCACGTATTTACAGTGCAGTCAATAACTGGGCTCAGGGTTGCTTTTGGACAGAGGGAGGTCTGACACATACAGTAAGCAAAGCCTTCCTCCAAGTAACCAATACCTTTGGGAATGACACAAATCGGCAAGCCGGTTAGGGTAACACAGATGAAGAGCTCATTTTGTGTTGGGGGGGGAAAAAAACAGACCAAGAAATGAAAGAGGGCATTATGTTTTTCATGCAAAATGAAAAGTTCACCATGCGATTTCATTAACAAAAGACCACGACAATATGTACTCGGGTAAAGAGAACAACTTCTGACCTTGAAATTGCGTGCTAAATAAATTACCTCAGAGCGAAAGTGATGAGTTCTCATGACAGCATCTGGAAGGCAAGCAGAAAGACACACAGGCTCCACCAGCTCCACCTCGCATTTCGCTCCGGCTAACGGGTTTACCCCTCCACTCGCCCTTTGGCGCACACTTCGGGACGGGTCTGGCCCTCCCGGCGCAGCTGGCAGCTCCGCCCGGCATTTATATTTAATTCATCGGGAAGAAGTTCAGCATAAAGTTCTGCTACACTTGAGAGACCGGGGAGGGCTGGGAGGTTTCCCATCCCCTCACCTCGCTCCCGCTAGCCGACGTTTCTTTAAGGGATGGGTGGAGACAAGGCTGCCGCAGTCCTCGGCTCGGCTTGAATTTTCTTTAAAGCCCTTGCCCGGCTAAACCGAGGCAGAGCGGCCCTCCGCTGGCAGAAACCGCGGGATGGGTCGGGAGCACCCCCCGCCGCCCTCGGGGACTAGCAGCATCTCTTACCTCGGCTCCTTGAGCGACCCGAAAAGACGGATTTGATGGGATGCCTCCCTTTCTGGAGCCTGCGGTGCCAGCAGCAGAAGAATAAAATCGTGGCAATGGTCCCCAGCAGCAGCAGGAGCAAGAAGAGGGCGCACTGGATGCTGTAGGGTCTCAGCAGGACCAGGAAAGCCGCGGCAATCATGGCTCAAGCGCCCGGCTGCCCCTGTGCGTGCGCGGGTCTGCGGCGAGCGGCGGGGGGCCGGGCAGCGCCGGGGGGCCGGGCAGCGCCGGGCAGCCTCTCCCCCCGGCAGCGGGGCGGGCATCGCCGCCGGCACCGCGCTGCTGGAGCCGGCAGCCGGGCGGGAGGCGGCGGCGCGGGGGAGGAGGAGGAGGAGGAGGAGGAGGAGAAGGAGGAGGAGCGGGATGAGATTCAGGCCGTGACTCAGCAGCCGCCGCCGCGGTGATGGTTGCGGTGGGGCTTCCCCTCGGCGCCCGCACGGCTGCCGGGAGCGGGGAGCGTGGCGGGCAGAGCCGGAGCGCCCGCGGGCACCGGCGGGCGGGGCGGGGCCGGGCGCTGCATGGCAGCCGGGCGGGCACGGCACGGCACGGCGGGGCGGGGCAGCGGGAGGAGGAGGAGGAAGGTACCGCCGGTGCCGGGAGGGAGGAAGGATCGCCGAGCGGCGGGGACTCGGCCGGGACGGCCGGTGACATCACCGCTGGAGCTGCGGCAGAGGGAGGCGGAAAATGGCTGGTGCGAGGTACGGGGGGACCCCCGGGGGAAAGAGGGGCCTCGGCCGAGGGGCGCGGGGCGGCAGCGAGTGCCCGCCCAGGTCTGTGGGCGCTGGCGGGAGAAGGGGCTCTGTGGTGGACCCTGGACCCGAGGTGCCGATCGCAGCGGGTTTCGTGGCAAAGCTGTGGTGGGGGAAGGGAATGGGAAGCGCTAATGAGGTCCACCCTGACAAGGTGACCAGGACCCTCGTGCGTTGCTGCCCCGTGTCCCCGATGCTGGGATTTAGGTGACAGCTGTGTAAGGGAGGCCCCGGGCAGCGCTCCGGGACGCGGCCCCGCAGAGGGCTGTCACCGGCGGTGCCCGCGCTGTCCTCGCCCCCCACGCCGTGTGTGCTTTGCACGCTCTCCCAGCCGTGTCCTACGTGAAAGCCGCGGGGAAGTTGTCTGGCGCAGAGGCTGGACAGAGCAGCACCTGCAGGGACCCTCTCATTGCAGGAAATTGCAAGGAGCTGCAGCCGATGTCATCGCCCGTGCCCTTCGCGTACCGCCGGGCCGGAGCTGAGGCATCGCAGGTAGCATCGAAATCCTGGCATGTGCAGGTTGCTAATGCAGATGATAACAGGAGTTCACCTGCGTTGCTACCTCTGTAGCTGCTACTGTGATACTCCAGACTTTCAAAGACTGTTTCAGAGGTCTTTGGAAATGCAGTTCTAAACTCCCTCAACACTGTTAAACATGCACCAAAAAAATCATTTGCTGAAAATATATCCAGGTACCATTTTGCAATATGGCATTTGCCTGTGTTCCTGGTGAAAAAGGTTCATTCAAGGCAAAATTCTTGTGCTTTTCATGCATCTTTGATGTCACTACATAAATCTGAGGAACATTTCTAAAACTTTATAGAACTAATTAAAATCTCTGTGTAAATATTGGAATAACATTGAAATGTTACAGCTTTATATGACTGCCATGAAACTATATATGAAAGACATATGTTCAAATTTAAATTAAATTACAAAATATGCAACCTGGTAGGACAGAGAGACATATCTGTGGTAGCTTAAATAAGAACAGGAAAAATAATTTATAGATTAGCAAAACTAATTTATCACTGAGTTAATAACATTGTACGAGTGTACTGTATCCTTAAGGTTAGGGAAGTCCATTATCATTGAAAGAGCCTCATGATACCAAATTGGGGAGGGCAAGTAAAGAAAGAAAAAAAAAATTGGCTTTTAGGTGTGTAATATTTTATTCCAGGAATTTTGTATCATTTCGTGCTATACACTAACATAGTGAGCCAAAATAGTCTGTCATATTACTTTGTAAAAATGGAAAGTTGCTACATTGCAGCCATCGATTCAAAGCTTTCCATCACTGCCTAGGAACTGCCAAGTGCTGTAAGGTTGTGTTGCATCACGTGGTGCGATATTGAAATCTTTCCTAATACCGCAGTACACTGCAGTAAAATGGTTTTAATGCAGATTACCTGGAGATTGTTCAAACGGTTCATGTTACCTCACTGAAACATGAAGCAAATCTGTGTGATCCTGCTGGCATGGCACTGCCCTGCTGCAGTGCCCTGCTGCAGGATATTGCAGGAGGAAACTTTTCGACCTTCAGTGTCTGCACTATTTTAGTGTTTCAGAACGGGATGATGGAGCAAATGTAGCATGGCAGTGGCTGCATGTTAAATTGCAGAGAACTGAGAGGGAATGATTCTTTTCACATTGTTCTCATGAAACAGTGCATCATCTGACAGATGAATCTCTAGTGTTAGCTCCTTAGTTCAAGGTTTATAGCTTTTCCCTTCTAAGACTTAGAGCTCACTGGTGTCTTGAGGATAATGTTTTTCCAAAAGGATATAATAAATTTCATGACAACTGCTTAATTTATTTTTTCAAATGCAAAAGAGGGTACAGTTTAGTACAAGAAATGCTGACATGCATGATTTTTCAGAGAGCTGCTGCTACAGGCTTCTGAGTCAACTGTCTCATATGTATACCAAACCGCTGCTGTGGCTTTCTTTATATTCATTACTGCCCTGTGTGTGTTAAATACTGCAGGGTTTGGTAGCATGGTTAAAATGTTACTTCCACGGTGAATAAAGTTTAAGTTGCTGAAGTTATTTCACATTAAAAATAAGTAAACTATATGTGAGTAGAATTTTTTACCCCAGATAGTAATAAAGAGAAATTAAGAGAAGTTTTTTATGTATAGCACTTTTAATCTAAGCTTCTTTATGGAATGTTTTTCCTAAACTTTCCTGAATCTTAAGGAGGACAAACAGAGAAGAGAAAAGAAATGAAGAGAGAAGGTTAAAACAAAACCTCTCAGCTGAGATTTGACCTCAGAAGGAGAATCCTGGAGGTGAAGCTATTGCAGAGAAGAGGAAGTAAAAGAAGGTAACAAAGTCTTGAGACTACCTGTGATAACAGTGTGTGGAATGGCAGAGGAAGTCAGAAGTTGTTGAGAACTGGAACTAAGTGTTTTATAATCTAAGAAGGCAGTTATTGATCCTGCAATAAGTAAGGAGTCCTGCTACCATTTCAGAGTACACATAATGTAGCTGCACTTTTGCAGAGATGTTAGCAGGTGGGACTTAGTGTCCTGCAGATGCTTGTTTTGATTGGGATCACAGGCAAACAGAGCACTGACAAAGTCACTGGCATAGCTGACGTTTTTGGCAGGAGTCTGGGAAGCAGCCTTTTACTTGAGCAATGCTGAGGGAGGAGGTGGTGATAAGCATCTAGCAGAGGGATGAAAAAGGAAAGTTCTGCATCAGAGAATCCACAGAAAAGAGGTGACCAATCAACATTTGCAAGTGGAAAGGACCAGGAGGATGGTTCTGTGGTTGCAGTTACTCTTGGATGGAGTTTACCTATTTTCCCAAGTTGTGTGAGGAAGGGAAACAGCATGAAAATTATGTCATATTTCTGCAGTTCAGTGTAAGAGTTGAGCAGGGAATGTGCTGTAGCAGCAACAGCCCTCCTGCAGGGAGACAAGGCAGTGTTGACCTCAAATATTCTTTCAGCCAGTCTTTCATGATAACCTGTTCTGACTTAGCAGTCTTGCCCAGCAAGGCTGAAGGCAGAGATATGTTCTTCCCTTACCCTTGCCCTGCATGCAGACTTGCAGTGCAGTCTCTGGGCCAGTGCATATTCCTTGATAATTTAGGTGAGAAACCATGTCTGCAGAGATCTGCTGACCTCCCTCAATGTGAGCTGCGGGATTCAAGGGCACTCTGCAACTCTGTGAAGGCACCTCTCTGCTCCTACAAACCTCAGTCTCAGACCTCATTTTGTAACTGTAAGACACCCTGTATCAGTGAGCTGAAGGCAAAAGGTCACATGATGGATCTGGTGATGTGGACATAAGAATAGGAGATGATACATGAGATGATTTCAGAAGAGTTGCTGAGTAAGTGAAAGGGTAAGATCATCTCCTTTCACTACTTTGTAGTTATGCTTTAAGGACTGTGTTTGTAGTATTTAATTATAATTAAGTAAAATATTCAGCTTAAATGACTACTTACCTGGCTACAAGGGTTCTCTAATCATCTAATATTCTTAACAAAATACTTGGTTTTTTTCTAATCGAACGGGAACCAAAGAAAATACAGTAAAAACTAAAGAAGCAAGCAAAGTAAATATAGAAAACATAATAGTATCTGAGTATTACCAACTTCATTCAATAAAATAATTGACTATCCCACTTGATATTCTACTCACAGATTACACGCTGCCCTCAGTGTGCTTCCTAGCAGCTTAAACATACCGTATGAGAAGATGTTGTGAGAGTTTCTAGTAGACGATTAAAGCTTATAAAATATTTTCTTCAGCTGAAAGAATAACATTTTCCAGCTTGATACAGACATCCCATTTCAAAAAAAATCTGTTATGTGAAATGGTATGTTCTAAATTCAGCGAGGTTATTGCAAAGCTTTGTTCTGCAAAACTTGTTAAATCGTTTGCTCCATACAGTCCTTTGCATGTTTGGAGGGCACACTAGCATTAGTTAATTCTCACAATACCCTTGATGTTAGGCAAATGTGTATTATTATTTCAGATCCTTTAAAAAGAGAAGGTGAACTAGAATGGTTGTGTGATTTACCTGAGACCAAAATGTGATTCCACTGCTACAGACTAGACCCCTCCATGATTGGAACATTTTGCCATCTGCAGGTGTCTTAGGTGACCATGTAAAACCAAATTCTTGCCAGCTTTATATATGTAGAGGTAGTTGTCCTTATTTTGTGAGTTCATCAACTCACACAACTTGCATATTTTAATTCCCTCTGTTTATTAGACTGAATGTAAATCAAATGGAGAATGACCCATGCAGTTGTACACTCATGGCTTAGAGTGTTGCTAGAAAAATGCTGGCAGGAATTCTGTGGGCATAAATTGACTTTGCAGACAGAGAGGCTGATCTTGAGCCTAGATGGAAATATACTGCTAAAGCTCCTATGGCGCTTTTTTTTTTGTTATTACAGCAGCAGTGTGCCCCTTTGTCCTTGGTTAAAATTTGCTCTGTATTCATTTTTGGCAGTGTTGAATGTAGCAGTTGTCAATTTGAATGTGGCCTTACATCCCAGAGGGAATTGAACTTCATTAGTGTTTTTATGTATATAATTAGAAGTTGTTTAAGGATTGTTTCTGACTGATATACAACACTGGTCATTCCACTCATATTACTTTATAAAGTTAAGTTAAACTACATACAGTAAGAAGACATTTGATTTTATAGGAAGGGAAAAATTACCTTTAATAAGTTTTGAGTTTTTTGTCCTTGCAGGGAAGATGCCTCGCTGTCAATTCTCCTAAGTGCATGCAGAATTACTCTTAGTTGAAGTAATATTCCCTGAAGAAAAAGGACAACATATATGTGTTTTTTTTCTAGCTCATGACCTTTAATAGTAATGCAGATTTTTTTCCCCTCCTACCTACCAAAATGCTGCAAAACCCGAGCAATTGAGGAAGAGCTTTGGAGTAAAAGAGCAGACACTTTGAGTATTAACTCGGCATGACTTCTTGTCTATCATCACTCACCCATGACGGCCAATAAAGACATATAAGTAGAGATAGTTAAGATGCTGCTAGGTTATTAGATACTGATCAAAAATTAAGCCTGGAATTTCCTAGCTGCTATTTCACTTCTATGCTTTTCAAGGGAGAATACCACAAATAGTGGTACTTTGGGGCAGCATGAAATATATAGCTTCTGCCATCTTATAAAAAGAGTAAGATACATCCTTTTATAAACTCTCATATCAGCTTATCAGTGGGTTTGTTTGAACAAATTCAATTTGAAAGTACATTAGTTGCATATGGAAAGTATGCCTAATATTTTTTCAGCCTTTTAGGAAAAGGTTATTTGACTCCTTGGGCTCCTATACAGAGCAAGCACAGTTTTGCACGTCAGCACAGATTTGCTTGTGGTGAAACTTGCCTTCCCATAAACATCTTTAGACAAAATAAGTGAATGCGTCACTGGTCTTTATCATTTGGAAGTGTTGTGTTGTATTACCCAGCTAGGTTATAGTGAGTACAGCCAAGTGTTTGACTTTACAAAGCCATGCTGACTTGTTTCTCCTTCCAGGCTACTTACTGCTTCTAAGTGTTTAGATAAATTAATCTGCATGGAAGGAGCTTTTATGTGATTATTCAAACTCTTGTACCTAAGTTATCTTATCCAGTTCAATAAATAATTTTTTTTTGGTCTGTATATTAATACATTTTGTTGTGCATGGCATTTGTGAACAAACAAATTGAAGCGAGTATTAGCTTTCCATCTGTCAGCTGTGAAATAGCTATTTAATAAAGATACTAACCTGTGATATAGAATTAAGATAACTTCCTGCGTCTTGTAATTTGGCATCTTGTTACCTTCATGTAAATCTTTCACTAAGTGTGGGATTAAAATACAGATAAATAAATGTGTGTGGTTTATAGGCATGTGAGGTATCTAGGCTCCTATTTAAGCTCAATTTAATCATCAGGGCCCAGAGAACAATTTGTTTCCCTGAATTTATGTGTTTGGTGCTATTTGAGATGCGTGGAGTTAGTAACCACCCTCATAAGCCTGGAGGAGGGTCTAAGGCCTCTGTGAAGTCTGTGCCCATCAGAAGAGATAGCTGGAGGCCAGGCATAATAATTTATAGTATCTAAGATTGCACCATGCATTTATTTTTAGGCAACTGAATTGAACCCTACAGCATTTGAAATATGCTGAATTGCTCTCCAGAGAGCTTTAATTGTGTTCAATAGAGACTTGACCTTTACAACTGCTGGAGTTGCTGAAGGCTGAGACATCTCCAAAAGGGTGACCGCTGTGATGAAATACCTTGGGGAAATTTGCACTTCTGGAGTGGCAGGTGAAGGCCAAGCAGAATGACACTGATGCTAGACACATGTTTAGGAAGCCAAGCTGATCCCCTAGATCTCCAGTGATTCTAGTGATAACTTAGATACCTGGTGCATCAGTGTCACCTAAATGTAAGCATCTCAGTCTAGAACTGAATCCTGTACTGAAAGCCCAATAATGATGCTAGGTTGCTATCTTGAAGTTTATTAAAATGAGTGCCATGTTTCACTGTTAGTCGAATAAATTATTCATTAGAACAGAAGTTTAGGACTTCCAGATATACTAAATATACCTGCTTGAAATTCATTACTCATCCTTTTCTAATGGTTTGATGCAAAAATCAGAGCTTTACCAATAAACTTCTTCAGGCTTTCAACTTAAGCCACAGTACTACAAAAGGCTTCGGCATATTTAGATATTAATGTTATTTTATAGAACTTCTAGGTTGCTAAAACTCACAGCATGGAGGGCACTACTGTGAAAAATAATAACGTCCTCATGAATTCCTTGGGTCACTCAATGCATTTTGGAATGTGATACAAGATTTGTGCCAAATTCTCTGTATAATCCTGTGAGTTGTGAATGCTGCTGAGGCTTTGAAGTCAAGGAGATGATCTGCATAAATAAGGTCAGAGATGTTGCTTTACCATGAATAGCATCACTTTTCAGAAAAGTATCTTGGATTATTTCATAGCTAGTCGAACCAGGATAGTGATCTACAGTCAGGAAGTGACCTGTTGGATATCAGGAATAAATCATAGTTTTATCCTTCCACTGAAAGACAAGTGGGATCATTTCTGTGCACTTTTAGTCTTGATAGATGCTCCCCCAGATTTCCAGCTGAATTTGGAACACAGTAATACTGATGATTCTGGAGAATCTGTATTTCTCAGCTGAGAGCAGCAGATTTGTGCTTTTGAATCATATTTTCCCATAAAATGACTAAGATATTGCACTGTAAATCTCTTGAGCAGTAACAACGCTTTTGCATTCTTCTGACAGTGCCTAATTCCACTGAATTAATTAGTAAATCTTACACTGATTTAAGGGGAATAAGATTAGAACCTACAACAGGGCATATAACATATTTAAATATGATCATATTTTCCATCATACACTTGAGAATTTTGAGACTTCAGTGAAGCCCAAGTTTTACATTGACATTGTATTTAATGTCCTGACAAGTTCATTGTAAAATGTCACAATCTAAGTAACACAAATCAAATCTGTGATTACCATTTATCATGCTGAATTGGAAATAAATAGTTTTGTATGAGGTAGATTAATTTCAAGATCAGTAAATGGGTTTTTGGTGTTTGTTTGTGGGGTTTTTTTGCCAAGGAAAAATGAGATTATTAAAACTTAGAGAGTAGATAATATAAAATCTTAGTACATAATAAAGTACTAACTTTACTAAGGCTGTAGAAATTTGGCAGAAAATAAACTCCCTTGCATTACAGCTGTTCCTCAGAAATCGGAAGAACTGGGTGTGGCAGGGCTTAATTTCTGATTAGAACCAATTCAGCACTATCAGCCTGGTCATGTTCAATAAAAATTTCCATGATCATAGATTTGCACATACTGCAGCTTACCGATTTGATACTATAAATCTGGCTGAGTTTAGTAAGAACTTTCACAATCCAGATTCACCAATGGTATGGTTTATTGAAGCATTAGGAAGGCAGGTTCAGGATTGCCAGTGACAAATGTACTAACTACAGAATGTTAATGTATGTTGCTACAGAAGATATAGTAACAGAGATCTATTAGTGATATAGAAATATAGATATAGATATAAATAAAAAAATATTCACAGGTCTGCTGCAACGCTAGCTGGAGGCACAAAGCTCACCTAGAGGCATCCCTTCAGGGAAGGAGGAGAGACAGAATCCATCAACCAAGCAAGCAGAGGTGTTTCCCCCTCTCTCTCTTTTTCTTTTTTTGCCCCCAGACCCCTCTTCTTTTACACTGTAGGTGGGGTTTTGATGGTTATCATACATGTACGGTTCTCCTCCATCCACTAAGGTGGCAGTAAAAGCTGTCTAATCTTTGCCAGAGAGTCTTTGAGTACATCCTTATCTCCTTAAAGGACCATGTTTATAACAAGGCTGGTTATGCTCAGTGGAGAGAAGGCTCAAGGCTGGTGCAGAGATGTAGGTGCTCTCCTGTGCTTCACTGAGACAACATTGGGTGTGAGACCTCCACTCCAGGCATCATTCTGTCCTTATGTCTTGCTAGAGTCAGGTGCAAACTAAGCAGGGGCACATCTCGTGTTTTCCTCAAACCAGCCTCATCAGTTCTTACTGACTTAAAGCAACTCTGCAGCAAGTCTGACAATGTACTACAATTACATATCTGTGTTGCATGGCTGTGGTACAGTTCCTTGACTTGCTGAAGCCAGTGGCAAAGCCCTGTTTTAAGCCATCAGAATCAGACCCATTGAGTGGGTATACAATCTCATGTTGTGAACATGTAATATTTTGCTCTGTGTTTACTGAAAGGAAAGAGAAATAATGATCTCAGCATGCCATCTGCCAGCTCTCTGGCTGAATGGAACAGAGTATGTCAGTCAAAGGGTGAGATATGTCTTTAAATGACCTTTGTGGATTTTAGTGGTTTTTTGTTGTTGTTGTTGTTGTTCTGGCTTTTTGAGTTGCTTAATAAAAATATTATGTATGCAAATTTATAGCATTTGTGCAGGATGTGAGGTATTAACATATTTGTAAAAATTAAGAGTCCAATTAATGTTTCCTCTTCAGAACTTTAAAATTAGATGGCTCCTTCCTTTTTTTTTTTACCCTTCTACAAATGACCTAGAACAGTGAAAAATCATAGATTTACATTTCAGTACTTCTCAAATAAGTAACTAGTGTTTTCAAATAGAGAATATAGCAGAATTGAGTAGCTTGCAAAACAGAAGTGACTTTCAATGGTCATATAATTGTCTCTGTGGTTAGTAGCTGCACATGGGGTAATGCTCATGAATGATTTTGTATCCTCCAAATAAAGCACTGAACAAAACATTCAGTGTCAGAAATCTTACTTGATGACTTGCAGAACTGTGTTATAGAGATTTAAAACAGAGAACCAGATACAGACTTCGTATGCCATCCTTTTGGCTCCCTATAGCAGAAGGTCTACTGGAATCTATACTACTATCCAAAACCTATTCAAAAATAGAAAAAGCTAATATAGTATGGGTTGGACCAGCCCAGCTGTGTAAGGAGACATACCTAACCCCATAGTCACTGAATAGTCAGTGGAGAGAAAGAGGCTCTCCCAGACAGTAAGTCATCTGCTGTCTTTTAGACATGTCTTAGGGTGAGATGAATCACCTCCCTTTCTGCAGTGACTGAGCCAAATGTGGTTAGACAACCTCTCACTTTTAAGGCAGTAGAAATCCAGTAAGGTTAGTGCCAGTCCCCAAGATTTTTTTTTTTTTTTTGGTGATATTAATATAGTATATTTTGCCTTTGATCTGTTTTGGCAAATAAAACCCTTTAGAGGAGAAAGGCATTTCCAGTAGTCCTGACTCACCCAAGGTTCATATGGACTCCAGTGGGAGAACAGAGTTAGAAAACACTGCAGGACTTCTGGAAAGTGAAGTGTTTTCCTTTCCCTTATTAGTGACATTTTGTTCTACCTTTCCATTCCCTTTAATCACTGGCTAGAGATGATGCCAGCAGACAGTTAGGTGTTATCCCCAGAGCCCATGGATTGTCACAATAAATTCTGTGAAAAGACATAGTTTGATTAATGTCTGTTGCAGGAGCTGAAGCCATTGTTCTGTAACAGAAAAATACTAACAATCAACTACTGCACTCTCTTCCTCTTATTTGGCAATGTAATAATTTCATCATTTTACCCATAACACAAGCAGTTGGGCTGGTGCCCAGAAGAGCTGTAGCAGAGGAAAGGGGACCTGGCCAGTCACTGTTGCTGCCCCACAACTGCTTTCCTGCCTTGGTCCCTTAATAAACAGCAGGAACAACAGGATTGAGCACAAGCTTCACAAAGTTGACAGGAGGCTTTCAGACTCCTACTGGGAGATCAAGGAGTGGATTGATGCCATTCCTCCTCCATGACTATTTGTGAAATCCATTCCTTATTTCTCCCAGCATACTGTGTAACTTACATTTTAGCATGGCAGCTATTAAGGTCCTTAGTGAAATCAGTTTAGTTGTTTACTACTACACCCTCCCACCACAGGCAAGAATCTTGGCAGCTCAGAAGAGCTTTATAGATGATGTAGACAAATTGATGAGCTCCAAGTCCTGCCATGACCATAGTAAAAATTGTCCTTAGCTTCGAGTGGCAGGATGGATTTTCATGGATCCAGGTGTTTGCCTGGTGTAAAGACTGTGCAGGAAATTTTGTCGTCCATGTGCTTCACAGCGTCTACCAGGCTGCTGTCATGGGCTTTGAGCATTCAGAAGTCCACATGTCCATTGAGTCCATTAGGCTGTTTAACAATGTACACAAGTCTGATACCTTCCAAAAGCTGTTGGACTTGCTACTGAGGTGCACAGTGTTGGCACAGTGTGTACGCCAATAGCCCCAGTACCTTGGGGAATCAACACGTGCCCTCCATGCTGTGAACAGCCTGTGTATTCAATGCATCTGGGCTGACTTGCTAACCCTGTTCAAGTTTAGAACGGAAGAATGTCCCATGGCTCAGAGAATATTTGTCTCAATACAAAATGAGAGACAAAAGACAGACTGTTAGAGGACTGCAGGGAAACATTAAAAAAATATAGAAGTCGGTCAATCAGTTGTTAGTCTTAGCACGCTGGCAGCTCCAGCTTTGCTGCAATTCTGTTGCTTTTATGTGGGCTTTTAGGAGAGTGATGAAGTAACTCGCAACTGCCAAGGCCAAAGAGGGAAAGCTCAAAGTACTTTATTTGAGAATTGAAGAACTAAGGAGTGGGGATTGCTGTGCTGGGTTGATCAGAGGCAGAAAGTGACATCTCTGAGCCAGATGAGAAATGTTAAGCTGACTGGGGTATACACACAAAAGCATTTTGAAAAAGAAGGAAGAATACTGATGCCCAATGTGATTGCGTACACCAGGGGGTTTAAATCCGATATTTTGTTGTTAAAACATGCAGTTTCATTTCAGACCTCACCTGTCCCTAGTGAGATCAGTGCTGAAACTTTTTGTTCCATTGGGTTTTGTTTTGTCCATATGTTTATTCATTTGAATGATCCCTGTCTGTGGTATGAGGATCCACAGGGCATGGATCAGTAGCAGAATGAGGCCTCTGGTGACTCATGCTAGGCAGAGATATTCAGGCTACTTTCTCTCTAGAATTTACATGGGATGGATGTTTACTGGTCTGTCTAACACTTTAAAGAAAATAAATAGCAATTCCTTTCTTCAGTGGAACAATCTTAACAATCCCTCTGCTATCACACTCAACACATTCTGCATAAAAGCATGATTTAATACTCTTTTTAATGGTGATTTCTTACGCTTGCTTCATTGTATAAGTAAACAAGTTGACAAGACTGCAGCTGTCTTTTGCAAATTCAGTCCACTGGTGTGTGGAAAGCCAGCTCTGTTGAGGTGTAGCACAGACCTGGGGAATAGCTGGGCTTCTGCAAATGAATTGACATTGCTTCGTAGAGCACTGCAGCTAGACATTCTCACTTTGACATAACAGCCCCATGTAATTCTTCCTTTCTAGCTCTGAGTTACCTTTTTGACAGCCTCTGCATGAGGCACTAAATTTGCTTTTGACTGATTGAGGCCAAGTAGATCACAAATCACGCTGTCACATCTGGGAATTCATGAGTTTTCCACTCTGTAAAAGTACTTCACCTCTATAAATTGACCATATGTTTGCTGGAAAGATCGAGGTTTGACAAAATCAGATTTTCTATTTTTATTTGTTTTATCTGATTTAATAATTTTAAAGTAGAAAATATCTTCTCTGAGTATAATGGCAACACTTAGATGAACTAGTTACATTTCCAGTAGAGTGTCATAATGTATGTTACATTTCACACTTTCATGAAAGGCATATCAGCTTAATTAGGAAAATAAAGCATAAATTATTACTTTTCCTGTCTCCTGGTATAGAACTTTAATGCTTTAAAAAGCCCAGAAATGTTCCTTTGCTTTAAAAGTATTGTTTTATGAAACAAATGGTTTAGCTGTATATTTGGGTTTGGGTTCTCCTTGTTGCTATTATTTGTGATGAAGCAGTACAGCTCTCTTCCAGTCCTCAGCCTGTCATTTCTTTTGTATGTCAAGTTTTCCACTGCCAGGATGTGTCATACCTCACCCAGTCAGTTGTTCTGGGTAGTTCTGGGCTGGTTTTCTGTCCATGATTAATACAGCCCTGGAAGTCAGACATCCCTCTTAATAATATTTATAGCTAGTACTTTCCTTCATTCTAGGGAAAGTTTTTATTGCACCTGTATCTTTTAGTCAGAGGTTGGATAGAAAACTTCTGTTGGGGCAAACCCAGTAGTAATAGAGATCACAGTCAGAGATAGATTAAGCATAGTAGTAATATGGAAGCCAGGGCTCTGCAAGTGAAAGCTGTTTCCTGTGCATAATTTTGGAGGCAACTGTCTGATGTACAGGTATTGACCATCTCCCATCTTTCAGGGGAGATAGAACTCTTTGTTTGGCTAGTTTTCATTTTCTTATCCTGGATATTTTCATACAAGGTAATTACCAATATCCAGGAAAAGGAGGGTTGCTTGGGGCTTTTGTAATATTCCTGTGGCGTGACACAGCAACTGCTATTTTTCCTATGTTATCCTGCAGGCAGTGTCTGTGTGACAAGAAAACCACTTAACAATGAAAAAATTCACACTGTTTGATTTTGTAAATGATAATTCACTGCAAATTGGAGAGACTTCATGGATACAGGACCTTCCCAGTGATGACAATGAATTAGAAAGACTTCTGAAGCCAAATGAGCATGTGCTAGTAAACTGGCCTGTGGGAGAAAGGAAGACAGAAAAGCACCTGGTGAAAGTTGTGTATATGAGTGGTGAGTGCAGTTCCAGAGCATTTATCTGATACAAAATCTAGTTGTAAGGTATTGCTACCTGATTGTCTGTGCTTTGGCCTTTGGCCTTTTTTTTTCCCATCACTTCAGATGATCCCCAGGAGCTGGTGGAAATGATGCAAAAGATACTGCAAGCAGATGAAATTACAAAAATACAAGTCCTTGGAAAAGGCAAGAGGAAGAGGATAGAAATGATATTCTCAGAAAGTGAGGACAGTGACCTGGATAAAGAACAGGTGAGTTTCTGTCTTTTTGTGTGTGATATTGGTAGGTCCATAAAGGAATGAAATAGACTGTAACTATTGATTCTTCACAATATAACACACAAAACATGTATGGTAAAGGTAGGAGGAATACAGGTAGCCTTCACATGGTACCTCAGCACAATAACCTGTCAGAGTAATTAGTTAGGCCAACAGATTTTGTCCTTTGCTATTTAAAAAGAGTGTCATTCAAGACTTGGATGCTCTGTAACTCCATTACATTTTCTCCCGTAAGACAGAAATCTGACCAGTGCGTAAAAAAGGGAAGGGACCAAGTCTTCTGAGCTGTCCATTTTGCCAAGATCCACAGTGACAAAATGTAGGGAAGAAAAACATAAAACTTAACAAAAATTACATACATGTTTTTAAAAAATACTAAGAATGTCAAGTGCACAGTGAATAAAAGTTTATGTTATACTATGAGATACTGTATTGAAAGGCTCTATAGGAATGCAAAGGCACTGTTATGCACTTGTTTACAGGGGAAGATGAGGAAACATATAAAAAGAAAGAAATCATTGCAGGCATCTGCTCCTGCCAACATCCTGAGTCAACTTGAAACATCTTTAATTAACAAACAGGTAAACATCCATCTTCAGCAATTTTAATGTTTTAAGCAAAAGCAAATTGAAATGTATTTGTTGAGAGGGGCATAAGAGTTTTGTTTCAGGGAAGTTTAGTGAAGTCTAAAAAACGCTACCTTGGAAAATGGAGAACAGATGTGAAGGTGCGTAACAGTTACATACATATTACACTGATCTTTCATTTTTAATCGTAATAGGAATAGTAATAGCTATATTCAGTAACAGCTTTTATTAAAATGCACTCTGTCTGTTTATACAATCTGTTTATACAAGAGAATGCTTTGATTTAGCCAGATAGTCTAATGTTAGTTTCAATGCTTTAATTTTCTGTTGTCGTGGCTCTAGATAGCGTGGCTGTTTCGTTTTTTTCAGAGAGAACAATATTCAGAAAGCAACTTTCTGTATAGTGAAAGCAGCAGTGATGATGAAGAGCCTTTATTTCAACTGTCCAAGGTAGAACTGTGTGCCAAAATTAAAAGTCTCAAGAGGAAGCTGACAGACACCATGAGAGAAAACTGCCGTCTAAGGCAGTCCCTGGTGATGCTTCAAGGTAAAATCAGGAGTATTTTGATGAAAGGAAAGCCTGTAGTTTGATTTATAAGAGGCCATTTGGCTGGAAATTATGGATGCTCAAACACCTGACATGATCAAGGCCTGCCATTAGCATCAAAGTCTTTGATACATGGCAACATTTAATTCCAGCAGCACTTACTATCTTACACGGAGGCCATGTAATCATAGAGCTAGAAACGGAAAAATCTGTCTAAATCCTGTCAGTTGTTCTCAAGAGAACCTTTCCAAAAGCTGTGTATAACCATCGGCTAAGCTCAAACGCTTCACTGACCAGTCCAACTAACCTTATTTATTAGCAGTTTTTCTTGATCTGCTGGAATTTTGTTTATTCTGGAATGATTTAATTTCTAATTACTTCTGTAATTTCTCATTATTCATAATCTGAGTTAGTTCCAGGTGCACCAAATTTAATCATTTCCCAGAGGTGAACCATTTTGTTCTTCTATAAATGAATCCATAATAATATCCATAATAATCCATATAAATGATCACTTAGTGATAATTTCTGAAGCTCCTCTCACTTGTTCCCATCCCTTACTCTGGCACAGCCAAGACAAAATCCAAAATTTCAAAACATGAGTGACTGAATAAGGTTTAAAGAGGATTTGCTCCTCCCCTTGTCAGCTACACCATGCCATCCCTAGACAGCCTAGTATCTGATTTTTTTATTGTCATATGATTTTGCAACTGCTTATCAGTTTCATTGCCCACCTGACTCCATTATGTTATTCATCTTGGTTTGAGACATTCATCTCCACCTTTTTAAATATTATTTGTAAGCATTTTCTTAGTGTCTGACAACTTTTCTCACACATTTAAGTCCATTTTTCTTGCATCTTAAGCACTTGTAGTAGTCTTTATTTGTTGTAAAGGTCCAAAAATTAAAACTATCTCAATTTTGGGGTAGAAACTGGAATCTTTGTTGAACACACAAAATGGTATTTAAGGGTCTCGAGGGCAGAATATGCTATTGAGGAGGCCAGGTTATGCCAACTAGGAGACTACCCAATTGATTAGCATTTCCTGTATCCAGGATTACATGTGGGGGGAAGAGGATTAGTATTTCCAGTAACCAGGATTACACTTGGAGAAGGATGGTTAACATTTCCAAAACAAGGATTACAAGAGAGGGGAGAAAACAAAGGGGCTTCTGCATGGACTGATAGCATCATCACAATGTCTTTCCATATCCTGCTGCTGGAGATAGGACAATGCACATTGTTGAATATCACTGGGTCTTGTCTGGTCCTTAGATGATGGAATTTCCCTTAGCTCCTGTTGTCCACGGCCTGCTACATAATCCTAGCAGTTCCTTTTCTGCAGATACCCTTCTGAGTTTTCAGATTGCTACAATTTTCTGTAATTTAGTGATTCTGTATCTTGCTGATCCATCATCCCTTGGATACTTTTTGTTTCGAATTAATTTTTCTTAATGGACCTAATAAAATTTTATATTTGAAAATAAATATTACTTGGAGAAAAGGTTTTTTAAAACATATTCTTTATAGATTAAAAAAATGGAGAAGTCTCTGCAGTTTATGTAACTTCTTTGAAGAAAAAAGCATCAGATATTACTTAGCCCATATTCAATAGCTTTATAAAGACTTGTAGAGACTTTGAGAAAGTAAAAAGAAAAAAGAGAAATAGTCTGCTTAGTGCCATGATGGGCATAAACTAATAGTTCCCCTTAGCCTTGCACAGAACTGATCTATCCTAGAAACTAAGGCCAGATCTTCATGGGTGGGGACAGCAGAATGATGGGAAAGCATTTGGGAGAAGAGGAAAACAGTATGTTGAAAAGTCTTTGCTGACTACTTTGGGTTATGACAGGAATCTAATTGCAAAAATATACATGCTTATGCAATTACTATTTTACCCCTGACTTTCTGTCTGATTTCAGTCTTGCCACAGGCAGTCACTCATTTTGAGGAACTGGTAGGGATGGCTGAAGCACTGCTCAAAGGAGGAGTGACATCATCTACGTCCAGTCTGCACTCACATGCTGTTTGGAAGGCATCTCACAATCCATTAGCAGATTCCTATGCAGCTATGCATAGTAACTCCAGCTCACCAGTAACTTTGAATGTGGAAGATGAGGAGCAACAGACCGAAAAACAGGTCAGTTAAAAGGCAATTTCAGACACAAAAATTGAAACTTTATACAGTACAAACTTCACTGTTATAGTATAACAAATATAAAAAATAGCATCAGGAAAAATCATTTTGTCATCATTCTGTTGATGATGTGACTAATGAGCTCCTTCTGAGCAGAAGGCTCTTTCCATGCGAAGCACTAGGTTTCATTCTGTACACTCTGAAACTTGCTTTAATTTCAGTGACCTTGCACATCTGTGTCTAAGGGAAGAATGTGGAATGCATGAAGAAAATACTAGGGATAACTTCCAGTCTAATGGTTTGGATGCCAAAGGGGAATGGTAGTGTTTCAGAGATAGAATCTAAGAAAAATACCAACAGTCTGTTTAAATTGTTAATTTGTAAATGGTGGCTGGTATTTTTTCTGCAGTTAAGTAGAAAAATACAAGTATATGGAGAAACTGAGTAAAGAAGTTCCGCTATTCTCTGTAATTATAACAGAAATGATTGAGAAATCTGAGGCACAACAGCTATACATGAAAAAAAATCAAGACGCAGCCAAAGGAATACTTTCAGCTTCTGCATGCACAATTTACATAAACATTCTTATCCACTGGGTCATGTTAATCCCTTCAAATCATTCTCCTGTGTTGTCATGGGGAGTTAAAACCCAAAGAAGTCTATTTAGAATTATCAAGGTATGATGTTTTGACTGTAATATACAAAATTTGACCTAACATCTTCAAAGAAATAAAAAGACCAAATTTTCTAAGCAACCTGCCTTACTTAAAAGAGGTAGCTCAAAATTGCTGATTGGGAGAGTTCAAATTCTTAGGCTGTACCACTGCTGTGTGTAGAAGGCACTCTCAAAGCTCAGTACCAGATGTCACAGTTCTTAGGGCATGTCTGCTCAGAGGCAGGAATATTAGCTTGGGCATAGTGCCATGCTGCTGAGGCTGTACAGAAACCATGCCAGAACTGGACCACAGCCAGCCTACATGGAGTGCAAGCGGAAGGATTTTGATATGTCTGAACGTGTCCTGTCTCCACTAGTGAGTAATAAGGATTGCTTGGTGAAGGGTTTTCTAGGGTGGATGGGGTCCTTAGTCTGTGCCACAATGCTTCTGAAAAAAAACTAAGGTGTATCTGTAGTTCCAAATGCTGAGTGGTATGCAAGTTTAGTGTTAATCTCAAGCACATGGTTTGCAGAGATTACTTCTGAAATTGTGGTTTAAAAATAGAAAATTAAAGATATTTCAGCAATAATACTATATAATATTTCTAGTAAACTGCAATAGTTATGCTTATGACCAATTTTGTTTTCCAGTTCAAGATCGAAAAGTGGCAGATCGCACTTTGTAACAAAAGCAAACCTCAAAAATTTATAAATGACTTGATGCAAGCACTTTATACACATGAATACATGGCTACACACAGCCTGACAGGTGCAAAGTCCTCCTCTTCAAAGGATAAAGCAGCAAAACCAGCTATGAATCAGAATGAAGTTCAAGAAATCATAGGTGATGACTTCTTAATATTACTCAATGTGGCACTGGCTTGACAGGGGGCTTTCTCTGAGGGAGGGGCTGTAATGCTTAACAGCTGGTCTACTCAGGTGATGGACTGTTTTGTGTTTCCTTCTCCAGCTACATAATTTTTAAACCATCTGTTACAAATACTGTCAGTGAAATGCTAAGTAGTAGTATTTCTGCTGTGTGAGTTTTGCAGGTTTTATTCATGTACCTGCTCAGGCACAGTGATATTGTAAATTTCTTAGCCTTTGAAAGGTTAATCTATGACAATCAAATTTGGAGCGTGGTGATAACGGATAAGGGGAGGCAAAAAGAGGACACACTTGGATCAAATTTAAAATTATGTCTGCTGTGTTCTGAAGTTAGTGAATGTAATGAATTCTGACATTTTAAATAGCGCTAGAGGCAAAAGGAGACAATAAGTACAGAAGACAAGAATAGTGATCAGAGAAGCAAATAAAATTTGTTCTATGCTGAGGTTTAAGGCAGAAAATATTTGATGCATAGGAAAGAGAATAATTTCAGGTGGAAGTAGCAGCTTTAACAAAACAGTATTTTGTGAGGACATGAAGCCTGATTTTTATTGGATTCACACCTATAGTTTAATACTTGAACAACATAGCCTAAATCTGTTAACCCTTCTCCATTGCCATTCCCTAGGATTTCCCCACTTCTCTCGGTTCCCTTTCCAGCTTAGCTCCAGTTCCTATACCCTAGTCCAGTTTTGTTGAAGTTGGGCAGCAGTTTCAAAAGTTATCGGTTGCAAAAACCTCTTTTCCTTAAGAACCTAGCTGGAGAAAAAGACCCAAAGTCAAGAGAGATAAAAGTAAACAGTGTGTAAGATAGTGAAAATATATTTAGAGGCAGTAAGATGAGACAATTTCAGAATGTTGTATGAGAAAAATGAAAAGGATTTCATTGGTTGAGAAGAATGGTTGGACTCAATGAATTTAATAGTCTTTTTTAAGCTAAATGATTTTATGATTCTAAATGCTACCAGTGACTTTTCTAAAGGTGGATTCCAGGGAAGGATCTAGGCAAAACTGAAAAGTGAAGCAGAGAAGATAATCAGGACATGGAATACAGCATACTGCAGAGCATTCAGTGACAAAGCCTATAAGAGAAATCAAAGAAGTCTGTTAAAGTAGAAGAGAACATTGGAACCCAAACTGAAAAGTGTCAACATTATATAAGAGAAAAAGAAACATTAGAAGGAAGGCTGGGAGTTCTAGGACTGTAGAAAATGAGTTAGCAGATAAGATTGTTTAAAGAAATGGAAACTGTAGGACTTCAAAATAAAATTAAATGATAAAGGGTGGAGAAATCCAGGGGAGGGAAGATGGAGAAGACAGGAGCAGGAATCATATTCCTCATGTTGAGTCCTGTTAGTATTGCATTCAGAAAATTTAGCCAGGCAAAACAGAAGGGAAATTTTTAGAAAAAGAGACATCATCTGCAAGTGAAAATTAATGATTAAAAAAAGAGTAAGATTTAGAGGCATGAGGACTGATGAGGGTAGGAAAAGGACTCTCTGATCAAGAACAGAACAAAGGGTGGGAGGATTAGCAAACACAAATCACTCACTACAGGAAGCCCTTGTGGCCCTGGAGTTCCTTTCGAGTCTGCCAAAAGCAGGCACAGCAATATGGAAGGCACAGAGAAAAGCAAGAGCTGGCATCTGCAAAATCTGTGAAACAGTTTGTAAAGACAGGAAAGTAACTAAATCTGAAGCTGAAGTAGCTGGAAATTTAAAAGGTGAAAGAAATGGATTTTAGATCACACATCTCTTGTTTCCCTGATTTGGAGACCTCATTCATATGATCTCTTTATTTTGCAGGAATCACAAAACAGTTGTTTCCAAACACAGATGATGCTTTAATTAGGCGAATGATGGGACAAAAACTGAACAATTGCACCAAGAAGCCAATTTTAAGCAAAGATCTTAACTCAGGTGCTTTTCAGAAACAAAGCTTTTGGTAAGTCTTTAAAAAAAAAAAATAGCCTGTAAGGTGTAATTCCATGTATTACTCTGTGGTTACAAAATCCAAAACCACTCTTAAAATCACAATGAAAATGCATTTTCATATATGCATTACCAAGTAGATAAATATTTCCATAAACTTGTACAAAAAATATGTAACACAGAAGCTTAACATTACAGCACAAAAAAGTTATTGATTCTTGATGAAGCAGCACAAGACTATTAAATTACAGGAAAAGAATACAGAAGGAAACATATAGAGTTGCTTTGCTGAATATATCTGTTTTTAGATTTGGCATTACTTACTTTTCTTATTATTCTTTGGCTCTCCAGAGACCAGTCAATTCCATTTTCATGTCACCTGTTTTGCTCCAATTAACCCACAAGTGAAGATAAGGAAAATCACACCTATTTTGTACATATTGATAAAAGTACCGCAGGAGAGCTAAATTAGCAATCATTTACTGGCAGAGGAGTCTAAATTATTGGGGCAGAGGAATTATTAAATAACATTCTACTTATTACGGGCATTTTTACCTTGTGAATGAAACTAATCTAAAATTGCTGGTGAAGTCAGCTAATGCACATATGACAGAATGGTTGAGGCTGTGAGGGGCCTCTGTAGGTTGGCTAGTCCAACCCTGCTACTCAAAGCAGGGTCACCTAGACCAGGTTGCTCGGAGCCATGTTTGGCTGAGTATCGGCAAAGATGGAGACTCCACCACCTCTCGGGGCACCCTGGGGCAGTGCTTGGTCACCCTCGCAGCGTTTCCTGATGTTCAGACGGGACCTCCTGTGTTCTGTTTCTGCCCATTGCCTCTGGTTCTGCCACTGGGCACCACTGAGAAGAGGTTCCATCTTTTTACACTCTCCCAGTCAGACATTAATGCACATGGGTAAAATCTGCTTGAGGCTAAACAGTCCCAGCTCTCTCAGCCTCTCCTCAGAAACAGGATAAGAGGTGAACAAGGAAGAGGAGAATAGATTAAAATAGGAAGACAGGGAAGAGAGATTTGTCCTTACTTAGACTTTCTATACTGCAGTAGCATTTTTCTTTTTCCTAGTTCAGTCATCTCCTGCATATTTGCAACTGTAAGACACTTCATAACAAAATAAAAACAAAAAAAAAAAACAACAACAAACAAAATCACCCCAAGGTATTTGACTATGTTATGACACCATTGTTTGAAAAGTAGAAGTGCTTTACTACTAAAATTCCTCTCTAAGCCACTTGGTAGTACTCCATGGTCTGTGGATGACTATTTGAGAAATACTTAGAGAGTATTTGTTGGAAGAATCCATATACACAGGTTTCCCATCTGGAAACAATAAACAGATGCACCAGCCTGGCTAAAATAAAGTTTATCATGTTAACACTTTTATTCTAGAGATGAGAAGACTTCATAAAACAAAGGTCCTCTGTATTTGTAACATACAGTGTGCAATGATTCACTGTAGTATTTTTCCTTGTCCTTGACACAGGCAGGAAAAATAACAGCCCAGAAACAGACTTTATCTTCTTTGAAAGTATTAAATCTTAAATATTTTAAATTTTAAATCTTTATCTCCATCAGATGGATCCATAAATTTTGCTAATTTCTGAGTCTTCTCATGTACACAGTATTCCCGAAGCCTTGTCGGGAAGATCTTGACTATACTATAACAATTCTGGACTGGTTTTTAATACTGCCTTTAGATCTTCCAATTTAAACTTGATATTTTAAACATGTCTTTATGTTTATTATTGATCAGTACTTATTTAAAATCCAGTCTAACATCCATGGGAAACAATTAACATATTGCCTGCATAATCTCTCTTGAACAGATGCTTATTAGGATGGATTTATAGTGGATTCATTTTACAGCTGTTAAGAATTTCCTCACTGTAAAAGCATTTAAGCACCATGTAAGTAATCAAGATAACAGCAGTGGTTCCTTTAACTCAGATGACACATATATTCTCTATAAGAAAAGTAAGAGAATTTAAAAGTGCTCATAATTTCACTGTTACTCCTGCAGTTCACCTTCCAGCAATGAAGTACAGAGAGGGGTCGAGAAAATTCTGTTGTTCAGTATATTTAGTAAACACTTATACACACAAGTTACTAACTTTTAAAACTAGTGATACTAGTTTTATCTCCTCCCTTGCTGCTAATTCTTCCTTGCCCACCTTCTCCCCCTTTCCCCAGAATACAATTACAATTCAAGAGAAGAAGTTTGGAGTCAAATCCAATGAGACAGACAAGTCACCATCTCAGATCCATAAGGCTGAGGTGAAACAAGGAAAGGGGAGTGTGACAATGAAGAAAACTATTTAACTAGCTAATAAACAAAGCTCACAAACTAAGAACAGTACTAACTGCACATTCAGTGTTAATATGTCAAACTTAGTTATAACTTGTCTCGACAGCGGTTCAACAGCTG
The DNA here is from genome assembly GCF_003945725.1 of Corapipo altera. Lineage (NCBI taxonomy): Eukaryota > Metazoa > Chordata > Aves > Passeriformes > Pipridae > Corapipo > Corapipo altera. The sequence continues at coordinate 1,644,229 of NW_020884890.1, forward strand.
CTCCTCAGGGCATCATCTCTTCGGCTGTTCCTCCCAGTACACAAGACCAGCAGGATGATGATTCACCAGCTGCTAATGCACAACTTCAGCAAAGTGACAGCTGCCTGACTCCTCCACCTCCCACCACAGAGGGTCAGCAGGAATGTCTCAAGCCCACTGATTCTAAGGTGGAGTCTCAACTCTCAAGAAGTTCACCAGCGCCCTCTCCCAACCAGAGTTGTGGACAGGATCTCAGAAACTCAGACAAGCAATAACTGAAGGTATTTCATACCAGTTCACAGTCTCAACAGAGATTAAGAAGTAGTATAAAATAAAAAAGAAATAATACCTAAATGGTACTAGATATTGGGTACTGTCCAACAGTGGACCGAGATAGAACCCTGAGAACTTTTTTCTCAAACAAATAAAAATCCCACAGTTTAGAAAAGAAATGAAGGCATATTAATATCTTTAAATTTAAGATATTATAAGATATATGCATGTTATGCAGTAATTAAAAAAATATAAACTTGTTCTGAAGAATACAAGTAGAGTTCCCCTTAGTTAGAAAAAAGCATTATTTAAAGTAATACCAAAAGAATGTATATGAAGAGTCTTAATCCCCTTCCTTTCACCTTGACAGCTGAGGGAAAACTGCTTTAAACGATCAGAGAAAGCTATTGTATATTAATGCAAAAAAGAGATACTGATATGAAAAGAGAATAGAAAGATTTCCTAGTGAAATGAACACTATAGCCAGCACAGGATTAGAAAGCACAGGGCCATGTGAGCAGAGAAGAAGAAATAAAATAGGTATTTAAGGACACTGTTAAATTGAAAAGAAGAAAACATTCTTAGGGCAATGAAACTGAAACTCTCAAGACGTCCACAGCAAAGAAGCAGCTGATTTTTAACCTCTGAAAGTTGAAAAGGCAACAGAAGAAGTCATGTTCCCTTGTAGCTCAGGGAGAAGGCTTTTGTGGGGGGTGGGGTAAAAATTAGGTGATTTACTATCCTTTTTCATCTCTCATGTCTAACAATTCCTCGTAGATAGGATCAGGAAGAAAGCAGGTATGAATTATGTTAGTTCTAGCTTGTGTTATTAACTACCATCTATAAAATGTAACAGAAGGATGCTATGTACATTTTGTATATGTAACTATGTACAGCATATATAAGAATGTATATAGTTAATCGTATTTTTGAAGTGAATTTCTATCAAATAAAATGAAACATTACTATGTCTTAGTTCTGTTTTACTGTCCTTACTGTCTTCTGGGCCTTTTCTTACATTGGCCTCTGTTGTACACTCTAAAAAGTTGGGATTTTTCTCTCACTTGTTTTTTTCTTTTTCTCTTTTTTTCTTTAATAACTCTTCTGAAGCCAGCTTCTATAAAGTTTGTCAGTTTTAGTTGGGGAAGGAGTTGGCCAACCTTAGAAGGGTTCTCTAACCTTAAAGTTACCACAGCCGATATTGCACAGCTGCAGCTGTTTGGGGGGTGTTGAAGCACTTGGGTAGGTACACAGAGCCCAACAAGAGCAGCTGCTCTCCCTGTCACTGGTGCAGCACTGTATTTTGTGCTTGCCTATTCTGCTGACTTGGTAAGTTGTCCAGTGGGGCTGGCAGCTCATGACAAGGAGTAAACAAGACTTTTCATGGTAGGGTGAAGGGCCTACTTCTAGGCATGGGCCAGGGAGAGACGTGGGTGTTCTGGACAAAAGGAGCAGCATAAAGAAGGAGATATTTTAATGTTTTACCAAAGGGTAAAAAGGGAGAAAGCTGCAAAGAGCCAGTTCCTTCTGCTCTCCTAAAGTATAGAACTGATGTTATCCCACTGGATAAAAGAAGATTAAAAAAAAAAGCTTTTACATAACTACCCAGTTAACAAAAGAGCCATATTCCTTGCAGTATGACCAGAAAGGAAGAAAATACAACTGCTTTTCCAAAATGACCCTGACAAACTCTGAGAACACAAAATTGAAGCCTAGATAATCACAGATTAGAAACTTCAGAAGTAACAGAAAGGGAGAGTGTTAGGATCCAATTATTAAAGTTATTAGAGAGATTCCTCTGCCGGAAATAAGGTGCAAGCAAGACCACATGCCAAAGTCAATAGTATGGATTTTATTTAGCAGTAAATGAAGGGTTCAAGGAGGGAGAGAGAGATAGGGGAAAGGAGGGGATGGAGGGGTGAGAGTGACAGTGAAACAGATTAAGTAGAAAAAAGATATCACCACTCCATAGATTCTGACAACATCCCTTTGGTCCTTTCCTTCTGGTCTTCTCTGTGTCTGCCAAGTGGTGAGGGGAAAGAGTCCACAAAGCTCTAGTTTCATGGGGTTTATATTATGCGGAGGCTACATGGAAACTCTCCCTGTACCTCCCCTGGATGATGTAATACTGGATCATGGGACATTTCACAAGTCTTTGACACCTTCTAAGATGTTTCAGCTGTCACTTATGTCAGTGTAGTTGAATCAGACAAGCCCCCTTATGGTCAATCATCTGAGATGAACAGCTCAGGCTACATGTGAATGTCTTCAGTGCTTCCCAGAGGGTTTTTATAGCTGAGTCATCGTCTAAGGGAGGACATGGGCATGACAAGAAGGACTATCCCACTTTGCAGGATTTGCCTCTTATCAGCCTCTTATCTTGGAGTCCAGTTTGTAGCTGCAGTTTATGCACACCCTTTTGCATCTGGGAGGCCACTCTGTGCATCACCATCAAAGCAGCCATCCAAGTATGTGAGCCATCAGCACCAGTCTCTTACAGCATCTGGTAGTTACTGCAGGTGTTTGAATATTAGCAGTACAACCTCTTACACGTGTGGATACATACTTCTCCTTTCACCTGTGATAGTTGGTCAATGGTATTTCCTTATCTCAAGGTCCTTTTGCAGTCCAAATTAGTAGGCATATTTAGAGAGGGGTGGGTTTTGGTAGATGAGCAGCTGCTTCTTTGCAGTTTGTTATAGTGGACAAAAGTCTTTTGGTGATCCCCAAAATGTTTAAGCCATTAACTATTTCAGTTTCTGTCAGAAAGTTCTAACAGGAAGCATAATGCTACTTCTCCCAAAATTTGCACTAAAATCAAAATTATTGGTGATAGGTAAATGTGTGGTGGTAAAAGTGTAAAATTCTTCTTATAAGAGTGACAGAGGACATGTTAGTTGCAGTTCTCGCAACTGGAGAAGGTTGATGGCTACTGCAGAAGAAACTAACAGCTATATGACTGTATGGCATTTAATAACTATAGAGTTATTACTGTAGAGTTACTACTGAAAAGGTAAGCAATACTAAGAGTAATATTTTGAACTATTTATTTCTATTAATGCATATTAGATTGAATTTGAAGGTTACCATGGAAAAGAATTTCGTCATTGTTTATCATGAAGTGCTCAGAAGAGCACTTGCTTTCCTAAGGCAGGAAGAATATTGAAATCTGTGAAGAATGGGATAAAGACCTTAGTGAAAAACTATACTGTTGAATAAATCAGGGGGTTTAATGCATGTCAAGTTCATGTCTCCTCTTATTAGGGTATACAAATAGTAGTCAAAAGATCCTGAATTTCCTAGATCAAGAATAAGTGGCAGTATGCCATGTTGATACAAGAGGGAAATCAATGGTTAAAAGGGCAATCAATGTTTCACTTACTTTAGGGAGCCAAGAGAGAAACAAGGATGTTTAAATATGTTTGAATTCAGATCACAGAATCATAGAATGGTTTGGGTTGGAAGGGGCCTTGAAGATCATCTAGTTCCAGCCCCCCTGTCATGGGCAGGAACAGCTTTCACTAGGCCAAGCTTCTCAAAGCCCCATCCAATCTGGCCTTGAACAGTTCCAGGGATGGGGTATCCACAATTTTTCTGGGGAACCTGTTCCAGTGCCTCACCGCCTTCAAGTAAAGAATGTCTTCCTAATATCTAATCTAAACCTGCCCTATAATTAAGGACACATAGTGACTGTGTCCTTATACTCATCATGGCTAGGCTTCGCCAACGAAGATTTGGGAAGGACTCTACCCACACTTGCTACAAGCGCGCTGGTGGCTAAAAAGGCCACCGTGAGATAGACAAGTCCGGTTGCAAAAGGCACAGCGGAAAGACTCCTTAGCTGGTATCGACAAGACACAATTCTTTCTGTGTTGTCTTTTCTCCTCAAGAGTGATCCTGCGTGCTTTCTCAAAAGAAGCAGCAGCGTTATAGAAGGTGTGTCTCCAGGCCTTCCGATTGGAGGCCAGAGTAGACCAATGATGATGATTGATATGACCAAGGCTGAGATGTTGTTTCAGGGAGTCCTTGTATCTCCTCTTCAGGGCTCCTCTCTTGCGGCAGCCAGAGGCAAGTTCACCATAGAGCATGATCTTAGGGAGGCGGTGGTCCTTCATCCTGGAGATGTGTCCTGCCCAAGGCAGCTGTGTTCTCAGTAACATGGCCTCAATACTTGTAACTGCTGCCTGCTCTAGAACAGATGTGTTAGTCATATAATCTGACCAGTATGTAGTGACTATGTGGAATTATTTGCTAGAGAGTGCTACTGAGTTTATAAAGACAGTCTGCTCAGAAACAGCTTCCACATTCTATATGATACCCAGACCTCCTTTGGATGTTTGAACTTAGAGATCTTAGCTCATGAAGAGCTTATGAAAACCCCTGCCTTTTCTCACCTTGCCTCCTCTCTCCTTCCCTTCCCAACAAGCTCTGCATAAGAACATTCCTAAACTGGGTCAAAGTCTGAAAACTGTGCTTTCCATGGAAGTAGATGAAATACACAAATTCTGGAATTCTGAGTTTTGTTAGCATGCTGGAAATGCTGACATAATTGCATGGCAATTCGCTTACTATTTTTTTTCCTTAACTGTATTGTTTACATACAAAGAGGAATTTTGGATTTGTCATTGCATGAGTAAACCTTTACATCAATTACTACAGAAAAGTTCATATTCAAATTAATGTCATCTTCATAGGGTCTCAAAGTTTGGAAAAATAATACCACCTTGCTGTTTTAGTAACTTGTTACTACGGCTCCTCATATTATCTATTCTCAAGAATCAGAAGTTATGAAATGAAAAAGCAAGCCACAAACAGAATGACTGCTGTCAACATTCTGTTAGCAAATTTAAGTTATAAATGCAAAATATTAAAGTTTAGGCTGCAACAATGACTTTAATTTTCCAAGTGGTAGTGAGGTTTCCATTATTTTAGCAATGAAATAAAACTGGTCAAATCAGTGTTGTTTATACAATTCAACAAGGGTGATTAAGTTGTACAAATTTGGTAATAAGTATATAACTAGTAGATATAACTAGCAGTTCAGTAGATCCATCTCCTGTCATAAAGCTGTTTTTTCGTACATATATGAAAAAGGCTTTAAACTAACATTAGTAACTATGTTTTCAAGAAAAATAAGTGCACCAAATTAACGCTTACATTAAATACCACATGATATGTTATTACTGATAGTTGTTTATTCACAAAGCTCACATAACACCAAAATTTAACATGCAACCCTGAATTCTTTCTCTCCTGTGTATATAGGATTTGATAAGCACACACCAGTGAAGTGCTTTGTGGGTGTGCAAGCAGCTCTTTTATACCAACACAGAACTCATAGGTGACATTTACACTGTTCAGCTTACTCAAAGCCAGTGCATTGAGTAAAGATGATTCATACTGACTTTTTCTTTAGGTGGCTAGAAGTAACTACATGAGGAAGCAGGAGAGTAGTAGCAGACAAATAGCAAGAATCATGGGCATGGGGGTCTGAGTGGTGTTTTCTTGACCCTGCCAATGAGGGGAAATGAGGAGAAGGGCACTAATAGGACAAGTAAATAATTGCTTGCAGAACCTGTGTTGGTGACAGAGATTTGAGTTGTATGACCATGGGACCATGCTTGCAGATCACTGTCTGCTTGAGAGAGGTGAGAGCCACCTCACTAAGCAGGGCAAAGCTATTTTTATTAGTAGGATCACTGATTACATAAGGAAGGTTTTAAACTAAGAAGTAAGGGAGAGGGAGAGAGTAACCAGCAGCCCTGTGAGGGATTGATGGACACGGAGAAAAGCAAAGGGCATAGGGTGGTGTGACAGGAACACACAAAACAATAAGATGGGGCTTAAGAGGGCTCACCTTCTTTGAGTGTCAGCAAAGAAATGTCTACCAAACATCATAATGGAGAAATCCCCCAAACCCTTTCTAGGCAGTCAACATGCTGGGGTGCCTCTCTAAAGTGCCTGCATACTAATGTATGCAGCACAGGGAATAAACATGATAAGTTAGTCCGTGTGCAGCTGCAAGGCTACGATCTTGTTGGGATCACAGAGACATGGTGGGATAGCTCCCATGAATGGAGACCAGCTCTTTAGGTAGGACTGGACAGGACATCAAGCAAGGGAAGTTCTCCTTTATGTGAAAGAGCGGTTGGAGTGCATGGAGCAACGCCTGGGGATGGACAAGGAGCTGAATGAGAGTTCTTGCGGGAGGATTCAAGAGAGGACAGGTAAAGGCAACATTATAGAGGGTGTCTGCTACAGGCTGCCTGACCAGGAAGAACAAGTGGATGAGGTAGACAGAGAGGAGCAGCCTCACATTGTCATGTTCAACCATTCATATATTTGCTGCAGGGACTATACAGCAGGGCATAAGCAATCCAGGAGGTTCCTGGAGTGCACTGATAACTTCTTCCAAGTCATAAAGGAGTCAACAAAGACCAATAATAAGCAATGCTTTGTTGGACCTCATAGCAATAAGGAGACTGTTGGGAATGTGAAGCTCAAGGTAATCTTGGCTGTAGTGACCATGAGATGGTGGAGCTCAGCATCCTGAGGGGAGGGGAAGTGTAAAAAGCAGGCTTACAACCCTGGAGAGTGAATTTTGGCTCTTCAAAGATCTACTTGGAAGAGTCCCATGGGGTACAGCCCTGGAGGGAAAAGGGGTCCAAGAAAGTTGGTTAGTATTTAAAGATCATTTCCTCCGAGCTCAAGAAGAGTTCATCCCAGTGAGTAGGAAATTAGGCAACAATGCCATGAGGCCTGCATAGATGAACAAGGAGCTCCTTGGCCAAACTCAAATAAAAAAAGGAAGCATACAAAGGGTGGAAGCAAGGATGGGTAACCTGGGAGAAACACAGAAACATTGTTCAAACATACAGGGATGAAGTTAGGAAAGCTAAAGCACAACTGGAATTGGATCTAGCTAGAGATGTCAAAGACAACAAGAATGGCTTCTGTAAGTTCATAGGTGACAAAAGGAAGACTAGGGAAAATGTGGGCCCATTGCTAAATGAGAGGGATGACCTGCTGACACAGGACTTGGAAAAGGCTGAGTTGGTGAATGCTTTCCTTGACTCAGTCCTTACTAGCAAGACCAACCTTCAGGAATCCCAGGTTCCAGAAACCAGGGGGAAAGGCTGAACCAAGGAAGATGAACATTTGGCGGGAGAGGATCAATGGACATATGCTAAGTCAATGGGTCCTAACAGGATGCACTCACAGGTACTGACAAGAGCTGATGGATGTTGTGACAAGGCCACTCTCAATAATCTTTCATTGATCATGGTGACTAGGAGAGGTGCCTGAGGCTGGAGGAAAGCAAATGCCACCTCCATCTTCAAGAGGGGCAGGAAGGAGGTCACACAGAACCACAGGCCCATCAGCCTTATCCTGATCCCTGGGAAGGTAACGAAGCAGCTACTCCCAGAAACCATTTCCAGGTACTTCAGTGTCAAGAAAATCACTGAGTCATATGTATGGAATTACCAAGGGGAAATCAGGCCTGACCAACTTGATAAACTTCTATGATAAACTGATTGCCCTGGTAGACGAGTGGAGTAATGGACATTGTTTATCTGGACTTCACTAGTGCCCGTGGCACCACCTCCCGTAAGATCCTCACAAAGGATCTTTGTAGATGCCTGGGCTGGATAGAACCACCGGGAGATAGGCTGGGCACCGGCAGGCTGGGCACGCACAGGCAGGCAGATGGGCGATTTTCCCGCCTTCCCTCCCTTCCGCTGCCAGCCCCAATGGCGGCCCTTCCTCCTCCCCCTCCCCCGGAAGCGGCATGGAGGTTTCCCCCCTCCGAGCAGGAACTCGATGGAGCGCAGCTGAAGGTAAGACGAGAGAAGGAAAGCGCCCGGAGCTCCGGCCGGGGTCCGCGCCATGGCGCTGCCGCGGTGGCGAAGGCACCTGCCATGGGCAACGCGGGGCGCAGCGGGCGGCACCTCCCGCTCCCGGCGAGCCCCGCAGCGCTCCCGCCCCACCCCTGCCCGCCGCGCCGCCCTCGGGCCGCAGAGGAAGCGGGGACACAGCAGGTCGGGACGATGGTGACTGCGGGAGGGGGCGGTGAATGAGCGGGGCCGGGGCGGAGCTCGGGGCCGCCGGTTTTAGCGCAGCGCCCGCGGGGCTGTGCCCGGCGAGCAGCCGAACCGTCAGCCCGGCGGGGCCGAACGCAGCCCGCGGGGCGGGGGGCCCGTGCGGGGCCAGAAACGTGAGTCAGCACCGCCGCCCGCTGGGGCAGGGCTGCCGGGGCCGTTCCGCGCCGCTCGCGGAGCCCGGCCGGAGCTGGGCGGGACGGCGCTTGTTTTGGAGCACGAAGCTCAGCCCTCTGGCTCTGCCGCGGTCCTAGAGCGGCCCGGAGCAGCGAAAACAGCCGCGGCTGCTCAAAACGACCGAGCTCGCCCGCGGCTGTTACCGGCCTGCCCCGGCTCGGTCGTGCCTGGGAGCCGCTAGGCTGAAGCTCAGGCCTCGGCTCTCGCTGGGGTTTCGGCCTCAAGCATGTTACTGGGCTGCTACACTGCAGCGGTGGCTGCTGGAGGAGTATAGGTATTGGTATGCTTTGTAGGTTAAGCTATGTTTTGCATACTTGGAAAAATACAGCAGCGTGGTTCGAGTCGAAGTCGTTTATTGCTTCTTCGGGTATCAGTGATAATTGTCAGTGAATGAGAGACAGGCTTGTTGAGTGCAGATAGACTGTAAAGCCAAAGCAGACATAAAATGGAAAATGCTGTTTAGTTAAAGAAAAAAAATAAAATGCTGTATCATGTTTTGATTTCTGTCTGTTTAGATAATGGAGTCTCATAGCTCTGTCAGCCTTCACAGGAGTAAATCACCAGCTTCTGAAAGTGAAGACGAGATTGAGTTTGTTGGAGTAAGTAGATCTTGTACTGGAAGCACACTGCTTGTTGTAATTAATACATTCTCAATAGTCCAGTTAAACAGGAGGGGGACTTTGTTTACTCTGTTGATGGTGATTACATTTTGATGGAAAGCATTACTCTTGCATTTAAAGAAAATTTGATTTGTGAACCTCTGTGTCAGATAACAAGTTGATCTTAAAGATTTATGTGCCCTTTCTTGAAAGAGTATGAGATTATGTCATTTGGTCCTATAGAGAGAATATGGACTGGAGTATCCCAGCAGGTCAGTGGGGAATTACAGTGATCAATTACATATATAAGAAGTCACTGTAGAGGACTTTGGTAATCGGGTGATAGCATTTTGCTACATGAATAGTCCCGCTTTACTTAATGGAATAAAGCAAAACAATGTTAAAAACACTGTACTTGGTTTAGAAGAAGAGGGAGGAAATTACAGGTTAGCGGGTTTAAACAGCCCTCTCAAGGTGTGAAGCACTCTATAGTAGCTACAGTACAACATGTAATCTAATACATTCACATAAAAGATGTCAGTAACTTCAAGACACTTTTATCTATTGGATGTCCAAGAAAAGCAGAATATTTTCATGCTGCTTGTGGTCTGGACTCAATCTGTCATCAGTGAAGTGGTGCTAAATTGCAGGGTTACATAGGAACATAGTTTTTTTAGGTTGGGAAAGACCGTTAATATCATTGACTCCAACTGTTAACCCAGCACTACGAAGTACACCACTAAACCATGTCCCTAATTGACTCAACTGTTAACCCAGCACTGTGAAGCCCATCACTAAACCATATCCTAAGTGCCACATCTACACATCTAAAGATGTTTTTCCTGAAGGAACAAGTCATATGAATAAGATCAAGTGATTAATTGATGCCAAGATTATTAATGCCTGATTTCCTGTGGATTTGTCTCATTTTTGAACAATATGCTGAACAATAACTAGATTTTTTTCCTGCTCTATTTTATATGGTGCTTGATTAAAGCCTAGGTTCAATGTACAGACTTTTCTGCAGGGGTATTTAGATGCTCGAATATGAAGGATTTTTAAGTAGTTGAATATCTCAGAGACTTCTTAATCTTGTAGTTGATTGGGTCAAAATTAACTAGTGAGTTCCAAGTTCATTATATACATACAAGCATTCATGTGTGTCTGCAGCAGAGGATTTGGGGTGTTGGTGAATGAACTGGCAGTGTGGGCTTGCAGCCCAGAAAGTCAACTGTATGCTAGGCTGCATCAAAAGCAGCGTGTTCAGCAGGTCAAAGGAGGGGATTCTGTCCCTTCACTCCACACCACCTGAAGTGCTGCATCCAGCTCTGAGGTCTCCAGCACAGGAAGGACATCGACCTGTTGGAGTGAGTCCAGAGGAGGGCCACTAAGTTGATTAGAGGGATGGAGCACCTCTCCTGCGAGGAAAGACTAAAAAAATTGAGATTGTTCAGCCTGGAAAAGAGAAGGTTTCAGGGTGACGTAGTTGTGGCCTCCCAGTACCTGAAGGAAGCCTGTAAGAAGGATGGAAAGGGACTATTTACAAGAGCATGTAGTGACAGGACCAGGGGAATTGGCTTCACACTGAGAGTAGATTTAGATTACATATTAGGAAGAAGTTCTTTACTGTGCAGGCAGTGAGGCTTTGCAGCAGGTTGCCCAGAGAAGTTGTGGATGCCCCATCCCTGCAAGTGTTCAAGGCCAGGTTGGATGGGGCTCTGGGAAACCTAGTCTAGTGAAAGGTGTCCCTCCCATGGCAGGTGGATTGATACTTGATGATTTTCAAGGACCCTTCCAACCCAAACCATTCCATAATTTTATTATCATCATTGTAAAAGCTTCATTTTCTTCAAACTGGGCAAAGAATGAGGAAGCTAGTATAGCTTGGAATGCATAATGATTGAAGGGCTGCTGGAGCACCAGGAGCAGTGACTGAAAGAGAACTGAAAGAAAAGAACTAAAATCAACACTTCTAACTACTTTCTTTTTATTTTCTTGGCTCTGCCTGTGGATAATACAGATTATTTGTGGTCCCAGTGACAGTTGCTTCAAGAGAGGCTGCTAGATATGATAAGATGACTGTGCATAGTCTTTTGCAGGATTTATATACTGGGATGAGAAGCTTACTTTTGTCATTGATGAATACATGGGAAAGACATGTGACCGTGGCCAGCACCTAGTGTCAGCAGTGTGTCTCCTCAGATCTCTCCTTCACTCCGAGTGAGGATGACTTTAGACTTTGCAAAAGGATTTCCAGACTACTTGGCTAGCTTCAGATCATTGTTTCCATATAATAATGTGTATGGCTGGAAGTGTGTAGGCTCCATAAATGTTGCATATGGATGCTACCCAATTGCGTCCATGTCCTAAAGACCCAGTGCACAAGATGGTACTGTATAAATTGAATTAGAGAAGCTACTGAGGTATTTCAACCTGTGTTCATTTTAATAGACAACAATTAGTTGTAGGCCATGTGATCTCTGTGTTTTTTTCCCCCTTTTATTTTTCTTCTTGACAGCTGAGTGTGGTTTTGGTGTGGGTTTTTTTGTTTCTTTGGTTTGGTTTTCCTTGTTTTGTTTTTTCTTTCCCTTTCCTTCACTGTATTAGGGTGTTTAAGGACAAAAAGTCCTCATTTGATGGAGCAAAGGCAATCTCTGCTACTGCCAGAGTCTTTTAGCTTTTACAGTCAGTTTAATCCTCATCCAGAAAACTTAAAATTATTCTTACTTAATTTCCCACCTTTTACTTTGTCATTACAATGTATTTTGTCCACTTCATTACATTCTAAGTTTTGAATACCAGCAGAAAAATATAATTTAATCTGCAATGCAAGCTGTTATTCCTAGTTTCTTAAGATAGGATGGTCTTGCCCCCATTTTGTTTTCTTGGGAAGGATAAGGCAAGAGTGAAGAAATTCACGGATGTAATGGGGTCTGTAGCACTTAAGTAGATAGATAACTCAAGTTTCCACGGTTTGCACCAAAAGCATTGGACTTAGAGGGGAATTAGTTAATACACCAAATCAAGTGATTAACTAAAATACAGTAGTTACCATTTAAATATTTTGCTTCCTTTCTCCCTGAGATATTAAATATTAGCTATTCAACTGAAGTATTTGTCTCTCTGGCTTTTAGTTGTATTGCAACAGGAGCTGAATAAAATGGTAGTGGTGTTAGGAAGCATCTCCAAAGTAGAACTTTTATTTTTGCACTCAAGTTAACCAAGGACTTGAATTTTTGTATTTACTAGGTTATAGAAATCAAAACTTTATAAGTGTTTGTTGGTTCGCAGTGTTGGTCAGTTACTCAGTCTTGAAGTTGGACGTCTGTTAGGGCACAGATTTAGAGCACAAATAGTACTACTTGTGTCAGTTTTTAAAATTTATTTTATTGTAAACTTGTTCTATGATAAGTGTGTTTACATAGTGTATACACAATTTATGCTCTCATAAATATTTGTCGATGATAAGTTTGTGGTCACATACATGAAAGCTGGTGTGTGTATAATTATGCAAAAGTTTAATTGTGCTGTTTAAGTAAACTGGGTATTTGGTCTGAATGCACTTACAGCTAAAAAATAAAACACCTTGCATGATGGACACTGTGTCTGTTAGCTAGGCCTGATTACCCAAAGACTGAGTGAAATGAGGGAGGAGGAGAAAGACACCACAGTTTAGGGCTTTTGGAGAAAACTTGTGGAGGCAGTAAAAATGAGCTTCACGGAAGTCCTTGAGAAGACGGTCTTTGGAGATGAATATGAAGCTCCATCTTTACCAGTTGCCAATTAAACAGTTTTGATTATATCAACAGTTAAAATTGGTATTTTGTGTAGCATAGTGAAATTACAGTTTTGTTGATTTAATGCTGATGCTTTCAGGCAAAGCTGTGAATAACAGCAGATATGCCACAGCTGCCTGGATACTTAAAAACCTAGAAATTCTTTTACTAACTGAAAAAGGTGCGATTTTTTTTGTTGGTAGCTCTGTGGCATCGCTGTTGGTTGGTGAGAAGAGTGGCTTTTGAAGATTATTTAGAGAAGTAATTGAGGAGTGGAGAATGGTTGGGGTGTTTTTGGTTGGTTGGGGTTTTGGTTTTCTTTGCTTGTTTTGTGTTTGGGTTTTGATATTTTTGTTTGTTTGTTTGAATGTGAAGGACGTGCTTACAAGATGTGAAGACTGAGCATATCTTAGTGCTAGTGCATCTGAGTACTTAGTACTTGATGTCTTTCTGGGTGCAGGTATGCCAGTATAGTCAACTAGAGAGGCCCCAGCTTTCAGCTGTTCATTGAGAGCATGTTATTTTTCTGTAATCTGAGGCTCTTTTGTGCCAAGATGCTATTTAGCTGGTGGTGCTCATCTTGTGGGGAGTTACGAAGAGCTGGACAAAGCTATCTGATCCACAGGTTCTTAGCTCTCCTACAATGATGGAATCCTCAGTGTTGGTATTAATATTTAGTTGAACCAGTTGGAAAAAACCAAAGTAATTAAAATTCTCATAACTTTGAATTTGAGGCTCATCCTCAAATGGAGCTGAGCATTATGCAAAAATTGGATAGAAAAAGGCACAGAATTTGATAGGAAAAAAGAACATTTCATGTGTGCAAACAGCATTTAGACAAGTGTAATATTACTTGCATTAAATTTACTGTTCTTGTCATTAGAGCTTCCCAGACTTGAAACCAAGTTATTCTGCATTTCAGCTGTCAGTTTTGTACGTTCTATTTAGTTGCTGAACCCAGGGAGTAAATAAACACAAATAGGGGAAATCTCTGCCTTTGAAGAAGGTACAGCTGTTAGGATCAGAGCTGAACATTTCAAAACACATTATTGAGCTGATTGGATAGTCAGGTGGTCTGAGTGTGTCTTTGAACTGTTACTTGCTAACAGCTGTTTAATAAAGATTTAATTTCTTAGAAGTTGTACAGAGACTGTCAGTTTCTACAGAAACAAATCTGTAATGGATTTTTTATATATTTCATTTAGAAAACCATATTATGTTTATTTAATCCTAAAAAATTAAGCACTCTTTTGGGGTAATTTGAGGCCTGCAGCTTGATTCATATAAGCTTTTGTTATCTGTCCAAGATATCATTCCTCTTCCCCCCTGGTGACTGTTTATGCCTGGCCAGCTGAACAGCTTTACTGCCTTGAAAGGTGGAACAATGTAAAGAATGAGACGCAGTAAGAGCACTAGAGAGGATTGCACACTGCTTTTCTCTCCACTACTCCTCATGAGGCAGTAAGTCTTCCTAGCCTACCCTATGTGGTTCACTGTTAATATCTTGAAGAAACTGCTAAATATATGGCAGAGATGGTACTATACGTCTTCAAGAAGTCAGTCTGCTGGGTACTGTAAGTCCTTCTTCTGCCTGGAAAACTTAACTTTCTAAGAAATAAAGCATAAATATGGAGTATATAACAGCTCTGTGGTATCTGCCAGATATATTGCCAGACAAATGGCTAATTCTGTAGTTCAGTCAAAAACTCTGTCATGATTTAGATGGCATTATATGTACAGATTTAAAACAAACAAAAAAACCAACAAAAAACCAAACCATCACCCCTGGCATTACAAAAAAATAAACTTATCTTTGGTTTTTGTTTATTTACTTTGAAACTGGATAATAACTTCCAGAATCTGCATCTATGTGCAAAATCTGTCTGTGGCATGTGAAGATTTTAGTTCACTTTGCCTCTCATTGAAGATACAAACACATGTGACCATGGGTATGAGTTAGGGTCACTAGGAATATTTTTGTTTGGTGTATGTGGACTTACTCATTCTGTTTCATGTTCATTATACTGATTATTTAGTTGGCATGTGATGATGCTCTAGCATGATACAGGTTTGGGGTTTTTTTGCATGACATCATGTTATATGGACATAGTGCTTCTTTTTTTGCCTTTAAAAACTGAAGACTTACAGCAATGAGTATGGATGGAGTTCCACATGTTATTTAGTACATCTTCTTTAAAAAAGTTACAGCCTATGTGCTTCGTTTGGGTTGCTGACTCCAGTTTTTCTTTTATGTTTGCTTTTTTATGTTTGTTCCGACATTGTACTCTCTACTGGAAACTTGTACTAGAAATGGTAAAATTGGTATGATTAGAGAGTGAATTGGAGACATCCTAAGGAGAAAACAAAACCAGTCAGTAACCTTTAGTGACTCACAGAGGGAATGGAAAAGAGGGACAAAAGATGGGAAATATGCATGCAAAAGAAGCATATGGCTGTCAAGCTAGAAAGAATAGAGAAGACCTGAGTATTTGTTGATAGTCAGGGTTGTTGGGCCTCCATATTCATGCATGGAGTCCTGACAAGGCTTCCTGGATGTATATCTTTGAAACTGAGTACTGGACAGACTGTTTGGACGTGTGTCTTTGTGCTTCTGAGTATGTGGTGTGAATGGGTAAAATGTGTTTCCTTTTAAAATAAAATGACCTCCCCCTCATTGTGAATCCAATACAGAGAAGACACTTGTGACCTCTCTGTGGAATATCTGCTCAGAGAGTAGTAATCTTCAGGGCTTAAATGTGTATGAACTGTTTCCCACTTTCTTAATGTTTGAAATGCCCAAGGAGTTTAATTTCTTGTTTATTGGGTCTGACTGAGATGAAGTTCGTTTTCCCCATAGCAGCCCTCACAGTGCTGTGCTGTGCATTGGTGACTAGAAAGGTGTTGATAACACACCAGTGTTTTGGTTACTGCTGAGCAGAGCTCCCACAGCATCAAGGCACTCCCCAACCTTCCCCCCTCATCAGTAAGCATGGGATGGGCAAGATTTTGGGAGAGGCATAGCCAGGACAGCTGACCTGAACTGACCAAAGAGATATTTGTACCATATACTGTCTAATCAGTAATAAAAGCTAAGGAAAAGGACAGTGGCATGAGCAACCTGATAAAGTGGGCACCCCTGCCCATGACAGAGGGGTTGGAACGAGGTGATCTTTAAGGTCCCTTACAACCCAAACCATTCTGTGATTCGCTATTACATCATTTGTCTATGGGGCAGCTACTGTGTGTGCTGAAGCCCTACATCTTGGGAAGTGGCTGGTCGTTGCGTGATGATGGGAAGCAGAGAATAAATCTTTTGTTTTCCTTTGCTTCCACATGTGGCCTTTGCTTTCACTTTATTAAACTGCCTTGACCTTGACCCAGGAGGATTTTTTTTCATCTTGTTTTGTCCCCAACCTTGGTCTGCTGAGGAGGCTTGGTGGGCACCTGGTGTCCAGCCAAGATTAGGCCATCACACTTTTGGAATTGAATTTGTGTTTTTAAAAACAAAGCGAAAAAAACCCTGAAAGAAAAAAACAAGGAAAAAACATTTAACATTGCATAATGAAATCTAAGGCTGTTCCTATCTTGTTAACAGGCTGCTACCCTATTACCATTGAATTAATGGCACAGGTAGAGTATCTTTAAAAATGTAGGTCTGAGTTGATTGAGAAGGTGAAGAATATAATGTTATTAGGCTAGTCAAGATTATTAATTTGATTTTTTTCCACTTGATATCTGTGTATTAGATTATTTTTGAATACTTGTTTGCATGTTTTACCAATTTTGTGGAATAGTCTGTTTAGTGGAAAAGTTGCCATACCAGAATTTCCTTTACTGCACTCTCTTGAAACCTTGGTGAAATGCTAATGCTGACCATGTGCTGTAATGTATGCAACATTTTATCTCGAAGGATGACAATTCAGTGCTTTTGTGTGTGTGTTTTAATACTTTATTCCAGGAAGGACCTTTAAGACCTATACTTGAATGTATTGATCTTGTCAGCAGTGAAGATGAAGAACCTAACAGCAGTTCTTATGTTCACGTGAGTATGTTGTAATATATTTTAGGACATCTCAGTTGAATAAAATAATTGCTCTTCTGTATTTTTTCCTGTCAGTTACTTTTCACAAAAGCCTTATTAGAGGTATTTTTAACAAGTAATAATTAAATAAATAACATTTAAGTATTTTGATTTTTTTTCCTACTGTTGAGTGGAAGGCAAGAATACCAGCACTTCCATTTTTTTCCAGAGCTGTTTTTTGCCTCCTTGAAATGGGCTTGGAACTTTTATTTGTCTTTCAGTCATGTTAGCAAGTGGGTTGAAGAAAAATATCCCTTTACAAGCACCCTCAGAAATCTGTGTGTCCAGTTTCTAGCCTGCAAATGTATCTGGTCTACTCCCAGACCTTTTCTTTCTAAAATAACTTTTTAAGAAAAATGTATAGGTTGGAGGACCATGACAGGCTGGTTTTATCTCTGCCTAATCCTTCATAATCCCTCCTAAGACTGTATGAGTCAGAAGCAGGCTCTGTTTATCCCCCGAGTTTATTGTGCCTGCTCTGTAGGGCCTTGGAGAGAGGCAGTGATTAACCCTACTAGAGTTGGTTTTGGCAGCAGTAGCCATCTCTTGACTTCTGTTTTACAGTGTTAGAGTAGAGAATGTTTGTAATAATACTGGTTCTTAAGGAAAGGTGGATCTTCTGTATATTCACAGGCTGACTCTACAGTGTTGATTGCTAGAGCTAGTTGTGTAATAGGAGCAAATTACAGTGTATGGCCTATCCCTTATGCTAGAAAAAGCTAATGATCTGTCTTTCTGAAGACAGTAGGCAGTGTTAGAGCAATAATTGTATCAGTTCTCAGTTTTTCAGGTGGTCTCCATGTTGGCTTTCAAATCAGCAGAGATTTTGTTTACTCACTTAAAATAATTTACTTAATTTTTCATTTCTTGGAGACTTCTAGGACACCCAGCACAATCATCCATGTTCGTCTACTGCTTTGGTGAGGCTAATGTTTATGTTGAATTGTCTTGAATGTGGGGAGAGGAGAGTTGTTTTAGCTGCTTCTTTAATAGAAGTTACAGATGTTGATAAATAGGAAGAGAAAACTAGCAAGGTAGATCATGGTACTTAAGATAAGAGTATCTGTACTGAATTATATCCTGATGCTTGGGCATCACTTTTCACTGTATTAGTGCCTGTTACTTAGTCACCAAATAAGTGTTTAACTTTTCGATTGTAGAGACCTTCTAAGCGTAAGGATCACGTTGACTATCAGAAAGAACGAGTTGCATCAACCCTGGATCGTCTGGCACGACATGTTGAAGTAGAGAAGCAGCAAAAAGAAGAGAAAAACAAAGCCTTCAAGGTATTGGGAGTATTTTGTTTTGGTAGAATTGCATCATAAAGGCCTTGTAGTCACAAGTGTCTTTGTTTTCACTACTAAATAAATAAAAAGATTGGTGAGCCAGACCTGGAACTAGCAACTAGGCTTCTGTGGCATCATTCGAAACACAATACAGACTTTGTCTCTTCAGTGACTTTTAACTGATAAATTTGCTAGTCTTATTGCAGTTCCTGAGGATGGGAAAAAACAAAATTCGTGATAATCAATGGCAAAAACTTTTTCTCTTGTTTGTATATGTAGCAGAGGAACCTTAACATCAGTTACTCTTGCTGAGTAATTGAAAAATAAGAGTTTGATCACAAACAGCCACGCAGCAAGCCTACTCATTTACTTGCTGTTGTCTGAGATTTTTGGGAAACTGTATGCCACATTAAATTTCTGTATTGAGTAATATTTTATAATGTGATACAACTTTCTGTGTTTAAGGCATAATTTTAGAGTTGAATCCTATTGATTGCATTGGGCAGCAATTTGAAAGATTTGTACTTTTTATTTCTGTTACAAACTGGGAGATGCAGTCAGTGGGCTTAATGGAAGGGCTGCTCCCGGTGGGAACCTGGACCGCTTGAAGGAATGGGATTACAAGAACTTCATGAAATTGAACAGGAACAGAGTCAAATTCAGTATTTGTGGAACATGCTGTCTTTCCAGCCTAATTTTCAAAACACTTTTAAAATCACATGATTGTACTACAGTTACAGCTTTTTATATTCTACACTAGACTATGCAACTGTAATACAACAGAGTAAAGGGATGTTGGATATAGTCCAAGGTAGCCTTGAAGTCCAGAAACCTACATCCCTCTCCTGTCTCCTCTACTGAGAATTTGGCAATCTGTTAATGTTTCCACATACAGTTTTCCATGTGTCAAGTGGAGTCAGAGATAACTATGTAGCTTTCAATGTACTTTGAGAATGAAAGCTAAAAAATCCTTTGTTAAAGATCAGTATTTTCCTCCTGGATGGCTCTTTACTCCTCATCAGTTAATGCAACTTGCAGAATTAAATTTAGTTTTCAAAGTGAAGATGCCAGTTTTTTTTCCTTGTCAGTGGAACGAACTGACTCTTGGGTTTCAATAAAGATTTTGTGTTCCTTGTTTAAAACTTCATGATTATTTGTTTCTTTTTATAAGATTATAATCTTATGTACATGCTACAGAAACTTCAGTAGTTACAGTAAAAGTAAATTAGTTGACCCAAGATGTAGCTCTTACTTTGGGGGAAAAAATTACTGTTTTTTAAATTTTTTTATTGCCTTTATGTCCTATCTTTATTGTGTTAAATAGAAATGAATCAAGTTGTAAGATTTTATTTTTCCCTTATTTTAGGCTTTTGTGGGTGTGGGGTTTGTTGGTTTTTTGGGTTTTTTTTCCTTGTGTTTTTGGGAACTCATATGTAAGTTTTGGGATACATACTTAATCTTTAATTTTTTTAAAAAGAATTTGATCACCACCTTACCTGGTATGTTTTCTCTTGCAGGAGAAGGTTGATTCCCAATATGCTCATGGGTTGCAAGAATTAGAATTTATTCGGGAACATAGTGATACAGAAGCTGCAAGGTTATGTGTGGACCAGTGGTTAAAAATGCCAGGTAAGAGTAGGAAACTAAGTTTCAGTGATGGTTTCTAAATCCTGAATTGGAGAACAGAACATGTGATAATTGCATTGAGATTGCAGGTGCCATGTGCATAACCTAATCCTACAATATTAACTTTGCTAGCATATGGCATTTGAAAGTTCTTAAACACTCATTTCCATAAAATCCATTCTTCTAATGCTTTGCTGTTTAGGAAATGTAAGATACCAAATCTAGAAATCACTAAGGTGATGTTAACAATTTTTATGAAAGAAGCTGCTAGGAAGAAAAAATGCTACTATTGAACTGCTGCTTAGGAAGATGTCTACATGAGTAAGTGTGACTTCAGGATGTTTAGTGAATTTCAAATAGTACCTCGATGAAGGGTGTGAAAGTGCTTAAAAAGTTACACTGCTGGGAATTGAAGAAAATGAAAGAGCAGACTTCCTGAGTAGGATTGTACACTGTTAGTTTGCTTTTAAGAATCACTGTAACTTGATTTTTAAATGCTTTAGGGCTTATGTGTTATTTTGTTTGTTTTCTTAAGCCTCTATAATTTAGGTTCTGGTTAAGTACATTGTTTTATAACACAGGTCTGAAACCAGGCTCTGTTAATGGTGGAAAAAGGGGTGCTTGTAAGAGGGCAGCTCAGACACAAGTCAACAGCAGTCCCAAACACTGCCCTGTGATGCATTGCAACAGAGAGTTTGATAATGTACATCTTCTTCTAGGTCACCTTCAAAGGTAAGGACATAGTACAAGAGCTCAGTGCAAGATATCATAATGAAAGAATATGCTCTAACTTAGGACATCAGCATCAAGTCTACTTTAAACTGCCTGTAGTGACAAAGTTCCATTTTGAGAGCCAATTAATATGTTACACCATTTATATAGATGATGTGATGAACTTCATAGGGGTTTTTTTGTTGTTTTGGTTTGGATTTTTTAGTTGGGTAGGAAAGTTGTTTGGTTTTTTCCGTTCAGAATTTATTTCTTGTTGAGCATTTTGTAATACATGGGGTTTTTGAGAAACAAGATTTCTATTCTTCAGTTCTGTAGTATCTTCATTCAAACTTGAAAAAGAGCAAAAGGCTACCTTACACAATTTGATGGTAAGATTAAAAAAAAAAGAGCCCATAATGAATGGAAAGAGGAACAAGAGCTATAGGTCAGACATCTGTTCATAGCTGATGATTGCTAGTCAGCACTGAGTGTGTCTGTGGTCAATTCCAGCAGATACTGCCTTTTAACTAGTGAGTGTGTTTGTGGGGAAGATGGTAAGGTGAGAAGTTGAGGGAAGTGTCATGGATTAACCCCAGCAGGCAACTCAGCCTCACACAGCTGCTCACTCACTTATCTCTCTGGGATGAGGAAGAGAACGAGAAGATTAAAAGTGTGAAAACTCTGGGCTGAGATAAAAACAGTTTAATAAGTAAAGCAAAAGCTGCATGCACAAGCAAAGCAATATAAGGAGACAAACAGGTACAGCTTTTTCATATGTAATAGTTAGCTCGAGTGATGTGTTTGTCTTCCCAGCTATCTCCTCTTCCTCCTCCTTCACCCAGCTTTTATTGCTGAGCACAATGTCTTATGCTATAGGCTGTCCCTTTGGCCTGTTGTGGTCAGCTGTCCCAGCTGTGTCTCCTCCCAGCTTCTTGCCTACCCCCAGCCTCTATGCTGATGGGGCAGTCTGAAAAACAGAGAAGACCTTGACACTGTGCAGTCACTGCTCAGCAATAACTAAAACATCTCTGTGCTATCAACACTGTTGTTTGTAAATCCAAAATGCAACAATTGTACAAGCTGCTACAAAGAAAATTAACTCCATCCCAGCCAGAACTAGTGCAGGGAGGTAAAAATGAAAAAAAAATTCTCTTTCTGGGAAATTGTGCCTTTTTTTAGTTCTTGTGAAAACAGTGTGGTTCCTCTGCAGAGTGACCCTTGTAACAGGTAAGCTGCAGGGAGATTCACCTCTATGCAAGGTATTTCAGCTGATAGAGTTGATGATAGTGGAAGAGAGGAATTTTTATAGTTTAGGTTGATTGGATAAGGGTTTTTGTCCAACAGCTTCAAAAGACAGATCTTTTCTCATTTAAAAAAAAACCCCTTTTAACTATTTAGATGGGATTAGTTTGTTAATTATTTCTTCTTCTCCAGGTTTGATCATTCTCCTTGTGACCCAACTGTCACGTTACGAGGACCCCCAAATAATGCTGTTGCCTGTGTGATATGCTGTGAAAGATTTTCAACCTCTCAGCAGTATAGTGATCATCTTTTATCTAAGGCAAGATCATAAGGATGAGTAACTCACCTGACTGAATGTAGTAGAGAGTTTTCAAGATGTATAATTATGCACTGATTTTAGGTTTTTGTTTTCTTTTTTAACCCTCTTTCTCTCACCTCTCTTCTTTTAGTCTTAAGACAGTTTGTTGTTTTTCTTATTCTGTTTTGTTTCAAACACCTGGTGTAGCCTGACAGTATTCTCTTTAGATCTGATCATTAGATTGTACTTTTTGGTATACTTTCAAGAGGACCGTAGTCTTGAGCCTCTTGTCCCTCTGTTGGTGTTGTTGAAAGGTGTTCCCTTTTTTCACATCTTCAAAACTATGAAAGATAAATGCAGCAAGTTGGGATGAAGTAAATAAAGAGAAGCAGCAGAAAGGAGATGGGGGAGGGGGGAAAGAGGCAATAGAGAAAAGAAACTTGGGTGATTTATCTGTTTCCAGTCCTTCCAATAGAGGTATTTGCTGCTACTCACTAGTTAACTTACAGAAGGGAAAGGATAATCTAGCATTTGAGCTGTGATTTGAATATAAGCTAGTAGTGTTACTTTTTTGTTGTTGATTGCTCTCTCTCTTTTCTGTTCATAACATGCTACTATTAAACCTCAGTTGCATAACAGATGCTTAGCTGTTACCTTCTGGGTATGTGGTTTTATTTAGACAGTCTGGTATTGAACTGCATGATGGATAGCATTTTCCAAGTTGGATGTTTTAATAACAAGTATTGCTGAGTACTCACTTAGACTCCAGAAGCTGTGTTAAGTTCAGGGAAGTTCTAGACATTCTGAAAATCAGAATAATTTTAGCTTGTGGTAATAACTCCTGATGCATAGTCATACCTGACAAATTTGAAAGATTGCATTGTAATTTGTCCCTGCTCTTTTTCCGTTGCTTCCAAGTTGTGTGCCTGTGACATGTCCAAGGGCATTAGCAAGAGTTTGCAGCCAAGTCTGGGGAAAGGTCTGACTCTTGCAGCAGGCAAGAATGAATTACTTTGTTGTGGAAGGATGGGGAGATAAGACTAATCAAAGCTGTGGAAGAAAGCATAAGCATATAATGAAGATTCACTGAGTGACTTATAAAGGAGCAAGGAAAAAAATATCAGAAGCAAAACTAAAGGATTTTTGCCCTGGAAGCAGAGATCCAGAGTTGATGTAGAAGGCAAGGCAGGTGGAAGGATTTGACTTTTAGAAAAGTCATGGACCTGTCAGGCTACTCTGAGGAGCAACATTTTGAAGAATTGGAAGCTAGCAAGATCAGAGAAGAACTGACATCAGGAAAAGCAGCTGCTTTGATAATAGAAGGAGCT
This sequence comes from Corapipo altera, assembly GCF_003945725.1. Classification (NCBI taxonomy): domain Eukaryota; kingdom Metazoa; phylum Chordata; class Aves; order Passeriformes; family Pipridae; genus Corapipo; species Corapipo altera. The sequence continues at coordinate 1,667,704 of NW_020884890.1, forward strand.
TTTTCTGAGAGCCAGGGTAAAGGGACTAGCTAAGAATTGAAACCCATAGTCCCTGGGGAAAGTGCTTGCAAGTGGTGCAAGAAGGGGATGGAGAAGTTACTGGAGTACTAAGGATAGATGAGTTGCTGAGTTTAACAGTGGAAGTTTGGCCAATCCCTTGTGTCTCATGAGCTGAAGTGCATAGAGGTAGGTTGTAGATAAACATAGTTGTGGTAGCTGAAAACCTAAAAGTTGAAACTTCTACCACAGAAGGGAGAGTGGAATGGAAGGACATGAGGAGAATTGGGACTAGTTTCTTTGCTTAATTTTTTCCTAAGTAGATAATTTTTCTCTTCCAGCTAAATGAAAATGATGGGCATAAAAAAGGTCTCCCTCCACAGCATATTCAGTGTTTTGCATGCCCGAACTGCTTCCTCCTTTTCACAAAAAGCGAAGAGTGTTTGCAGCATATGTCAGGAAAGAAACACTTCCTCCAGGTTTCTCAATTGAATGGTACGTTGCTACTAAATGTACTGCTCTTAATTTCTTCTGATAATTCACCCTTATGATATGAATTGACTTACATTTTTCTGCAGTTTAAAAAAGGTTAATGTTTTAAAGTTTGTTTTTAATGTATTGTTATTTTTCTTTTAAGGTCTTAAATGTGGTGCTTTGAAATTTGTATTTTTGTGTAGAAATGATTCCTCCATCACACTTGCTGTAATGAGAAGCCATCAGGGCTCTCATATAAACTTCTCATCCTCCAGTGACTCTGTGCAACTGCTGTCCTGAATAAGTTTACATTTAGCATGTTGATAGAGACTTGGACCAAAACAAATAAATTTCTTTTTCAGTTCCAGTGAGACTGACTGTGGAGTTCCTTCCCTTTACTGTACTGTCTGTAGTCTGCTTGGAGGCTATTGTCAGTGTCCTTGGCATTGCTGGTGACAAAGACCTCTGAAAATTTCTTATCTGTCTATTTGCAAATTTAGCCTGGTTAGTTGGGACAATGCTGCTGGTCTCATGGCTTGCACTGACTGCATTGCTGCTGAAGGCTGAAATACTGGTTATGTTGTGAGCTGGTAACATCCAGAACCACTCTTAAGAGTTCACAGGAAATACCTGTCTGATCCTGGGCTTGAAAACAGGGTTAATGCTTGTCATAGCTACACTGACTTTTTATTTCTGACATAAGCAGTAGGCATTGAAGCATTTACTTTAATGTTAGCTAAATGGCTGAAGCAGTTGACATATAGATGGAGTTGACTTCTTATGCAGGAAGTGACCATATTTTAGATACTGTAGGTTTCAGGATAAGCCTGTGTGGCCAAAAGGATTGATATAGTTATTTCTCATCTTCATAACTATATCTTTGACTTCTGCCCTCCCCCAGAGTGGCTGCAGGAAGTGTGCAGAAAAGACATGCTTTGAAGGCATCGTGGTGTAGGTTGAGTCAGTATTGCAATCTTCATGGAGGTGACAGTCATCTGCATGGTTATGTGTTGTCTTATGTATTGAAGATCTAATGTACTTTTTTTCTCAAATAGGTTATTAATTCTGAATGTGATGACTGCAGATGCTTTTAAGTCATAGATTTTAAAAGAGATTCCTGGTGAGCTATTGCTTTGAAAAAATTAAAAGCACAAGTTAGTGGTTTTTTTCTTTAGAGGTGGAGAGTTCTTAGCTCAGAACAAAAAATGGAGTGCTCCAATTTTTCCTTTGTGTTGGTAGGTCTTCATGATTAATAATTACCAGCATGATCTAAGATCTGCCAGTGGAGTTCACTGAAAGGCATAACCTCAAATTACTGCCTGCTGATCATCACATCTTACTAAACAGAAAAATCAAAGAGAATTTGCCTCCTAAGGTGCAGAACATGAACAACATTTAATCCATAAGCCATTCCCCATTCTCTTTTCAATAGAATTTTTTTATTCTGATGGTATCTGAATTTAGATGTGGAGCATGTACTCTGAACAACAGGAAGTCCTGCATCTAAGAATGTAAGAATTAACACAATTAACACTAAGGATGGGAAAGAGAGAAAGAGATGGTCAGAGTATGTAGGAGCTTGTTAAGTGAATTGTGTGCTTTTTTTTTTTTTTAAGCACTCTGTGGCTTAAAAGAAAATTATGTGGTAAGAGTAGACAGCTGGTCATAGATGGAGTGAAAGAAGGTCAATAAAAACCTTTCTAAGAGACATATCTGACGTGATGTTGTAGAAGAGGAAAAGGGAAGTAAAGTCAGTCACTGAGTATGAAAAAACAAGATCCAAACAGATTCAGAAATGAGATCGTCACAGAAATTTAAAAAATTCAGTCTTTTTAGTCTTCCATAGCACAGTTACTGTGGGCCAGCTGACACATGATAATTTACTTTCTGAACTGTGTGACAAACAAGTAACAACAGTAACTATGTCATCAGAGAACTGAAATACTTTGAAAGAACTTGCACTTTCTACCATTCCATTTTATAGATGAAATGAAGACTGGCCATCCTCTACCTTTTCCAACCTACGCGAAGAACCTTCTGATATCTCTGTGCAAAGAGGTCCCCTTCCAAGTGAAGTGTATATCCTGCTGCAAGATACTACGATCGCATATGGAATTAACGGCTCATTTCAGGTTTGTGAAAGACAGCTGCCTTTATAATGTGAACACTCATAGATCAGTGGCAGATAGGCAGATGTGTTTTTAGTGCTCCTAGTGGATTTCCAGGCAAGTAGGGCCATCTAAATGTTGACTTCCTGATTAAACTATCAAAAATGTGCCTTCCTTCTTGTCTTTTACCCCACACTGCAGAATGCTGATCGATGTCAGGATCCTTTTTGTGTTTTCTGTAACAGAACAACAGAACTTGGTGTCTGTTCTGCTGTTTGTAAGTTGACAGTGTTTGATTTTGAAAATGTACAGAGTCAACAACCTAACCATCGGTGTTAATGCTGGCTTTGGAAATTAGCACCTAATTCTCTTTAAAGTGCAGAGACCAGATACACATTGCATGGTTTCGTTAGCAAGCTGGTAGGTTAAAGTATACAGAGGACAATATTTCCATGCACTGGTTGCTGTAGGTACTAGGTAATATTTCAAAGCACATCTGAAATTTTAAAAATGTTTCAAGTTATGATATAACTTCTTTATGTTTTTTAATCCGCTCTAGAATGCGTTGTCATAATTCTGGGCCTGTGGCACTGTCGAAGAAAAGCATCTCCCAAGTTGCAGAGATATTTAAAACAAAAGGTTACTGTGAGAACTGTGATGAACTGTTTGCTAATAAGAATCAGATAACCCAACATAAACAAACCACTCAACATAACATTAGAGTTTTTACTACAATGGAAGAGTCCATCCTGATGTTCTGTCATATCAATGGGAAACAGAAAAATCAGTCTTATTTGTGCCATATTGTGGATCGGTCAAGACCTCTGCTTAAAAGACATTTGGCTTCAAATGAGTCTGCCAGTAAAATGGGGTCTACACCTTCAAAAAGGAAGAGTGATTTAAAAGGTAACAATGAAGATAATGTAGCAAACCAAAGTCAAGGTAGTGCTTGCAAAGTAAAAGCCTGGTTTTGTGAATGCCTTCAAAAGTTTTTTACAGAAGAGTTAGTAGAAAATCACATTTTATCAGCAAATAGGATCTGTCACAAGTGTGCTGTGTGTGGAAAGCTTGCTGAAAATTCAAGCATTATCCGCCTCCATATGAGTCGGTTTCATGGAGGAGCACACTTGACTAATTTTCTTCTCTGGTGCAGAGCGTGTTCTGCAGATCTTAGAGAAGAGGATATTATGGGACACATAACTGAATTTCATGGTGGACATAGTTACTATTATGAGCAAGATGTTGAAGATGAACCTATGCCATGTGCTTCTGACACAGCATGCATTTCTGCAGGTGAAGATAAAGACTGCATTTCTAGCCCTATGGAAGTCTCCCCTGAAAGAAGTCCTATCGCGGGAAAATGGCAGTGCCGCATTTGTGAGGAGATGTTTGAGTCTGAAGAGAGCGTTAAACAACATTGCATGTCCTTAGAAAGCCATGCATTTCACAGGTACTCCTGTGGCTTATGCAGAAATCACTTTCGGAAAGTAGGAACGCTGGAGCGGCACTTCCAAGAGCATCATAATCAGGAGACACAGACTAAATATTTCTGTGGCCTTTGTGGTCATCTCTTCTTTGACACAGAAGAAGAATTTCTAATCCATTATACGGAGATTCATGGCACGGACTATACATTTGTGCCTGAGCAGATGGAAGTATCAATAAAAAAAGAGGAGGACTTCCTCCCAGTTGAACAAGGAGACCTTTTAACCTGTGGTTGCCGGACAACTTATGTCTCCAAAATAAACAGGAAAAACGATTATGAGAATTGTCAGAAGGCCATGCTGGAAAAAGGAAACTTATGGTTTCGATGCTGCTTGTGTTCTGCAACGGCACAGAATATTGCTGATTTGAAGAATCATCTCAAGAGTCACACGTCACTGAAACCTAAGGGAGAGATGTATGTCGTTAGATGTGCTGCATGCAACAAAAACTTTAATGATCTTCCCAGTGCACATCAACACTATCACATGAAACACTGCTTCTTGCAGAAACCTGATATATCAAGTCTTGCATCAGAATCAGAAAACACAGTATTCAAGTTCACGGCAAGTGGGGCTTGTCAGGTCAGAAAACCTCACAGGCTACAATTTCAAGCATCTCCATCGAAAACTCAGGACAGACCACAGTTGTCTCCTCTGCAGAGACCAATAGAGCAAAGGAAAGAAAATAATGAGGACTCAGCACACGCTGAAGAACTTAGTGAAAGTATGTAGAAAACTACTTTCAACATTAGAAAAATATTATTGTCTTTAACACACTCTGTTTTAGTGTCAGTCCCGAGACTGAAACATTTAGTTTTCTAATTAGTTTGGAGCATAATTTGGTGTTAAAAGGAAGAGGACAACCAAGGACCTCAGTTTGAGATCCAATGTGTAGAAATCTAAAAATGATCTATAATACACGTTCAAGAGAAATTTGTATAAATATTTATGATCCTGGTAGTGCTTTCTGTGTGGGCAGTCCTATTATATCATCATCTTCTCAGTTTTCTTAGCTTGCCAAATAGCACTATCTGCTGAGAATTTATATTCTCAGTATGTAGTATGGGGGTTTTTTTCCTTGAACATGCTTTTTTTTTTTTAAAGTTCATAATCACTTTTAAGAATGACATCAAGTACACTGAAGGTGTACCTTGTGTTCAGAAGTTGAAAGTGTTTCTTAATTACTAGTGGTGTCATAATACTTTTGATTAAGAGGTTGACCTTTATGTTAGATGTATAGCAAAAAGTACATACCTAAATGTTTTACATGCATGTAAGCAATGGAATGTCACAGAGACTTGCCATAGTTGGGGGTGCACAGCTGAATATTAAATGCACTATTAAAATGTCTTGGTGCAGGACAACAAGCTTTCTGTGCTTACCACAAAACTATCCAGCTCTACAGCATCATATAGCCAGATGCTGCTTTTATATCTGATTTGTGCATGATTAAATGCTAATTCAGTTGATTTTAAAATCTATGCAGTTGCCAAATAGGACCATGTTTTGTAACTTTGCTTATGTAACAGTTGAATACGTGAATTTTCAGAAGTGTGTCTCAAGTTGATGTGTGTTGATTGACCAGAAAGTAAGGTGAATTTTAAATGTGTTTTTTTATCCCATTGATAGATGGTGATCTTCCTGATCTTGACTACCTGAGTACCATGACTCACATTGTGTTGGTGGATCTGGACAACTGGGGAAGCTTTTTCACACAGCTGCCAGCTAACCTGAACCAAGGGACATTTATCTGGGGCTTTCAAGGTAAAAAATGTTTGAAGGAAATTGGAAGATAAGATTAACAAGACTATGCATTTACTTGAGCAGAGATTCCTTGAATCTGAGAAAATGAACAGGAGCAAGCAGCCACTAAGGCTTCTTAAGTTGCAGTGGCACAGGCACCATGTAACAGAAATGTTCTTGAACTTCTTAAACTCAGCCTTAACTTCCACTGCTCTTACTATTCTGTGTAGAATATTGTTCCAGAATTCTGACTTCCCTGATAACTTCCTTAAACTGTATCATATTAGGTTTTCATAATTATCAAGACAGTCATAATCCTCAGAGATTACTTTAACTCCCAAGTCCTTCTTATCATGCTGATGCCCTTTTTTGTTTTTTACTTCTAGAAGGCATGATTTTGCATTCTTAGTCTTATTAAATTTAGTTTAGTACAGGGTGATTGATGGAACTCACATTGTCATGAGTTTCACAGAATCATAGAACAGTTTGGGTTGAAAGGGAATATGATCATATCATTTTGCAGAGTCTGCCAATAGCATTCCTTTACCTTGATAATTTTGCTTACCTGACTGGTTTTGAACCAACTTCTTGATCACCTCATGGTTTTTCTACTGGTTTTCTCTGTGTCTGCCTTTATAGTTATTTCGCCTGTAGTACCTTGAATTCTTCAGTAAAGTCTAGACAAGGGATATTTTCAAAATATTTATTGCCTGAAACACAGGTATCATCCTAACAGACTTGTAGGAATTGTCGGGTATGTTTTATACTTGGTAAACACCGTTGCATTGCACTTCTTTGCTTAGTGTTTTTGAGTATCTGTCTCTTCCTTTAAAAGATAATCAAGAACATCCTGAAAGCTGAGAGTTGTCATGCTGCTCAGGTTGGACAGAAAGGCTTGTTGATGCCTGGACCAGTCTTTTTTCCCTCTTAGAAACAGGTTTTCCAGTTAGCTGATGAAGACAGAGCAAGTACGGCTGTTAATGTAAAGTGTTAGTTGTTCGAACAGTCATCTGTGCTCCTGGACCTGTAGCCTTAATATCTGGTTGTTAGGAGTTCTGGGAACGAATCCTCTGGTCTTCCCTGTTAAAGCAGGTTATGCTCCTGAGTTTTGTGTTCTGCTCAGGCATTACTTCTGTATCACTACCTGTATTACCATTGTTTAGCCCTTGACCTTTCTGTAACAGCATTCCTGTGCACATGCAAACCACATAAAATTGTGATTTTGATGATTTATATCATAGAATCATAGAATGCTAAGGGGTTGGAATGAACTTTAAAGATCATCTATTATAAAAAATTACTTAGTTAAGAAAAATTTTTCACAGTTATGTAAATCTTTCCCCATGTGAATTCAGAGACTGGCTTTCAGTCATACTTTGTTATTCTGTCTGATTTACTTGAAACTAGTTTGTTTTTAATCGACTTAAGCTTGTTGTTATGACTTCTGTGCTATTACCATTTTCCAAGGTTAAAATGCTGTTTTGATTCAGTAAGAAAAAATTGTTTGAACCCAGGGATGTCTGAGCTGTATTGTTGTCAGAAATTTCTCTTCTCTGACTTAAGGAAAAGTAATCATAGTACAATCTTGTCAGGAACTTCTAGTATTATTGATACTCTTACCAAAAGGTACCTTTGTGCTAGTTAAGACTCTGTGCCCGGAGATGTTCCAAACACAGGTGCCTGATGGCACAGCACAGCTCACATTAGCACCACTCAATGTCTTACTTTTGGACAGGTTCGCTGCATGCACCCTGCCTCCTGGGAATGGCCCCTGATGCACCTGAACTGAAAAAACATGCTAAAGAGTTACTTGTGATTAAAAAGGACCATATTCGTATTAGAGAAGAATTTAGCAGTTTATTAGTGACAATTATATTGTTTTGGAGCCTGGGAGCATTAAGTCTCCCAGGCACATCTGGATTTATTGTTGTAGATACCCTCTCATAATAATAATGGTTTACTCAGTTACTTGAGGCATGCTAGTCTTGTTTGTTTAGCCTATGAAAATATAGCAACATCCTTGTCTCTTCTATTTTTTTCCTGCATTTCCCGAACAACATTTCTGAGTTTTTTAATTATTATTTTTATATGATAAATCTACATAATTTCTGTTATTCCTATTGCTAGTACACCCTTAGCTTTACTTTGAGTTCTTCCATTGTATTGCCCAGACTTTGCATGGTTTCTGTCTTCAGATACTCAGTTGTCTTCATCCATTTGTCAGCTAAGAAATAAAGAGACTAAATACAGTTCTGTCATTGTTTTCAGTTGTCCTGGTCAAATGCTTATGTTGTACATTTATGCAGCCAAACCCTAGATTTGGTGATTACAAGTCTTTCCCAAATAGCAGTGACTGAGACTGTCACAACAGATTAGAACAAGTTGCAAATAGCATTTTTTTTCTCATAGGTAGATACCACTAAATCATTTCTGTGTGGACTCTTAATAAATCTTTATCTTTGAGATCATTTTTATACCACCTTCTTGCCATTAGGCTGGAAAGGGTGAAAAAAACCCAGGAGAAATCTACTGAGGAATGCTTTTGTTTGTTGGACTGGGAGTGGCCATGTTGACATACACCATCCTCTGCAGCCTGTGTACTTGAACCTTAGTTTCCCATGTCCTCATATGAAGTGCCATCAGTGACTGCTTTCATTTTTCATTCAAAATCCTTTCTTACATGCAGCCACTCTATCAGCTGGCAGATAAAGCAACACTTTTTCCTCCCCTTTGCAGAACCGTTATTTCTTAGCAATTGGAAATATTATGAATTTTTTAGTTGCTCTCTTCAAATTGTCCTTTCATTTGTTTGCCTTTTTATGGTATCATAGTAACTGCAAGCTCCTGTAGTTTTCCCTCTCTTCTTGAAAGACTTCCTGCTTCTTTCCTTTCCTTGCAACTTGTTTCATCCTGGTATTGTTTTTGTCTGTAGCAGACACATTACTCAGCTTGTCTTTATTATCCAAATATTTTCTTAGCCAGTAACTACATGTTTTAGGATACTGCTGAGAAAATTTCTGCACTTTTTTCCCAGTTGTAGCTTCATTTTGCTTATCCTTGACTGCAGCCAACGGTTTATTAGGACTCTAGCGTTTGTTTCAGCTGTTGTTCCAGTTCTTGGACCTTCTTTTTAAGGAGTTCTGATGTGTCAGGCATAGCGTATATACATATATATATATATAGCATATATCTAGAACTCCTGCAGTACAGGTTTCCCTAAGAGAAGCAGTTCTGTTACTTGTACTATGTTCCCGGAGTTCCTCTGCTTCTGCACATTAACCATAACTGTGCTTCAAACTGGAAAAAACCCCACATCCCTGAGTCTAAAAGCACATGATATCTAGAAGATAAGTTTTTCAGAATTAAAACAAAAAAATCGTACAAAAGTGAATAGGTAGTATCAGGCTAGCTATTTTTTTTTTTTGGCTTTCTAACTAAAGAACAAGAGGGTTGGGGATTTTGATTATATGGGGTTTTTAGCTTTCACATTGGTCAAAATACAGTCTGGCTTTAAAGACAGATTTATCTTTGCTTTTGCCTTCTTGCACTCTTAATTTATAGAGATGTGTTTACCCAAACCCATGGTTTGTTTTTTTTTCATGTTTGGGTTTTTTATTATTAATTTTATTCCTCTTCACTGTTTAGGAGGATACAGCAACTGGAAACCTCCAGTGCAGTGCAAAATTTACAATTATCTTAAGAGGATTGGATGTTTCTTTCTTCATCCACGTTGCGGTACCAGAAGAGAAGCAGCAGACTTTGCTCTCTGTGTTCATGTAAGTTAGAGCATACTGTCTTTATTGCTGTGTCTCTGTACCCAGAGGAGAGTGGCAGATAATATCAGCTATTGGTGTTAAATACTAATTGCAGGTGAGATTCTTAGGTTCTTTTCATGATACTTATGTGTCCATTATAAAGAATGATAAACCTGTCACTGGATTGAGTGGAGGCAGACAGTTGAGAAGTGATTTATAAGTTAGTCCAAATAGGACGTTAGTCTGTTGTGGAGAAGAAGGAGAGCTGCTTAGGGAATGCAGAATAAAAAAAACCCTACAATTCTTACTGTTTCTCTTTAACTCCTGCCTCTCTCTTCAAGTAGCCCAAATGTTGGGCCGTCTTTACAGTGGAGTTGAATGGGTGCCAGTTTCACAGACCCTGTTGAGCTGACAAGCAGTGCCTCTGTTCAGTAGACCTTGGACTTTGGCAGGGTTGGGGACGTGCAGGTGAAAGACAGGAACCTGTGATACCATGGGCACTTAGGTTCTTTATGTGGAATCATAGAATCGTTAAAGTTGGAAAAGACCTTTAATATCAAGTCCAACCATGAACCCGGCACTACCACCGTGTTCACCATTAAACCATAAGTGCCATACCCACAAAATTTTTGATCACTTCCAGGGATGGTGACTCCACCACTTCCCTGGGCAGCCTGTTAAAATGCTCGACAACCCTTTCAGTGAAAAAAATTTTGTAATATCTAACCTAAACCTCCCCTGGTGCAGCTTGATGCCATATAATGCTTTATCAGTTAGATAAAACTATTAATATCTAATTATATAAGCACATTTTGCAACAGTGGTTTTGTTACATTACACTTTCTGTGTTATTCTTAAAATGCTCTGCACAGATGACTAATTTTATGTGGAGATTGTTCTAAAATGCTGCTTTTTAGGAATTTGTTCCATCCTCTGTACTGTTCTGGGAGCCATTACCTGTATCTATTATTGTATGTAGAGAAGAAATGCAGGATCAAACTGTTGAAACGGTACCTTTCACAGTGGTATAACGTGGCTTGGATCATAAAAGCAGGAGTAAATTGCTGTAGAAAGCAATGAAGACCTATCTTGCACAAAGCTAACCAAATGCCATGAGAGAAAAACATGATCTCAGTTCAACATTTGTCATTTGTTTCCCTACAGGCTGGTCGTCTGGATGAGCACCTGCCCAAGCAAATTCCTTTCACTGTACTTTCTGGAGACAAAAGCTTCCTGGAACTGGAAAACCAATTTAAGATGACCCAGCGGTCAGCTTGCATCCTAAATCCTCACCACATTGAAGGAGACATGATGTGTGCCTTGCTAAACAGCATTTCAGATACCACAAAAGGTAGAAAGTAAATATTAAACACAATTCTTCCAGTAAACTGATAGTTCTTTCCAATAAAAGACTTGAATCCTTATGCTGGTAACACAAGCTGTTGCTTGATGCTTCTTGCATTGTACTGGAATTTCAATGAAATACAGATCAGAAGACCATTTTGCTTGGAGCAAGTTTTGAAACTAGACTTAATTAAGCATTTTTATTCAACATAACAAACTTTATCATCCCTGTATTCTTTATTATAGCGGGAGACAGACTGTTGTTTGAGTCAGAACACTCCTTTCTAGTTAAAGAGAAGCTCTTTAGAGTACTCTTGTGTGCGCATTTGTCAGTTTGTACTCAAATCTGCTTAGCTTGATTTGTTCTGGGTCCAAAACAAATGTGACCCTGCTAGAGCATCGTTATTTCTCAAAATATTTCTGCCTATTTTAACTCTGTTTGTCCTCCTGGCTACTTCCTGTTATTTGACCATTGTCTTCACTGGCACATGACTCACACATTCATTTGGAAAAAAAAAATTCACTAGATGTTTTGAAGTTCTCTAAAATGCCAGATTCTAATGACACACTGAAACAATCACATTGGTTTTATATGGGATAATCAAAGATGACTGAGCCAGCTCATTTTCATGCAAAGGATACCAGAGCTGAGTTTTAATATTTGTCAGTATTTTAAAATATTTTGATATTTTCCTAGAAGACCTGACATTTCTCTGTAGACATGTTATTACTTTTCCTGGCTCTTGTTTTATTTTTGTGGGGTTGTAAATTGTGGGCATATTACAGAAAGCTGTTTCTGAATTAGCCATAACCTTTTTCTGAAAAAATACACTGCTAGTCCTGATACAGGTTTGTGAGAGCTATCACATTAAAGTGGAGTGAATGGTGAAATTGGCGTTGATTGAATAAAGGGAAAAAGAAAGATAGGATAATAGTTTCCTGAAAAAAATTGTTTGTGGTGAGCTGGAATTGATTTATGTGCTTTTGATACAGAAAAGGTGTTTATAGAGTTTTCTGGCCACCCCAAACATTTGCTGATCGAGATTTTTCAGCTGGATAATGGAGATATGATTCTCAGCCAGAATCAGCCATACCAGTAAAATTCCTTGGAGTAATTAATTACAGAATTGTCACTTTTGTTAGTGCAGTTCATTTTCTCAAGGGGGAAGGGTTATCCATAGAGCTACACCTGGTATCAATACAGGCTGGGGGATGAACTGATTGACATCAGCCCTGCTGAGAAGGACTTGGGGGGCAGTGCTAGTTAATGAGAGGCTAGACATGAGCTGGCAATGTGTGGTCACAACCCAGAAAGCCAGCTGTATCCTGGGCTGCATCACAAGAAGCATGTCCATCAGGTCAATGGAGGGGATTCTGCTCCTCTACTCCACACTCCTGAGATCCCACCTGGAGCACTGCATCCAGTACTGGGGTCTCCAGCACAGGAAGGACATGGACCTGTTGGAGCGAGTCCAGAGAAGGCCACAAACATGATTGGAGAGCTGGAGCACCTCTTCTAGGAGGAAAGGCTGAGAGTTGGATTTCTTCAGCCTGGAGAAGGGAATGCTTCAGGTGACCTAAGTGCAGCCTGTAGGAAGGATGGGGAGGGACTTTTTACAAGGTCATAGAGTGATAAGACAAGGGGGAATGGCTTTAAACTGAAAGAGTGTATGTTTAGAATAGGTGTTAGGAAGAAAATCTTTACTCTGAGGGTGGTGAAGCACTGAGTGGTGGTTTTCCAGAGAAACTGTGGATTCCCCATCCCTGTAAGCGTTCAAGGCCAGGTTGAATGGGGCTTTGAGCAACTTGGCCTAGTGGAAGGTGTCCCTGCAGAGGACTTAGAATTAGATGATCTTTAACATCCTTTCCAATTCTATGTTTCTATGCATTATTGCATTCCCAGTACAAATGGTTTTTTGTAGAGTATATTGAAATGTCTAGATTGATCTCTTCTAATGTAATTATAGCTGTATAACTGTAAATTAATGTGAACGGCTGTTTTTACTTTGTGATCTTTGTATATTTTTGGGGAGGAGGAGTTGGAAGAGAGCTGTAAGCAGTTGATTTAGCCTGTACAGGCTTCATTTCTTGTACAGTGTGTTGTGCAACTTAAGATATGAGACAGTAAGGATAGGGGAATGACTGTTTTGCTATATAAGGGTACTCTGGCTCCCTGCCTAGGTAGTTTTGCTGTTATAGCTTTATTCACCAGTGTATACTGACTCAGAGGTGATGACTTAGATCTAACCCTTTTCTGTGTATAAATGATACTCAAGTATTTTTTTTTTAATCGATCTTGCTTTTGGAAGTCTCCTAATATAACTGTTCTTTCAATGTCCTTTACTAAGTTAATATTTAATTTACTGTTATGGTGATTGGCACTACTCAGGGGGCAGCAAACCTTAACTTGCTGGCTAGCTGATCATTGTGCATTCCACTTAAGTTATTTGTGTGGTCACTATTAAAAAAAATAATCTTTGAGCAGAAAAGTGATGGAATGGTACATGATTCCTTTAGCTGTTGGGATTCCCTAGCAAACTTGTAAGGAACAGAAATGTCTTGAGCTATCCTTGGTCCCCTTTTTCAAGTATAAGTCAATGTCAGCAGGGGGGGACCCAGACAGCAAGAGCTGCCTTTGTCTCCTCTTCCTATATTAAAACAAAACATTAGAAAATTCGCTTTTGGTAACAGCCCTATATTTGCTGCATGGTGGGATGATGTTGTTACCAAGAGTTTATAAAGTTGGTCTTTAAAAAGATAAAGCCACTGCATAGTACACACAGTGTGTGGCTCAGCAGCATCAGCCATCATTTCCAGGTCTTAGTGTGGCAACACCAGTGCTGGAGGGTTGAGATGGAAAGTTGTGCAGTGTATCATAGGCTGGTATAACTTGTTACAGAAATGCAGCTGACTGTAAAGAAATGTAAAAAAGAATTGCTTGCTTTGTGACTTTCTCAAGCCTATGGCTATTATTTTGGAGGGAGAAAGAAGTTAGAAACACTTAGGACAGAGAATCACGTTGAAAAATATAAGACCATTGTTGGTATTGGATGAGCTGCAAAATGAAAAACCTGTTTCCCTGAATCACCTTCACAGAGCTATCGTTAGCTTCTGAGCAGCTGGGTTATGTTTGAATGTGGCAATCTGACAGGTGCATCTTGTGAACCATTTTACCACGTCAGCAGAACTGCTGGGGGAACTGTGGTACGTGTATTCATTTTAAAATAAATAAAAATAAAAACTCCTGCATATGTTGCAATAGTTTATCAACCATACTTTACTTTAGGTGACCCTTGGTTGTAGCAGATGCATGAATTTCCTTTGAGACATGAAAAGAGTAGGCAGGAGATATCTTATTTGTTCTCTTCTGCTGCTAAGCCGCTCTAGTTCATAAGTGCAGAAGGTTTTTGCTTTTATGCTGAAGACACAAGACATGATGGGAGCTTAATGCGTGTTAATCAAGTGGTTTGGGGAGTGCAGAAGGGGAAGAGTTTTCAATGTCTCCCTTTGTAACGAAAAATTTGTAGCACACAGAAAAACACCATTATTCAATTGTCTGTCTTGACGATATTATGTGTCTTGAAATTACAGCTTATACTTTTAATGAGCACTGGTCAGTGTTGAGGGCAAAGCTGATGGTAGGTTAGGGATTGTCACACCTGTCCAGGCACTGGCAGGAATCCCACAACTTCTTGGTTGACAAGATATTTTTGTGTAAGTGGATAGCTTTAGCTTAACTGTGTTTCTCACAGTCATATTCAAATGAGATCCTTTAGTGACTGAGCTCTTATGTGAATCAGACTCTTTTTAGTAATAGGAGGATATTTTCTGGAGTGTTTCTTATCCTTTCTTTTGAAAAGCCAGTCTGTCTCATAAGCCTGTCAAAAGCAGTAGTGTAGTGATGTAGTATGTTGTCTGCCAAATAGCCACTGCACCTCTTTCAGTGACCCATAAGGTATGTTTCCACTGTGCTCAAGTGGAGTTGTCAGCCTGCATCTTCGATCTGCTACTATTGCCTGAAGTGTTTAAGTACTACCAAGTGCAGCTTCTGTGACTCGTTATATTTGGAAGAGCAGGATTTCAGTTCATTTTGATAAATGTTGCTAAGCTTCCTAACTCCCACTACCCCAAAAATCTTTTGGTTTATATACAGCCTACAAAAGAATTTAAGAAGATGTAAGAATTACTTTATAGAAGACATTGAGAATAGTTGCTTGCCTTTTCCATGGTCAAGATTTTCATGGGTACTGAGGTCCAATATGAATACATCTGTCCTCAGTCTGTGCTTTTTCCAAATGTTCAGTTGAAACAAACTGCAGATGACTAAAGATAGGTCACAGCTTCTAGCCCCCACTTCCCAAAGAAACTGAATGTGAAAGGTATGAACATCTGCAGAGTGATGCGCCATGAACGAATTGTAGTTACTGTAGTAAGAGTCTATTCCTTTATTATAGCAGCCACAGCCTATTGCAGTAGGGAATGATAAGAAAGTCACCCTTCAATTATAACCTTGTGTTTAGCTACAACAGGAAGTTACTATTGCCTTTGGTATGTCAGTGGCATTTCTTGTGTGCGTCTTTGAATGTATGTATATCTTAGGTCTCAATATATTGCTTTCTCCCTGGGGCATAATGAGTCTGAACAATAACTGTAACCAAGTGGATGAAGTGGGAAGACTTCACCAATCAGATAATACAAAGAAATCCTCAAGGTTTAGTTAAATCTTGTTGTGAATTTGAGATGTTGTGAATCTTGTTGTGAATTGTCTAAGATGAAGGTTAAATGAAACTCTTAGTGACCATGATGATATTGCCCACAGTTTCCAAGAAGTGGATTTGGAGGAGAGTGAAGGATTGAGAGCTTTATTTTGAGTTGTGTTACACTTGAATGAACAGATGAATGAGCATCTGTAGGGAGATACTTAGAGTGAAGCTTTGGGTTGTGTGGAGGAGGAGAGGTCTTGTGTGATTGTGAACCCTCAGCAGGGAGTAGCCGAATTGGCATTTTCTGATGATGTTACCTTCATGAAGAAGCAGATTAGAGAAGTAAGTACTGGGAAGGAGTTTGTGGGAAGGATCCTCTAGGAACATACTAAAGAAGGAATAAAGGAAAGGATTCTAGAAGCCAAGGGAACAGTATTTTAAAGGCAACATAGTTGATCATACCAAACATCATTGCGAACAAAGGTAAGGATGAGGTATTGATCGTAAGTTTTTGGCTAAGTAATTACTAGGATCCTGAATGAGGTAACATATTATATCCTTAAAGTAGCACTAAAACTCCAGACACCTCCTGTAAAGAGAAAAGGGTCAGTGGTTGGAGAGACAGTAAGTTAAGTGTGGTATGAATGTCACAGTACATTGGGATGGAAAAGAGATAGGTGAGATTGGAAATTACTGAAAAGACTAAGAGAAGGAGCATTGCAGGAGAGAAAAGTGAAGGTGAGGGTGTGAAACTGCACAATGGAATAGACAGAGGAGGTGTGTTGTGTGGCAAGGGAACAGGATGAAGGCTGGGGAAGGGAAATCAAATCCCTAGTGAGACACAGGAATTGGTAAACCTGATGGAAGTTATTAAAGGGATGGTGGTAGCTGAGGAGGTTGCAAGAGAAGAGAATTAGATATAGTGGTAAATTATCCTGAGCTGTGTGGGCAACTAATCCAAATTCAACCTGTGGCGCTTTGATGGCAGGACAGTGGGTGGCGCTTGCATTCTGTGAATGTTACTAGTCTCTTCCCAGAATAGGTTTCTATGAGACTCATATCAAAAAATCACTGTTTTTGCTTCCATCTATAGGCTTAATCTTTTTAATCTCTGAGCTTTATATTCCTCCAGAGTTTGCCTTCCTGTTTTCTCGTTCTTGCAGCAGGAATATGTCGGTATATGAGGACAGTAGTGAGCAGTAGAATTTCTTTTGAGACAACAGGTATAGTCAGAGGTTGTTAGCTTATGTTTATCTAATAAAATGTACTAGCGAAGAGGGTCTGTCTTAAGATCTCTTGGCTCTGAAACTGGGCAATGGATTTTCCTCTGACCCCAGAGGAGTTGGGAGCCTGTAGCATGTGCTGAGCATTTTGACAAGAGAGACAGGATGTGTCTGATTCCTCAAAATTAAACATTCCCCATCAGAAGATGCCAGCAGTGCCAGGAGTATACGCTTATGAAGTGTGGGATGGATGAGAAAACTGAGATGGATTGAAAACTGGCTGAATGGCCAGACTTGGAACATGGTGAGTTCAGATGGGGGCCAGGAACCACCTGTGTACCCCGGGGGTCAGTACTGGGTCTGGTCCTGTTTAATGTCCATTAATGACCTAGATGGTGGGGCAGTGTCCCCACAGTAGGTCTGTTGATAACACAAAAATTGGGAGTGGCAGTTCCTACTCCAGGGGATTGTGCTGCTATCCAGAGGAACCTTGACAGGGAGAAGTGGGCTGACAAGAACCTCATGAAGTTCAACAAAGGGAAGTGCAAAGTTCTGCACCTGGGGAGGAATAGCCCCAAGCATCGGTATATGTTGGCCAGGAGTCAACCAGCTGGGAAACAGCTTTGCAGGAAAGAACCTGGGAGTCCTGGTGGACATGAGCCAGCATTGTGCTCTGGTGGCTCAGTACCTTGGGCTGCATTAGGAAGATTGTTGCCAGCAGGTTGAGGGAGGTGATCCTTTCATTCAGGAAGGTCATAACTAACAGATTTGGAGCTCCCCACTACATTGTCTTCCTTGTAATACTCAAAAACTGTCTGGACATAGTCCTGGGCAGCCAGCTAGATGATCCTGCTTGAGCAGGGAGGCTGGACAAAATGACCTCCAGAGGTCTCTTCCAACCTCTGCCATTCTGTGGCATTGCTTGACCAGTCTGGTGGCCTTTTATGATGGAGCAACTGCAATGGTTGACAAGGGAAGGGTGACTGATGTAATCTGCCTAGACTTCTGTAAGGCCTTGACACAGTCTCAACATGACATCCCTATCTCTAAATTGGAGAGATGTGGATTTGATGTTTGGACTTGTTGGTGGATAAAGAATTGGCTGGAGCAGTCTGAGATGTCTTCCAGACTAGAAGATTAAAAGGATGGCTAATAAGGGAGAAGCCACTTGTGAAAAGCCTTTTACGTGGTACTTTTTCCTCCCGTTCAATAATAATTGTACTGACTGCTCTTTTTGGGGAGTTGTGTGGATTTTTCTTTCTTTTGCTTTGTTTGCTTTGGAAAATGATGTAAAAAATAGTATTTCTTCTGCCCAGAAATAGTAGGGAGCTCCAGAAGGGGTTCACAGTTAGTCTGGCAAGTGACTGGAGAAGGACCATCTATCTATTTCTGGCATCTTTCGGGGCTGCTGATCACTGTTTGACGCCAGCTGTTGGAGTTTGTATTCCTGGAATTGGGAAAGTCAGTAAGGTTGCTGCTCAAACAGGTTATATGTCAGGGGTTTCAAAACAAGTTGTGGAAAGTGTACCTTTGAATACCTAAGTTGAGTAATTTAAAATGCCAGAAGTCACACAGTCAGTAAATTGGATGGCCATATCGGAATGTTCGTTGCTGGTTAATGTAATCAGAAGTACATTGATGTACTAATAAATGTGATGACTTTAAGAGAAGTCCTTCTGTTGGTATGACTGTAGGAGACCTGATTGACTGCTAATACTGTAAGACGTCATCAGAGAGACCATCTCCCAAAATAGCAATAGCCTGTAGCAGGAGAATGAATACATAATGTGACTCATTGGCTTACTTTTTAACCTGTATTTTACCGAGGCTCTGTTCAATGGGAAAAAACAACCAACCAAAACAAAACAAAAAACCAAACACTACCACCTTAGGTACACAAATCCCTCCTAGACACTTCAAAATAGAGCTGTCACTCTGGAGCTGGGAACCAGCCTTGTGAAGAGTGTTATTAAGAAAGGGAAATGTGGTGGAGTTTTGGCTGAGCTGGATTGTGATGAATTAGCAGATTAAATTAAGTGTATCGACTTTCTGCTTCTATGAGACTTGAAACAACAACATCTGCTGAATTGCACTGCTCAGTTGAGTTTTAGCATACCGTTGTTCAAATGCAGTATTTGGGCAACAAAGTACAGCTGTGGTCATGTGTAGGCAGAGACATGCTATAGTACTTCTTCCCATAATTAAATCCTTGATACATTTTATAGAAAGCAAGTAATGATATTTTTTAATAACTGAATACTAAAAAAAAAACCAAAAAACAAAGTGCAGAAGACACAGTAACTTCTGCACCTATTATTTCTTGTTACTGCTTTAAAATAATATAAAATTAAAGCAGTCTGCCTGTAGATTTTGGGGAGAAGGGAAAGAAGGAAGCTGAAAAAATAACTCTCTTGAGTTACTGTCTTAAACTATACTAGAATGTATATTTTTGTCTTGGTATTTTAGTTCATAACAGGTGTACTCTTCAAATCTAACCTTCAGTGTTGTTACAGTAAGAGAAATCAAGAGAGGCTGTTAATGTCTTTATTAGAAACAATGTCTAATTTATGTTTTGTTTGTGCATTTAAGGTTCAGACAGCGAAGAGGATGAAGATATGAAACTAACAGTGAAAAGGAACTTAGAAGAAATAAAAAACCAAGAAGGTCTGTTAATTTTTACTTTGCTGTATTCAGGAGCACTACTAATTTTGGAAGATACAGAAACTAAGCTTACAATCAGTTTTACAGAAAGTGACTTCTTAGCAATACTGTCTAAACTGTGCTGGGCAGTCATGAGTAGTGAAGAACACTGTGATGAGCTATAAATTAAAATTCTGAACCTGAAAAGTATGCCAGCAGACTGAAAATCTATTTCACTGGGGTACGACAGAGTATTGTGCAATTCAAGACTTGACTGAGTTCACTTTGTACCAGTTTAATATGGCTGTGTTTTCTCAGAGTAGAACTACTGACTAAATAGTTGAACTTCTGAATAAATAATTCAGAATTAGGTATCATATGTCAATAAAGCACTCTCGTCTCCTAAAACAGCTGTAGATTTATGCAGAAGTTTGAATCAGCAGTAAATCTGTCCGTTCACATCCTATCTTACCTTATTTGAAACTGCTTTCATCCTTTTGCTGTTGTGCTTACTGGTGATGTGCATACGGTGTAGTCATGAATTTTTGGTGACAAACTACAGTGCACTTTGAAAATCATTTATTGCTTAAAGGCTTGATTCTGACCTTCTACCTGATGGAAATAAAACGAACTAAAAAAAAACAAAACAAAAAACAAACAAACAAAAACCCCCCAAACCAACCAACCAACCAACCAAAAGATTTGTACAAACTCAGTGGTAAAATTCAGTTATAAGTTTACCAACTGTTACCAAATACTGTTGTTAAATTCATCTCCAGCACTGAAAGGTGTGCTCATGTCCCTCTAGTACAGGGATAGCAGTGGCATTTGGTGCATACAGGAGGTCCCACTTCTGATGCTGCATTGCTGAAGGCATCTGACCTTATG
Organism: Corapipo altera; assembly: GCF_003945725.1. Lineage (NCBI taxonomy): Eukaryota > Metazoa > Chordata > Aves > Passeriformes > Pipridae > Corapipo > Corapipo altera. Next base: position 1,688,063 of record NW_020884890.1, read on the forward strand.
AAGCAGCCTGGCTTCAGATGAGTCACAGTTTGGACCTTATTCTGGATTTTTGCACAGTCCTACTGGCTAAATGACAACATATTTTAATGCAAGCAGCTGTCTGCAAATGGTTTTCTGCTTTATTGTGGTTTCAAAATTTTTTGTTTGTTTCTGTGACCATGTAATGTTTTTCTTTCAGAAACTCTTTTATTAGTAGTACTGGATTTTACAGGAAAGTCCAGGTGCATGAATATGGCTCTGCTGACATGAGAGGGCATTCATTGATACAATCTCTGTTCCAAATCTCAGCCTTACGTACAACAGCCCAACAATAATTAAAGTTTTAAAATTCTGTTTCTTTTGTCATAAGAACAGACGGCTTTTTTTTTTTTTTTTTTTATAGGATGTGCTTATGTCCTCCTAAAGCAGAGGAATAATTCAAGAATGACAGCGTGTCTGAAAGCTGCTTTAATTTTTCCAACTATACTATTGATTTTAATATTTCCAGTGCATACATGCCTTGTCTAACTTAAGATATTTAATCCACTAACACCAAACAATTAGTGCCCAAACCTACCTAAATGTAGTGCAAAATCGAAGTTTCTTTTTTGAGTATTATGAAAGTTGTTTAAGAGAGGTTGTTAACAAGTCACATGGTTACAATGCAGTCTTCCCCCCCCCCAACAAAAATGTTACAGTATAGCCCTGATCTAGCCTATTCTTACTGTTGATAGTGACTTTTTCTCTACTTGCCTAGCCTTTCTACCGAGAGTGACAAGTCAGAATGTAGGTATGGGAATATCTATGGATATGGAACTGGAATGAAAAGACCGAAACCTCTTTGCTTGTTCTCTGTGTGTGTGTTTTGTTTTAATGCTTTGTTTATTTTTGTTGGTGCATACACATGGGTTCTAATCTTGCTGTTATTTTGACCACTAAATACATAGTTGCATCACGCTCCTAAAGTAATCATTGGGCTGTCCCTAGTTAGTACAGTGGAAAGTTGTAAAGGTATTTTCTATATTTTGAAGTGTTGAAAAGATAGCATACAACAGTAGGGAAAATATGTTCATCCGTTTCTCTGGGGTTTTTTGCTGTCTACTGACATTGCTCACAGAAGTAATTTGTTGCTTTATGTAGTAATATTAAGATAGTTGTGTTTATGACTAGTTATCAACTACAGTTTGAGATTATAATCTTTTTTTTTTTTAATCTGTACAGAGCAAGATGTAGAATTGCAAGAAGCTATCAAGAGGAGCCTTGAGGAAATGTAAATGTAAATGAACTGTCATCAGAACTGCTTACAGAAATGGAAGCTTGTTCATCTATTTACAAGGGTTCAGAAATACCACTTTAAAAACACATCTGTATCTAAAATAGTTAGATTTATAATCTGATGTTCTCTGTTGTACTGATGAACAGCCGGAGTTTATTCATATTCACTGCACTATATTGTGTATGATAAAAATAAATTTTTGAAGCCTTTGCATATTTGTTTCTAATAGGTGATGACTAAGCCTCTCCAATCTATCTGTATAAGTTGTTGCCTAATTAGTAGGCTAGTCTTACTAGGTATTTTGGGGCTCCTGGTTCTTTTTTTTTTCCTAATTGGTCCTTGTATTTAATTTCTCTGTCACAAAATGTCATTGTCTTTATTTACTTTTTCATGTGATCTTTGCAACAGATAAAAATAGTAAACTCAGATTTACCTAGCTAATCTTATTATAAAGAGAAGCTTAGATCACAGATTTATATTGAACGTATGGCCTAACTAACATATGCCTGTGACCAGTCTCATTTCATAGACCATAATTTTGTCTCTCATAATTTTTTAAATGTCAGAATCAGGACCACAGGTTGTACAGTTAGTTTGCGAGCTTTATTTTTTCAGTAGTAGCATGGTAGAGTGTTGGATTTGATGGCTTCAAGTTCGAGTTCAGTTCCTCTCCTTCATCTGAAGCAGGAACAACTTTTGAAGGGAACTTCCTAGTTTCTGTCTGGAATAGATTTGAGAGAATTTAAATTGTGTTATTTTTATATACTATGGTCTTAGCTCCCTTCTGTTCATGAAGAGGTGGCCTTGGATAAATTAATGTAAATCTGCTAATTATTTTTGTATTGTCCTTATTTTAGGTGAGATTATTTCTGTGTTTAAAATTATCTGTCATCTTTCTCTTTTTTGTTTAAAAATACCTATGCAAACTGTCCAGCTTTACTAGCCTATTATACTTCAGTTAATGATTGTTGTCAGTCAGTAAGAAATCTCAATGTAATAAAAGGCCAGCTTAATTCTTTTAGTATTCATTCCCCTGTGAGTTTGATTCTACCTGCTGTACCCCTAAATATTTATTATGCAAACAAATACCTTTTGTGTAGAGTAAGATGTGGAGAAGGCTGGATTTTTCTCACTGTTCCAAAAAGTCAGAATAACTACAGCTGTTTGTCATCATGGTTAGAAAAGCTGGAAGACTAGCACTGGTTTATTTCCAATCATGATTCTGATATAATTGCTTTCGCTGAAACAAGTAGAATTAATGAAGAATCTAGTGAGGTATCTCAGTATTCATTAGCAATCATACAACTTGAAGAAACTGTTCAAATGACAGAAAATTGTTTGAACACTTACAGTACATTTGACTCTGACACCCAAGTGTTACAGAGTGAACAGGACCTCTTAAATGTTTTTCACTTGTGTCTGCTGCTTGTTTTCCAGCTGCCAGTCTCAGATTAATTGTACTCCTGATCTAATCTAGGTGTGTAGTTCATACTGCTGCTGCTGAGGAAGCCCTATTCTGGAAGATTTTGAGTTCCCTTTAGCTACTGACTCAAGTTAAATCAGTTTCCAAAATTTTTCACACCAAGTACTTCTAGTAAAGGGTGGAATGAAGGAGAAAACAATTTTCGTCCTCAAAAGCATCTCAGTCTAAGGTACAGAGGCTTTTGGGCAGTTCTTTTTTCATGTAGACCCTAAAGCTGGAAATTCATTTCACATGAAAAGAAGTTTCAGCTTGAGAAAGTTCTTTGTTTGACTTAACAATGTTTAAAGCCTGGGTAGACAATTTTCTCCAGAGTCTGCTGTGTAACATAGAATTTGATTATGTGCTTTATTTCTCATAACAATTTTTCTGTCATAAATGTAAAGTTTGTTCATACCTGATGGGCCATGACTTGATTGGTTGCATTAAAAAAAAAAACAAAAACCTGTGTACACACACATTCTCTATACTTGAAGCTGCAGTCATTAAACACATTGTATTGGCCTTGTCGTCTGCATATCAAAACAAATAGCAAATCCCAACCACTGCTGCTTTGGCTTTTATAAAACAACTTAATAAAGTTCTAGTTTCTATATTCTTTTTATGGTAACAGTAGTCTTGAGAATTGGCAACGTCTTGAAATTTGGTCTCATTTTCCTTGGTCTCTTTGAGTTTCTCTCTTAACTATGAAATTTTTCTTTGTGAAGTTTTCTGCCATCACAGGCTTGTGATACTTCTGTTTCCAGAAGAGCAGAGAAAATTAGATTTTTAAAACACTGCGTGTACAGACATGTGACTTGTTACTCACCAACATCTTGTGGTTGAACACCTTGTTCTTCAACTGAAAAAGGTGTCTTGTAAATATGTTTCAGAATTTAATGGTTTTGGCTGGTGAGTCTTGTTTAACTGGCTGAAATTTTTGAGGTTTTTCCTGCATATGCTGAGAGATTTGCCTGCATTTACAAGCACAACTTGTCTGTTAAAAGGAGCTTGCCCAGCATCCTTTACATTTGTACTAGAAGTGATTTGTCCTGCCCTTTTTAAGAGAATTTACTTTTGTGGTGATGTTTGAATTCATCCTTTGTTAGTCTAAAGTAATTCAGTGGTGCTTTTTTTGTATTTATTTTTAATGGGGAAAAAGTCTAATCTCTACCTGACTACTACCAGCTGTTGATTTTAATGCTCTTAATTTCTGTATGATCCATGCATTAAGTTTTACAAAACTGAAAACTATGACAAGTTGAGATTGGTATAAGGCTCTTACCTCTGCGGTGCTTTGCGTGCCACATTCTTTCTTATCAAAAAAAATCCCTCTTTTGGTCATATTCAGACACCAGGCGAGATACCAAATAAATCCCTGCAACTTTTATTTAAGACACTGGAGCACTGAAGTGTTATGCCTGCCTGATTGCTTCTGCTGTTTAATAATATTTAAAAAAAAAAAAAAAAAAAGAGATTAGCTTATTGTAAGCTACTTGCTTTGAATATATTTTTTGGGTAGTGGATGAATTTTCTTAGCTTTTCAAAGTATACAGAAATGACCGCCACTGTTCCTATGGTGGTCATAGAATGCAAACCTTTACCAAATCTTTACCAAATATAGTGAAGTTTATAGAGGTATGAAGTTACGCCATCGTCTTTCTTAAAAGGAAAGTGTTCTATCATCTGCTTGTACTGTCCTGGTTATGTTTACACTGACTGCTGTAAATTGGAAGGAGGTGAGGAGGATGAATGATGAATTGTTTCAAAATGAATTCAGAAAAATTGGCTGACATTAGCACAAAGATACTTTCTGGCAATTCTTTCCAGCTAAGCAGCTTTATGAAAGTGCATTTGCATTTTCCTTTGCCACTCCTAACCCCTTCAGGTTTCCTGTAGAAATTCTTAATTCAAGTGGTTTGGAGCTTAGTAGTAACAATCTGGGTCAAATAATACTGTCTGAGATATTCTAAAAGTGGATGTAAACAGGTCAGAAAATTTGTGGCACATTTTCTGAATGCTGAATGTGCACTTGAAAGACAAATCTCTGCATGCCTGGAAATTTAATGTAAAGTTCTCCTTGCAGAGAACTCCAGTTCTCTGCAAGTTCACTTTCACTGCACTATCCTGATTTCTGAAAGTCCTTCCCTTTTGTAAATCTCTGCAAGTTCACTTTGACTGCAGTATCCTAATTTCTGAAGGTCCTTCCCTTTGGTTTTTTGCTCAGAGCTCCACTGTCAATTGGCTGAGCATCTGCAGCTGTACTGAAGTTACTGGCTCATTTATTAGACGACTTGCCTCCAGTGAGAATGAACTGCTGCATGCCCCAAAATGGTCATACCAGCTCTGAGTTTGCTCCTGAGACAGAGGACTTCATTCAGACTTCTGGCAGGTTTGGGACCTTGGGGCTTGCCCACACAATAAAATGACTGCAGCATGTATAGGCAAACCCAGGGCTAGTTTTAATTAGCATTGGTAACAACAGTAGTAAAGACACAGCAGCGCAGGTTCAGCAGGTGTGAAGTGAGGGGGCAGACATGTATTTTGATTGAAAACATCTCCTGAAAACTCAGGTTGGCCCATCTTATTTGCTATTGTTACAGTGCTGGGGAGACTGCAAGCTGGTTTTGGTTGGCTGGCCCAAGCCATGGCTGCATCCTTCTACTATGCATGGGAACTGTTGTATTTCCATAACACCTGCATAAGGTTCTTGAAAGAATCATAGAATGGTTTGGGTTGGAAGAGACAAAATCATAGAATTCCAACCCCCCTGCCATAGACAGGGACACTCCCCCTTGACCAGGTTGCTCAAAGCCCCATCCAACCTGAACTTGAACACTTCAGATATAGGGCATCCACAACTTCTCTGGGCAACCTGTTCCAGTGCTTCACCACCCTTCACAGTGAAGAATTTCTTCCATATACCTAACCTAAATTTCCCCTCTTTCAGCTTCAAAAGATTAGGTTCCTGTAGGTTAAGGCAGGAATATAATCCTGGACGGCATTTCTTGGGTGTGGACTTTGTCTTTGATCCTGTTCCATGACAGCTCATATATAAGTGTTAAGGTATGTGACAAGGTATATATCAGGGTTTGGAATAAGGCAAAGCTGGAACTAAGGTGTTATTTAGCAGCATGACAATTTGCAGTGCTTTTGGTGTAGGTCATCTCCTTGGCTCTGGAACTTCTACAGATACATCAGATGTCCAAGACCTGGGAAAGTTGCTCTTTCTGCTGCCTTAAGGGACTTTGTGCATGTGAATCAGACTTCTGTACATTGCTCTGTTTTGCAAGCAGTACCCATTTTTTATGACACTTTACTTTAAACAAGGGACAGCCAGTGGTTTCACTGCTCAGGTAGGAATGCAGGAATGACGGAATACACACTCTCCTCATGTTCTTCTCACTGGTGCCCATAGCCAGAGCAGGGCTGTGCAGCCCTTCACATGGACACAGCTGTGCAGATGATGAGGAGAGCGGGGTGCTGGTGTGGCATCACCAGCAGTCCTGACTGTGCTTCACCATAGATGGCAAGGAGGAGTGTATAATATGGGCTTGTTTCAGATGTGTAGGCCCTTCCTCCTCCCATTTCCTCGTGGCCCCGAAGGACCCAATTCCTGCCCTTTGTGTCAGCAAAATTCTCCCAGTTCAACGGAGAGTCACTTTTCTTCCTCTAGAGGTGAACTCCCATCTTTCCAGCCCAACTGCTTGTTATTTTGGAAAAGTGAAGATTAATTACTGTCCCTTTACTTACCTCAGCAAGAAGTAGAGGGGATGGGAGCAATCTACCATCCCAGAGAGCAGGAAAAGCAATTTTCAAGGTCCTTCCAAGTTTCTAAATGGGAAAATCCTGGTTTTCACAGGCAGTAATGTCAAGGCTTGTCGTGGAAGGCCATTTTCACTTTTAAACTTGCATTTTTTTTCCATAGTTTTTGCTATTCTCACTTCTAGGGTAAAATGTCATTTTGGTGTTAGAGGGTAAGCCAAATGTGATATGTTTGGACATATGTAGCTGTTCTGTGCCTGTATTTCTTTGCAGCTTCTACCTGTATGGAATTAAACCCCTGTGCTAGGAAGAAAAAATGTTCAGAGCTGTTTACCTACTTTGATTTCTGCTTTTTAAACCCAATCTAATTGATGCTAAATAAATTGACATGGGAAAGATACAAAGATCCGAGGAAATAAATGGCTGCAAACTATATGTCATGGTTACAAATGGTTTCTGTTTGGGGCGGGAAATGGATTTTAATTATCTTCTATAGAGACTGTAGAGAGATGGATGGAACAATTGTTCAAATGAAGTTATTTCCATGAGCTCACAGGCAACAAGCCTTGCTTATCCAACCATGTAAAACAAAGAAAACTCAGGCAATTAATTTAACGAGAGTACTTGGGACATGATATCATTCTGAATGGACGAGCCTGAGAAAACAGCTATTTTGAATCACAGCGGGATACACATACAAAACAGTATCCCTGTGCAACAAAATCCCTCTTAGCTGAGTGCCAGAAATTGGTCTGTTAGAACCATGGGGTATTTGCCCAAACCTGGAGTTTTGGGATAAGCAAATTCCTTTTTTAATACTCACAGTAGTGGCAAGTAAAGCCTATGTGTGATTTGAATTGCTGGTGCTTGTGAGAGAGAAGGTGCCATTTCATACAGTCAATTTAAATATGTTCTTGGAACAAGTCATTACTAGATGTAGATCCCCTAGCATTACTTTTCTTTCTAGCACAGAAAGAGAACATAAACCACTTTTCTTTCCAGTAAGCCTTTTTGTATAATCTTGGACAATAACAGCTGGTGGAACAGCTTCTTTTGTGCAGGTAGTCAGGGGGCTCTCAAAGTTGGCAAGAGAAAGATGCACTATCAGTAGCAGTATCTAGTTGGTTTTATGCTGTTCAGGTTATGCTTGCAGTAAGAGCTGTTTCTGGTTCAACTTTTCTCTCCCCTCACAAATGCTGGATTTATAAAGCCCTTCTTCATTTTTTTCTCCTCCTGTTTCTTGCATTTTTAGCTGTTTTCAGTTTTGCAGCTCACTTTTTTAATAGCTTTACGTAAAAATAACCATTGACTGGTTGTGGGGTTTCTTATTTTCTTTAATGAAAGAGCAAACCAATGAACCAGCCCTACAGATCAGTTCTGGAAGGCAAATCCTCATACCCTGTTGAACAAAGTTAATAAAGATATTGGAAACCTCATTACTCCTATTGTAGCTTCTGGTTTAGCAAGAACCAGAGTTCATGCTGCTTTTGCCTGGTCCAGGTTTTGCTGCTTTTGTCACAAAGGGGACTGGGAGACAGCAGCAGGGGCAACTCGGGTTCTGTCTGTGCCCCCAAAGCCTGCAGAGAGAAGCAGAGGCACCACATGGCTGCCGTTTGTCAGAGCACATGGTGGCTGTGCAGAGATGCCACATGTGTGTCAGGGTGTGTGGTGACTGTGCAGAGGTGCCACACGTGTGTCAGGGTGTGTGGTGGCTGGGCACTGCTCCAGGCACCCGCTTGGGGCAGGGCATGGGTGACACTGCAGTGTTGGTGACAACAGGGAACACTCGTCCTGCTGCAGGTCTCATCCTTATGCGTGGGCCATCTGTGCCCCGCTCGCTGATGAGCTCAGCCGGCGTTGATCCATGTTCGCTGGGGGGGAGGCGGTGTGCGGTCTGCTGGCAGGACTGCCCCGCTGAGCCACCCCAAAGTTGGCTGGGGACAGAGACATGGAGCTCCTCGAGCAGGTCCAGTGGAGACCTACTAAGCTGATCAAGGGACTGGAAATCTCTCTTACGAGGAAAAGTTGAGGGAGCTGGGCGTGTTCAGCATAAGAGATGACTGAGAGGGGAACCTCATCAATGGGTCTTCTCAGCCAGGCTCTTCTCGCTGGTGCTGAGCAATAGGACAAGAGCAGGTAGAAACTGATGCGCAGGAAGTTCCACCTGAATATGAGGAAGAACTTCTTTACTGGGCAGTTGACCACGCATTGGAACAGGTTGCCCAGAGAGGTTGTGGAGTCCCACTGGAGATATTCAAGAACCATCTGGACACAATCCTGTGCAATGTGCTGTAGGATGCCTCTGCTTGAGCAGGGAGGTTGGACCAGATGACCCACTGCTGCTCCTTCCAGCCTTACCCAGCCCGTGACTCCGTCGCCCCCAGGCCGTGCCGGCCGAGGCGAGGCGGCGCGGCCCGGCCCTGCCGCGCTCTGTGAGGCGGTGCCCGCGGGCCCGGCGCGGGGGCGGGGTGGCCGCGGGGGCCGGCGGCGGGGCGGCTCCTTCTTTGGCCATGAGCGAGGTGCCGGCATTCGGCCGCCGCCGCCGCCTGCGGGACGCGGTGAGGGAGCGGCCGCAGCGAGGTTCCGCCGGCGGCAGCGGGCTGGTGGGATGGCCCAGGCCAGGATCAGCGCCAAGGCCAGCGAGGGGGCGCAGCAGCAGCCGCAGCAGCAGCAGCAGTCGGGAGGGCAGCTCCGGGGCCGCTTCTACCGCTCCACCTCCATGGCCGACCGCTCCAGCCGCCTGCTCGAGAACCTGGACCAGCTGGAGCTCAGGTGGGGCCCGGGGCCGGGCGCTGGGAGGGAGCCGGAGCCGTCTGGCCCCGAGCCGGTGGCTCCGCAGCGCGGGGCGCTGGCGGGCGCGGAGCCCTCCCCCGGCGGGGCTGGGCATGGGGGAGGTGAGGATTCCTGAGAGATCCGAGGGAAAAGGGTCCCCCCTTATCGGGGGCGAAGTTTAAAAATGGGAGCTGATGTTCTAAGGTGAACTAGCGTGGCCTGGAAATACACGAAAATAGGAATATTATATGACTGTATGAAAACAGACTTTTTCAGAGAAAGCGCCAAGGACTGCTTTGGATTTATTACGCTTCCCGGTTTGGGGAGTCTTTAGCAGGCAGGGGATGGGCTGCGTGCTGTGACACGGCGTGTACGAGCCCGCGGTGGGTCGTAGCTGTCGCCCCCGTCCCGCATCTGTCGGGCAGGTGTTTTATAAGAAGATGCAGGAAATCCGAAGATAAAATGGAGTGTCTTTCGGGCTTTCGGAGGCTCTGGCAAGCCTTCAAGCTGCAGTGCTGAAGTGTGTGAGCCTTCGTGTCTTCCAAACCGCCCTTTGCGCTTACTGGTTCAGCTGTGGATGTTGTTACCTGTGTACGTGTCCACCTCCTCTCTGGGGTGTATTAAATCCTGTAGCTAAAATGTGAACAGCATCATATTCTGCAGCTTAGGTGTATTTTTCCGAAGTTATTGCAAATGCTATATGAATTTCATCGTTGTACCAAGACATGTCATGTCTTTTTCTGCTTGAAAACTTGACATTCCATAAATAATACTATTTGACTTCTTTTCCCAGTTTGGCCTCATGAGAGATGATTCTTTGCCTTTAATCATCTTCCTTGTTCTCTCAGCTCTGCTTAATTACACAGTGTCCTTTCTGAGGTGGATAGATGTGCAGGATGCCACTGATTCACCTCCTCTGGTACTGTTTCAACACACCCTTTCCTTCATTACAGCTGCATATTGATCAACGGCTTTCACAGAACCACCCAGAATGTTTCTAGGACTTTCCTGTAATTAAAAGAGCTCTGTGGGATGCAGGAGTTGCATTTTTCCCTTTCTGCCTGCATTACTTTGCATTATTCAGGAGTGGACTTGATGTGCTGTTATATTAGCCTTTCACTTAGCTTGATTAAATCTCCTTGAAGTCCTTCGCAGACTTCTCTGAATTTGACTAAACAAAATCACAGTCTGCAAACAAGTCTCCCTGCTTACTTGCAGGTCTAGTGCATGATGAATATATAATCACAAAATGAGCATCAGAATATGCAAAAATGTGTTTTAAATTTGCTGAGTGACTCTGAAACAAAGCAGACAGTTTGGTTAGCCAGAAATTAAACGTCCAATTAAATTTTCAAGTCTTTCAAACAGGCATAGTTCTAAATGCAGAATAGTCATTAAAAAAAAGTCAAACTAATTTGATAGAAGTCACTCAAGTCTTATTTTTTTTCCATGCACAACTAATCAGTGTGCCTCACTTCAAAGTTATGTGAATGACAGGAGGAAAAGCTTCCAAACCTCTTCATTCTCCAGCTGGTTTGGTTTAACTATAGACCCTTGAGATGTTGCTTGTAAATATAAGTGAAAATTTGTCAAAGTGAACTACAGTCTTTAATTAAACCCCTTGACAATCCTCAATTCTCAAGTTGCTTAAGGTCAGACAAACTCTGAAGCAACTCTCATCCCTTTGGAAATCACAGAATCAAAGAATGATTTGGATTGGGAGGGACCTCAAAGATCATCTAGTTCCAAAGCCCCTTCTGTGGCAGGGACACCTTCCACTAGACCAAGTGGCTCTATCCAACCTGGCCTTGAACACCTCCAAGGATGGGGAGTCCACAGTCTCTCTGGACAACCTGTTCCAATGCCTCAGCATCCTGACAGTGAAGAATTTCTTCCTAATATATAAATCTACCTTCTTTCTGTTTGAAGCCATTGTAAAATGCTCCAGTTTGAACAGCCTTCCTTTTTCTTCCTTTCCCACCACTGTAAGGGCTTATTTTCCAACAGTAATGGGGTATTTTCGTACCTCCCTGACAGGTGTTTGTGGAGGGGCTTTCTTCTGTTTGGAAAGTGAGCAGGAAAGGGGAATTAATTTGGCTGCCGGGGAGTGAGTGCCCCAGGCAGGGGTGGCAAGGGGGGTAGGTGGCATGTGTGCCCCTTGCCAGAGCTTGGACCTTCACATTGCCCTGGCTGCCAAGATATCTCGGGAGCAGCTGGAAAGGGGACCAGAGTCTCTTGTGTATGAGTCACTGTGTTCTGGTGGTTAAGTGAACACGTAGTTCTAGGTGTGATGATACATAAGTCAGACTCTTTCTGATTTTGGGGTTTTTTAACCTAATTTTTCATACTTTTCTTGTTCTCCTTCGGATCAACCATATTCCCCCACTGTTCATGCCTGTGTCCATGGGACTGCTCACCTGGGAATGGACGTTCAGCTGAAGCACCTGAGGATGTCAGAGTGAAAGCCCCCGCTTTGTCTCCGTCTAGTGTGCTCAGCTCCATTTCAGGAAAAAAGCATCTTCAGATGTTTCTTACTTCCTCTGAAAACTTATCTGCACCTCTAGCACATGGGCTTTAACAGTGAGCTGTTTAAGTCAGTCAGTAGTTTAAAGGACAGAGTTATTGCAGCTGTCCTAAGAAAGCAGGTGTCGAGTTTCTCATCTGGAAACAAAAGCACAGGCTGGTCCACCTGTTCCTCAGGGGAATGCTCTGCTCATATAAATGGTATGTAGCAAAGAAAGGCACTGCACAGCTAATTGCTCTTGGACAGGGAAAATCAGAAGTAAGGAATGTATTCTTCAGTCTTAGGTAATGGATGGGCTATTTAGTTGTTCAAAGTGACAAATACACTCCAAGTAAAAATATGATTGGATGTTTTCATCTGTTAGAAAAAGACGTGCTGCTGCACTGAAATAATTGATAACTAGGCATGAATATGAGTATTTTGTGTTTTTTCTTTGCCTTCTATTCTTTGGCTGGTTGTTTTTCCACTCCTTCCTACAGCAGTCACCTCTGTTAGAAGTTTCTCCTCCAACCTTTTTCTTTTTTTTTTTTTTTGGTGCCCTGCACAAAGAAAATAAACATTTAAAGAAATCTGTGAAGTTAAGACACATTTTAGGAAAGAAGTTATGAGAGCTGACTGCAAGGTGTGGTCCTGACACTCTTGCAACAAGAAAGGAGGGAAAGGTGCGCAGTCCCTGCCAGGCCAGGGTCTCTCCTTGGCCTGTAGCTGGGGAGCCACTGGGACCCACCCCAGCACTGAGACAGGCAGAGGCTTTGGTACAAGCCAGGGCAGCGAAACAGATTGAGGGTATGGTGGGTCTCTCACCTTGGTAAAGCCACCCAATATCTTCTCTGAAGCATTATTTTCCTGAGGTTGATGTATGTGGTTTCCTTTTCATTTTTTTTTTCCTACCAGAGCGCTGTTCTGAAATGACCCTGTCCCATTGCTGTGTTGCACTCTATATTGCAGTTGAAAAAATGGTTAAAATAATTCTGAAGAAGCAATTATTGCAAATAAAATAGTTCTTAAGATTTGGTTATGAACTTTCTGTAAATTAATGTAAATCAAAGTTCTAGTTGGTAAACTATGGGTTTGGTTTTGTGGGTTTTTGTTTGTTTTGGTGTGGTTTTTTTTCCAGTATACAACATTAATTCTGATAATTTGGCTTTTAGGTCCTACCTCACATACCAAGCTGGCTTTTGGGAGCAGTGATATTTTAGGCACTTTCTTTAGAACTGTACCAATTCAAGATACATCTCTGCAATGCAGTTTTTCCACATTCTTCTTAGGACCCAGGAAAGCCTGTGGAAATCATAGTTTGATCTGTCTACTGAAGGCAGAACTTTATAGTTTTTAAGTCAATGCAATGATATACAGAATCTGATTTAAAAACACTATTAAAAATTAAATTCTGCACTTCGAAATTTTTATTTACAGCTTTCCAGCAACCACATTTTTTCAATTGTGAAAATACTATTTTTTTTATAAAGGCATGGCAAGGCATTATGAAAATTTTGCTAGACTTCCTAAATTATAAAGTGAAGACATCTGAAGTATGAAATGACTCCACCTGCCTCATTGCTCTTACTAACCAGTCCAAAATAATAATTAAAAGCATTTGCTCTCGGCAAGAATTTGCATTGCATTAACTTTTCCCATTCTTCCTCAGAGTGAACATTAAAGCCAAGGCCTGAAGCCTGTGCTTTCACTGACTAAATTAGGCAAAATATTTTGTAAAACAGAACCATTTCATGAGCAGGCTGCATGTGAAGCGTGACTATTTATATCCCCAAATCTCTCATTCTTCTGCCTTCTTTCACCCTCTTTTCTCTTCCTGCTGATTTTCCGAAGTTACCTGTCCTCAGCCAGCCTGTGAGAAAGGAGCAGCAGCTCTGTGCCTGTCTCAAGAGATACACCTTTTTCTGCAGAGGCAGCACCATTTCAGGGCAGTACTCAGTAATGTTGAGGAGCACAGTGCATCTAAGAGACTTAGCAATGTTTTGGTTTGTTTCTCCTTTTCTGGCCAGGTTTGATAAACATTTCAGGATAGATGGATGGATTCTCGTGATGCAGCTAGACCTTCTCAGCTGTGTGCTGCAAGTGTCTGAAACTGTCAGCCAGGTTCACGTGATCCTCTGCTTTTCTGTGGGGCATGGGAATGCAGAGTTGATGGCTTTGGTGCAGCCCTTACAAGCTGCAAGTTGATGGCTTTGCTGCAAGCCCCTACCCTTGAGTCTTCAGGGAAAAGCCAAGGGAGTGGGATGTTTCCCTCTTTTTTACCTGGTCTTCAAAGTGTTGCATTAGAGTTCCCAGATGTTCTTTTCTCTGTGGCTGAGAATAAGACATGAATTAAGGAATTGGACTCAGATTTCTCATGTGGCATTTTCACACTGCCCATGGCGAGCTGGGTCTGTGCCTTGTGCCACGAGGAGGGCAGACCACAGGCACCAAACCACGCAGCTTACTTGAGATCCAGTAATTACAGGGACAGCAGTTCCCAGTGGACTTTCCCCTTGCCCTCACTGCATCACATGTGAGTTTCAGCACAGAGAACAGGACTGGAGTAGGGGTCTGGTTTCAGGAGGAACTGACTTACGTGCTTTTCTGCATGCCCAGAAATAGGAGCTGCTCCCACAGAAGCTTCCTCCCTCTGTGAGTCACTTCATGGAGCATTGCTCCATGGAAAGCACCAGTGACAGTGGGGCCAGGAAGTCCAGTTTCTTTTTCCAGTGACCAAGGCACACCACTTGTTGGGGAAGACCTTGTCACATTAATAAAAGTGTGTGAACTTTGTCCCACTCACAGGGTTTTCTCCTTTGTGAAAGGGGTTGTTCAGCTGCAAGGCGGCATTTCAGTTTTCTGAGTGTTTGTTGCTTTGCAGGTGGATCACGTGGGTTCTGCACTGCTGGTCTGGGGGCACCACCAGGAGCCAGGGCCCTTTGCTGCCTCCTTCCCTGCAGCTGCCACTTTCACTGCCAAGTTCCCTGATGGACTCGGTCCATTTCCCTTCTGGTTAAGCAGCTGATAATAATTGCCAGTTGGCTGTAAGGACTTCTGCTACATGGCTGTAGGACTGTAAGGCTCTCGGTATCCAGATTAACCGTGGAATAGGACAGAACAGCACTATCAGTAAAATAGATAATTGCAGGCTGATTGAATTTCTGTTGTTTTGTTTTGCCCCTCCATTTGTTTGTTTTTTAAAACTATATTGAGTCTTGAAAAGTGAAGTTAAGATACAGGAAAAGGTAGTGAAATCAGGGAGTCTGGTTTATGGATAATTAAGAAATTACTGTACTTCTTTAAGCTGAAGTTTAAAAAATAAGTTTTTGGCAGCTATATAGGTGAACAGCTATTTTATTATTTAAACATTTTGTTTGGTTCAACCATGTACAGGGTAGAGGCTTTCCGTGACGCAGCATCTGCTATGGAACAAGAGAAAGAAATCCTGCTAGAAATGATCCACAATATACAAAACAGCCAGGATATGAGGCACATCAGTGAAGGTGAGAAGCTGCTTTGCCATACCCTCCAACTGACCCAAAGTCAAACCAGCCTGTCCCTTGGGAAGCAGCTCGATATGGTTCCTTGCTGCCAGTAAAGGTGCAGCACTGGAGCCAGCTGCGGCTGTTAAGGGCCACCCATTTCCCCGAGATCCCCTTTTCTTAGCTGTAAATTCATGCTGTTTAGGTAGATGAACTACCATTAATGTCATTACTGTATATGTGAAAGCCCATACTCAGCTCACTGATATATTTTCAAAATCAGGCTTAATATAGCTCAGCAGAGGGAGAGACGTTGATTATGATGATTTAATATAGTTGAAACCCCAGCATTTTAATGATTTTGACTACTGGACAGGTTACAAAGTGTACAGCCTGGAAGAACCTGATGATTAAGATCATTGTTGTAGTTGTATGATATGTGGCTTTAAATATACTCCCTAAACCTAGTATTAGATGCTTTAAATTGCTGGTTTATTGGCTCTTCAAGAGCCTACATGTCAAATATGTTGTGTCCATATTTTAGAAAAGAAATTTTTTTTTTCAGAAAATAGAAAACCATTTTTTTTCATGGCCTCTAGTTTTCTCTTTATGGTATTCTGGGATATTGTCTAAATCTCTCCCTCAGTGTGGCACAGAAGGCCAGTTCTGTTAATGAATGTTTCCTGATAATATTGTACACTTTGCTTTAATGTGACACAGTAAGCATTGTGTCAGCAGTAGAAAAGCATTGCTTACACTTTTAGTAGAGCTTAATGCCTCATTTCCAATCAGAAGACACTGGCTTCTATCAAATGAGTAGGACTTTGGCAAATGCAAAAAGCTCATTTCTGGCTTCTGGAAATCTTGTTGAATGTCACTTACTTAAACAAACGTTGTTTATTGCTAAGTTACAGCAGTTTGAGCGTCTTGATGATGCTATCTGCACAAGAGTGTATTTGCCTGTAACCAAGGATACTTTATTGTTTTCAATTTAGGTGAGAGAGAAGAACTTAATTTGACTGCCAATCGCCTGATGGGCCGAACCCTCACTGTGGAGGTTTCTGTAGAAACCATCCGGAATGCCCAGCAGCAGGAATCCCTACTGCATGCCACGAAGATGATTGATGAAATCGTCAATAAACTTCTAGATGACCTGGAAGACGCCAAAATGCGCTTAATATCGCTTTACGGTGCGTGCACATCCGACGTGCCGGCAGGACCCATCGATCAGAAATTTCAGTCTGTGGTAATCGGATGTGCCATTGAAGATCAGAAGAAAATCAAAAGGCGGCTAGAGACTCTGCTCAGAAACTTGGAAAATTCTGAAAAGTCCATCACGTTGTTGGAGCATCAGAAATCATCTGTTCGACAGTCTTGCAACAGCAAACAGGATTAATGAATCCTCCTGGCTGCTTCTGGCAAATCGCAGGATAAGCAAGTGCCTGTAAAAAGCACACAGAAGCCAAGACAAAAATTCTCTGTACGAGCACACGCGTATGTACACAAACACACGCACCAAAGTATCCTTGATTCCAAGTTGCAAGCATTTAATGGGTTTTGGTAGCATTGGCATTTTCTTTTGGCAATAAGGAACGCTATCAGTTCCTCTCTAGAGTCAATACCGCTCTACTGCAAATTGTAATTGTGCTTCTGCTGAACTCACAGAAACTTTCAAAATCTAGCCTTTCCTCCATTCTCCTGGGTGTTTTTTAAACTAAAGTTGTTTTGTCCTATCATGAGATTTCAGCTTTTCTCTGCTGTATACGTAGTGTGTGAACCAGACTTTTGGGGGACGAGATAAATCCTGGCAATAAATCAAAACCATTAATAAACTGTTTATGGTATTTTCATAAACAACAGAGTGTCCTACACATTACCATTTGTAATTTGACACTTTTTGAATATTTTGAATAAACATATCACAGAGACAGACAGATACCTCCATTTTTTAACTCAGGAAGTCAAAAGCAATATATGCATCCAGAGGTCAAAACCGAGGCTAGAAATGAGCTCTGGCTCTTGTAATGCCCTCTCCAACCATCCTTCTCCCATTAGCTCACAGTAACTTGAGGTTGCTGTGTATTTCTTTTAAAAGATAATAGAAAGGGGAATTGTATTTTATCAGCTATTACACCACAAATCCACTTTGCATCATCAGCCACAGAGCAAAACAATTGACTTGTCAACTGGCAGACAAAGTATTTGTGTCTTGTGCATGATACTTTTTATATCCAGTGTTACTTAACTCTTAGTGTGAGTGGGTTTTGGTTTTTTTTCCTTCCACCCTCTCACTCCCAGTAATTACTGCTCATCATCATCATGCTCTGTGGCTGTGGGTCAAAACTAGCAGATTTTAGGGTGTACCTGGAATTTTGCAACCCACTGTAGTCTGTCAGTCTTCTACTATTTCACCCAAGGGTGGTGGTGCCCTGAGGGGAGCAGAGACCTCTGTGGCTCAGCCCTCAGCCTTCTGAACTTGGTTCAGGTTAAAGCTCAGCTGGAAGGAGCTGGAGTGATGCCACCAACCACAGCTACCTTGGTGGCAATGAGTGTTACAGCTGGAGCATCACATCTGGATGCTCTCAGGGCCCCAGCCCATGGTGGGAGCGCTTCATGTCAGGCTCCTTAACAAGCAACACTCTGGAGATCCATGGTTTTAAACTCCTTGGATGGGCACAAGGGCTCTGCAGGGGAACTCAGAGCTGTACTTCTTGGAAACCTCAGCTGCTAAAACGTCACCGTCACTGCATTTTGTTTGCAGAAACAGCACTTCAGGTGGGTGCTTCAAAAGCAATCAAAGCTTCAGCTCTGAGACTGTGAAAAGTTTGTAAGAGTTTGGTGAAATTAATTCTATAATTCCACTTTTAAAATCTTCCAGCTATTCAACAGCAATAAAACCTTTTACAATAATACACAGCATGAGTTTTCTCAGAAATCATGCTGTGCAACAGTTAAGTTGAACATAGCTTCTTGTTGCTTAGAATATTCCTTCAATATTTGGGGGTTTTAAGGACATATAGGGTTATTCAGGCAAAAAGTGTTGAGCTTTGTTTTCCTTCTTAGATGCTCACTGTTGTACCACTAGCTAAAGGAATTTTTATTTTTTATAACACTTGTGCTATCATAAAATAGTTGGGTTAGAAGGGACCTATAAAAGTCATCAAGTCCAATGCCTCGATAATGAACCTAAAACAATTGCCAATTAATCCCTATGGGGTGTTAAGCAAGCAAATTGTTTTTCTGTGTGCAAAACTGTGTGCAAGAGGAAGCAGGAGTATGTTACTTCTGATATTCCTCAGACCCCTGGGTAAAGAGGCAGACAAAGACGCTGACTTGTGTTTTACTAAAAAAAAAAAAAAAAACAAACCAAAACAACATAAACCCCCCAACCAACATATTTACCTGTTTCTTTTCAGAAAATGCACCAGGCATCTTTAATATATTAATAATAATTTAATGCCACTTCAGTGTCTACAACCGTTGATTTAAACCTTGTCACTGTATTGGCCAGACCAATCATGAAAAGAAAAATGACCAGAAAAAGCACAACAGAATCTATATTTTGTATTTCAACCCCGGGTGAAGAAATCGGAGGCAAGAGCTCAGAAACAGCATTTCTGTTAAGACTGGGGTGCCCACACTTGTTTCTTTGAGGGTATCTCATATGCTGTCTTGCATCCCAGCTGTTGGCAACACACGGACTAGAATCAGGCACACAAATTTCTCAATCAAACTGAGGTTGCACAGCTACAGGGTTATAGCAATGTTTTGAAATTTAATATACTGACAATTTAATATAACCACAAAAGTAATGACTTGTATCAGACCAAACAGTAAGCAAACAAACATGTTTTAAGTTGCATGATGCAACAAGTGTCACAGAAGAACAGCAGAATTAACTTGTAAGGATTTTACAGGAATGGCATACACAGAATATTCAGTTTTAAACACTGATTTTTCTACTTGAGGATTTATGGTATGTTGACCTCTTTTTCTAAAAATCTGTTACATTTAACTTGAGATCACAATGGTGATAAAAACAGTTACATACATTATCTGTTTTAGCCACTCACATTTAAGTCATTTATTAGTAATAATACATCTTTATCCTTGCAATGATGGTGGTATTTCTCCTGGTCCAGATTAATTTTTAATTTTTTTGACCAACTTTAGTCAGTTCAGCAGAACTGACAAACTATTTATCAGTATTACCCTACTACTAGAAACCTGAGAATGAGTCTAGTTCAGTACTAGGACTCACCTGGCTTTGAGATGACTCACATAGAAGACTAACAAGGAACATTAGCAAGTTTCTCTTATTCCATTACAGCGTCTTTCACCTTAAATCTAAGAACTGCTGTGTTTGTCATTCTATAATTCTGATATCCTGTTTGCATGCCATATTTAACAGAAATATTTTCTTCTATCAATAT
The DNA here is from genome assembly GCF_003945725.1 of Corapipo altera. NCBI lineage: Eukaryota > Metazoa > Chordata > Aves > Passeriformes > Pipridae > Corapipo > Corapipo altera. The sequence continues at coordinate 1,707,732 of NW_020884890.1, forward strand.
TATTTGTGCATTAGAAAGAAAATATGCACAACCGTTGCTTCCTACAAAAAGATGGCAAGGTCGCTTTGATGAATTCAAGCCTGTTGGACCATTTTTGCTCTCTAATTTTGCTACAATTAGTGTTCAGGTACTGCAACTTCAACCCAAGGTCTCTGACCTTGTGAGGAAAGCAGCAGGGGCTCAGGTACTGTTACTGGAATCTGAGCAGCACGTGTATTATCTTGCTGCATAACAGAACTCCCACACAGGGTCCGCAAATCATGAATGCAAATCATTCATTCTGTTGTTACCTGGCAGCTCTCAACCTGAAGGGGTGAATTAACAGGTTCAAAGCACAGGCTCACTGAGTCTTAAATGTGTAACCCTGCATAACTCCCAGAGAGTGCTGCACGTTCAGCTGCTCAGTACCCTTTAGTTTAACGTACTTCTACAGAAGTGATGCAAAACTATGTGTCAGATATGCTGCAGCCCAATAATGAAGAAAATAAAGTCAAATTTTACTGAAGCATAAGAAAATTAAACAGGAAGACAGACAGTAATTTTGACTACAAAAGGTAAGCTGTGCCTTAAATACTGAAAATAAGAAAGCTCCAAAATTCTCTTAAGTGGAATATTTAATTTTCTTTTTTAAATTAACCACACACACACAAGCATAAAAATCTTAGTGTGATCAGTCTTACAACTTTGAGATTTGTTATTTCCAGTTGGAAATACATCCCCAGCATTACCGCTTTGCATCTAACGATGTCCCATGTACTGGGAGAACACCCATTCACTGAATGGATACAACACGGGAGTGACAGAGCTGTAGCATCATTCATGCTCATTAGTGAATCTTTATTTCACTAAGGCATTAACAACTACTGAAGTTTTCTGCTAATGGCAGTGTTACCAGCCAAAAGCAAAGAATTAGGCAAGATTCAGATAATACAGCCAATGAACTGTTCAAAGAGGTATAAACAATATACAGGAGTGCAATGAACATAAGTCTCACAGAACAAAACACTGTGTCTTGTGGCTGGAGCATCTGTTGCTTCTTAATCCAGGCTGCACGGGCATCACAGAGCTACATCCTCACTACATCCTCCCATGTAGTCAGAGGGATGCACAGAGAAGGCTCTGCACCTGTAGGTTTTGCTAACAAAAATATATGACATTTTCATAAGAACACTTCGAGTGAAGAATGGAGCAATGACTGTAATAAAAATTATTCACGTGGGACAACACAAGTGCTAAAACATTTAGGCACATCTCTTCAACCAAAAGGCAAACGTTACTGCCACTGAAGAATGATATGAATAACTAAGGGTTCCTGCAATATGCAAATCATCTGGTTTACACCTACATACTAACCCCAGTAGGATAAAGAACCAAAATTTGCAAGCAGCGTATATGCAGAGCACTTTGCAGAAAAATGCTAATTTGGACAGCCTCCTTTTCAGTTGTATTGGAGAACAAACAGTGCAAGGTCACAACAAAGAAAGAGCTACTTTAGATTTAAGATGGGAATGAAATTAAAACTCACCCAGTGCTGCAAATAACTATTCCCGCACTAAAGTATATGTACTACATTTCAACATATCCTAAATTTATAGTCTGTCAAGTCCCCACCAATGAAAATTTCTGCTGAGTTTTCAGTTCTTAAAACAGTGATTTATAGTGACAGACTTTAAATACAAACAACCTACGTTAATAGTATACTGTTACAGTATGGTGTGTAATAATACAAACGGTCATTATACATAATAAAGATTTACTTTTCAGTATGCTGTACAAAGTCAAGGCAAAAAAAGATGTTTCAGACACTTTGTGATTTTCTTTTTCAAGAGAAATGAATAAAACATGCAAAACTGGCGACAGACAACAAAATGCAAAAACAGTTGTTAAAATTCTTAATGCCATACACTCTACCCTAAGTTGTAAGGTGGCCCCATGATGTTCAACCATCTTATCCCCATCTTATCCCTACTTCTTAAATTGTTAAGACAGATAGGATTTGACTCCACTTATACATACAGTGATTAAATGCATGTGTTAAAAAATAAAGGCCTTTATCCAAGAGAAAATACAGGAAACATTACAGTGAAGAGCACACGGTTTCGCTGCAATAGCAGAAGGGACGGAGTGCCTTGAAGGCCGCCTTCTTGCCAGCAACAGGAGATCTCTAACAGCTTGTCAAAGAAACAACGGTACTCGGTAGAAAGTCTACTACAGTAAACACAAAATACAGAGTTCAGAGATCTTTAGTGTTTGTGCATAACTTGCCACCCATTTCTCTCCCTGCAGACAGTGGGAAAAAGAATACATTTCAGTTTTCATACTCAATGACTTAGAAACAAAGTCAGTCAAGTTTCCTACATGAATTCACATAGTGAAAAGTCCTTCCTTCAAAAATATACAGGATCACTCAACTCATTTTCATTCTCATACACCATTTAAAAAACTATTAAAACTCTGATTTTTTTAAGCAGCATATTTTGCATTTGTCAGTGGCAGACTTGTTGTAGAAATCTTAGAAAGTTAAAATTATATCATACCATACAAAACCATGTAAACAAAATGGATAGTTTTTAAAAGGCATGCATGCTCTTGAAGACGATTATAAAGTGTTTATCTTTGCTAAATAAAAGGTATCTTGCTTAGCATTTTTAAAAGCACCGTAGTGATTTAGGAGCCTAAGCCCAAATAACTTTAAATTAGATTTGGGCTCCTAAACATCTGAATCAATTCTGTAAAATTACTGAAGCACTTTGAAAATTTTTTGCCATGTCTCTGATCTTGCAGAATTAGATTTCCTTAACCAGCAGCTAGCTTTGAATCTGAGACAACATTCAAGAATGTCTCATTAATATAATCAGCTGCAAGTTTTTGGATCCTCCATAACTTAGTTCATGGTATCTACGAAAAAATTTTCTAATAAGATAAATACTTCGCAACACCCCTTTTCAAGTTCTTTTTCGCAGGATACAACAATCAAATTTGAACAAGAATATGACCTATGTTCCTTCTGAGTATCTATTAGTGTCATTTGTTCAACCTGTTAAAGACTGAGAAAAACAAACTTACAAAACATCTGTAGCATAGCATTAGGTAAAAAGGAGCATTTTTGGCACCATACATTTTTAAATCTAAGCTTTCAGGCCCAAAGTATAGCAAGTTCAGTGTACCCAGTGGCAGCTGGTAAAGCCTCATCTGAAATGCAACATTTTTAAAGGACAGTTGGAAGATACTATTTTATGACCATTAGCTGATTTCCAAGTAACACATACACTGGAACCAAGCCTAAATATTCATCCCAAATGTCAACATATAGACCTTAGTACACGTATATATATAATGCAAGGATCTTGCACATACAGAATTGCCAGAATCCATATTGATATGGTCAGGGATAAAATGCAGGAGTGTCTTTTTGTTCTTCATTTACCTTCTTAGTGTCCTGACTAACAAATTCTAACATTTTCTTTGAAGTTTTAGCTGCATGGTTGCTATGTTACCCTGGGCCACAGAGTTATGGTCTGTACCTATGCTTGTACTTATTATCCTCATGTTAAATGTGCTTTGCAATTCAGCAAGACCTAGTTCATAGCTCTGTAAATTATTCCTCGAAAAAGGAAAAGCTTGCCTAATTTTTACAGTGCCCAAGGCAGCCAAGGTTCTGTGTGTTGCCACCAGGTGTCTCACTCCACACAACAAACCCACAGCATCAGCAAGTTCATTTAAATCCACCCTCTATAAAGGATCCCACAGGCACAAGATTTGCTAAAGCACTGGTAAAAATACCTCTACAGCTGGTTTTATTCTGTATTCAATTGCACAACTTCATCCAGTTCACTGAGTTGCTTTATTTCCTTTAAAAGTGGTCTAAGGTATACTGCAGTTGCTAAAAGGACTTCTGTTTTTCTTGGTCCTCTGTTTGTTGGGTTTAAGGTTGATGACATCTCCACCATTAAGAGTGCTAGAATTTTGGTTGGAGTGACTTCCACCAGCTGTATTAAAAACACCTACAGAATTTAAAGATAAGAAAAGTATTTGTATTTCTTTACTTCCTGCGGCATAATACATTTAACACTTAAGAAGCAACACCCGCTAAGGCAGAGCACTGCACCTCAAATGCATACGCTAGTTTTTAAAAGCTTTATCTATTTCTGGGTCAATTTTGCAGCTAAATTGGAAGCAGAGGCAGTTGCAATTACTAGCCAGGCAGTACTTAAAGCTGGCATGCATCTATGTAATTGAAGGGTGGTATATGAACTCATCTGTGTATGTGTATGTTACTAACTGCACAAAGTTATGGGTAGTTGAATAATATAATAAAAGAAAAACATGACAATTTTAAATTCAGAAACTTTGCTGATACAAAGGTAAGTAAAAGACCTGAATAAAAAGGGAGAGCTTAAAGGAAAATAAACAAACTGACTCAGAAATGCTTTAAAGGACTACAGAAGTTCAATGTTTCCTTACAAAAGGCAATTTAAAAAGACCTTCAGATTACATGCCAGACTCTTTCCCTGTGAGTCTCTTAAGTCCACACCAAGATGAGCAACACTAATTACATTTAAAAAAACAAGCATCCTTTCTGAAGTCCTTGCACAATCTTGTTTAAGTGAATTTAATAAAAGGACACTCGCCAAACAGTAGCTAGAAACTTTTATACATCAGTTTGACAGACTTGTAACTTTTAAGAGTCACAAAGTTATTTTACAGAAGGAAAGAGATGATATCCTAAGATAGGAAGGTAATAATTAGATCCTGATTCACCTTGTATTAATTCCATAAGGAAAGAGATGAGAACACAAGCTTTGATGGAACAAAATACTGTTTCAGGGGGTTTTTTTTATTACAGTATACATACCAATCTTGTTACTGCTTGTATGTACTAGTTCTGAATCTTCAGCTGTTTGTTGCTTGAGCTTTTGAAGATACTTATCAGCCAAATACTTAAAAACTGGAATGTTAAAAAGAAAAAAGGTACATCACAGAATGCTTAAAATTTTCTTATTAATAATAATGCATTTGTATCAAAATTCTGCAGTGGCAAAAGTGCATTCAACATCACAGGTTTAGCCCAATCTGGTGAGTGATTCTCAGCAGGCCCATGTACCTGGGCAGAATCCAGGTTAGTCCAGTGTCTGCCCAGCTCTTACAGTGTGCAGCACTAGAGTCTTGCACATAAAGCACCTCAATACTCCTATAAAAAAGCTGGCACATATATATCGCCAAATGTTCCAATTCATGCAACTGGGAATTTTTTTAATTTGTGTAGGAATTCAATATATATATTTTGTTTGCAAGAAGCCTTAGAATAATAACAGTCATGTAAAGTAAGTCTATTAATAAAACTTGGCAGCAACATTTTTCTAATTAACTAATGTTACCCTCATTTCTATTAGGGAATAAAAAGTTGACCTAGAAATCTGAAAAAATATATAACTAAAGCAGAATTTTCAGAACCTATATGTGTTATGATTATTTACATTTGTAATTCAACTCATGTAAAGATGCTACAGAAGTGTTTTACATTTTCTCTTGCAGATTTTTTCTCAAGGTGAATGATGTTAATAGAGAAGAAACATTCAGTTTACTATTAAGTTTAAATAATGAAACAAAACTTCATTAAATATTAGAATTCATGATTATTTAAACCCATGCCACAAAAGACAGAGACTGAAAATTATAACAGTACTCTTATGAAATTAAATATATGCATTAAAAAGAGGTACTTGGGAACTAATAAAATATCATCAGGAGAAAAAAGGCTGCACAAAATGCAACCTTTTAATTTACTTTATTTAAATATAATGATGAAATAATTGCTTATATCAATTATTTATTAACAATTAACAATTACATACAATCCTAAACATCCACTGGTCAGATTATGTGACTAATACATCTGTTCTAGAACAAGCAGCAGTCACAATATTGAGGCCATGTTGCTGAGAACACAGCTGCGATGGGCAGGGCACAGCTCAAGGATGAAGGACCACCGCCTCCCTAAGATCCTGCTCTATGGTGAACTTGCCACCGGCTGCCGCAAGAGAGGAGCCCCAAAGAGGAGATACAAGGACTCCCTGAAACAACATCTCAGCCTTGGCCATAGTGATCAACATAACTGGTCTACTCTGGCCTCCAGTCGGGAGGTCTGGAGACACGCCATCTATAACGCTGCTGATGCTTTTGAGAACGCATGCAGGATCACTCTCGAGGAGAAAGGACAATGCAGAAAGAATCGTGTCTTACAGAATATACCACCTAAGGAGTCTTTCTGCTGTGCCTTTTGCAACCAGACGTGTCTATACTGTATTGGCCTTTTTAGCCACCAGCACACTTGTAAAAAATGTGGGTAGAGCCCTCCCCAAATCTTCATTCGCGAAGCCTAGCCGTGATTAACAATTACAAAATAATCTGTTCAGTAATATGTATACTGTGATAATTGAACTTCTACATACATTTTTTTCAAAAGCTCAGTGTTTACTGACAGTCATTAGGACTAAACAGCCTTAACACCTTGGCACTTGTAAATATTGCAGCTATGCACTGTGGGAGAGAAGGGAAAGACATACACAAAGAAACGGGCCTAACACACTGATACCAAGTAATTCCAGCTATGTTTAAGGCGTGCTGCTAAGGAATATAAAAAGGATTGCCCACAGTGTGCAATGATGTGGGAAGTAACAGATGAGCTCTGAACTAGGGGAACACAGTGCAGGGGGCAGGACAGAGGCCCCCCCTGCTGCACCTCCTACCTTCAGTTACGTTCAGGTCTTCCTTCACAGACGCTCGGTAGAACCTCACTTTTAGCTTTTTTGCCAGTGCTTCTGCCTCCTCACTGCACAACAGAAGACAGCTTTGTAAATCCCTATCTGTTTCACTTGTCAGCATTTATTCTTATAAACAAATTGCTTCCTGATAAGATAAACATGGCAAAGTGGGTTGAGAAACTCAAGACAGTAAAAAAGTACCTGATCCTTAAATTCTTTACAATATCTCCATTATAAAAAGAAGGTATTTCACATGGAGTTTCTTAATGACCCAAAGTAATAGCTTTTCATTATTTATTGACTGCATTAAATAAAGCTTCCCATGGGTTCGAAGGTGTCAGTGAAACCCAAAAGAAATGAGGCTGTAATTAACAGCACTAGAATCAGGACAATTACCACTGCAAAGTCAAAGCAACAACAAAAAAGTAATCCTTAAGTATATCTTAATGAAGCAGAATGCTAAGCAATCAGATGAGTGCAGAGATGAAATCAAGAATTAATTTTTTCTGTGAAGAGAAAAAGAACTTATGCTAAATTTTAAGAAAAAGCTGAAGAAACATATGAATACTTCCCTAAGAGAAGTCACATCATCAGAAAGATTACGTTACTGAGGCAGACAATCTATTCTGAGAACCAAACCTAAGTGACATACCATGAATAATGGAGGAGTTCAAATGCAATTTTGCTTTTCCTTTGAAAAATCCTCAGTATTCTTTGCAGAGGGAGTAGAAGCTGATTTATGCCATCAATAGCAAACAGATAACAAAGAAAGCCAGTGTAGGAAACAACAGAAAAGAAGAAATAATTTAAATCTCTCAGGAAGATGGTAGAAATAAAGGAAGTGGAGAATGATAAACTTCGCCATGCACTACCTTCTACGTGATATGCTGTGGTAAATAAAAGTTAGCTTTTGTTAAGCTGATTTTATAGCAAGAATGAAATTGGTCATACACACAAAGGCAGAATGAACAGACAATAAAACCTTAAAAAAAAAAAAAAAACCAGTAAGATTCAGCAGCATGCAGTTTGAAAATATAACCACATACATATTTCTATAGTTATAACGTTCTGATAAAAATCAACAAAATACAAATTAAAAAAGAGTGAAGTAAAAAATATTAAGATGCTTTTTCAAACAACCTGTTTAATACTCCATCATTTTAGCAACTATTCACTAGCCAAATTATACAACGTGCCTTCACTGGTGCACAGCACAGTTTAAAAGTAGGTGTGTATTTTAACAGGAGAGAAAATGTATAGCTTTAGAATTTCTGATTTTAAAAAAAATTTAAAAAGGGGCATGAATCATATCATGGCACAACCAAAGTTTTTATATTATTCCTCTATTATTTTTGGCTTCAGAAGGCGACGTGAAGCAAACAGAAAGCTCTTAGTTTTGCAAGCACATCTGCCCAAGTATCTTGTGCAGCAATACCCATCCTCTGTGCTTCTAGGGCACGTCTGGATGCAGGGCACAGGTTGGACAACCCAGATACTCTTTAAGTCTTCACCAGAAATTCCCACAGACTTCTGGTTTTAAAACTCATGTGTACAGGGGGCACGTATTGATCTTTAAAACAGTATGATAAAACTCCTACTTCTTTATGCAAGAGTCATCAAGAAGATCAATCTTATTCTGCACAAGAACTGTGGGAATGTCTCCAACTTCGGTCACAACTTTTTCTTTCCAGGTAGGGATTGCTTTGAAGGAGTCTCTGTCAGTTGTAGAAAACACAAGAACACAAGCCTGGGCTCCTAGAAATATACAAAAAATTACGAATACAACTAAATACAAATCAGCTGACAAACAATAAGAAAAATCCATTATAATGTATTTAAAATACAAGGGATTTTTCAAGTTTCTCCTATAAAGTGCATTTTTCCCACTAGCTTGTGCCAAACCACTGGTCATAAATTCCCCAAATGAAAATACACTGCCATAATATTTTGATTATTATTCCCACTCTTCATGACGGCTATGGGTCTGTTACCTTTAAAGCTAATTATAGCATGATGAATATATGCAGGGGAAAGGAACAGGAGGGGATGTGGAAAGGCTGGAGAAAGGGAAAGGGAGGTTTTTTTATTGCTCACTGTTTTCCAGGCAGTTTAATGGAGACCAGAAGGCAAATATTTTTCCCGTACGCAGTATCTGTAAATCACATTTCATATTACTCTTTGTGGTACAGTAATTTGGATTCTGAAAAGCAGAAAACTTAAAAGTTTTCAGATGAAGTTGTGATTATTTCAAGTAAATTGTTTAGTAGCTTTTTGGAAAAAATAAGTGTTGTATTTCTAATTCATACTCATTCTATCAGAGCACTGTGATAAATTATACAAAAGGTTTTGTTATGCTTTTGTAAATAAACCACAGTTAAACCCCATGGATACTGAGAAGGTACTTCCACAGCTGAAATATTAGTGTGTGGTCTTCTGACTGTCCAGTAGCCCTTGGTTATTCTCAAGAAACTAATTTTCCTTGCACGTAAACACATGCTGAGATGCTTTATTATTTACTAGTTAGTAAGAAAGTGTAAAAGTAATAGATAGCTAATGTTTTAAGACTGTAGTATAATCTTGTGATGAATATCTCAGATTAATTACATATAGCATGAAAAATTTTTAATCAGTATGAATTTTCTTTTTTCTGTGAGTTTCACCAAGTATCCCCCATTCCTGTGTTCTGTTCGTATTTCTTGGACACAAAGCAAAGTTCTCTTAATCATTAATTATGAGCTACAACTAGATCTATTACCAAAAAAAATCCATTAGTTGACAAATTGCTTATGAAATATAAAAAGGTCAGAGGATTGCAACATCCTGAAACAACATGGCATAAATATTATTTTATCTCTAAATGAGGTGATTTTATACCATAGCAATATATTTTTCCCCACCATCAGGCAATTAGTTTGCAAGAACTGAACAATGGAATTTTGCCAAGTCATTCATCTCTTTCACATTAAAAAACCAAAAACAAATATTTCAGAACCATTGTTAAATTATATGCAAAGAAAACTTAAGTATGCAATTTTATGAAGTAAATACACTTTGCTTATTACTCTTGTGTTAAGATATTCAAGGCAGACTGTACTAGCAAAAGAACTGCTGTGCCTAGTAAACTATCTTTCTAGGATGACTGGTAGATTTTTTTTCTCCCTTGGATTAATTAAGAAGTTTTTGGAACATTTACAAATATGTGTCTTACAGAAGTAGTAAAACACTTTTAGAGGGAAAATATAAAATTTGTATTTGATTGTTTGAATGTCTACATTCTGCCCAGTTTCTGTGCAGATATTTGTTTCATTTCATTCCATGTTTTCTAAAGGGCACTATTGAGCACCCTGCATAAAGTGGCACATAATTAAGAAAAGGATCTTGTACAAAGGGGAAAAATATTTAAGAATTGAAAAAGACGAAATAAACATATTACATTCTATGTATTTCAGAGATCTGCTGACCTAAAAACCCCAACAACTACCAAATAACAAACATGGTATTTTCACCTCTATAGTAGGCCTTAGTTATTGCATCAAATTCTTCTTGACCCGCAGTGTCCCATAACATTAGCCTGACATCTTCATCATTAACTCTGAAACAAACAGCAAGGCTTTGTGATCAATACAATAAGAGGAGCAATTCAAAACAATTGACATGGAAATACTTACGTATCTACAGCATAAGTAATCCAAGTCAAATTTAACTGGATTTAAACATCATGTAACTTACTATTAATACATTCACCTTCATAACATAATATGGTAACAGTCCCTCAATTACATCATATGCTCTTTACTGAGCATATGATGTAAGTGGTCTGCATTACATTTTCCTCTTCCTTTCCTCCTCTTCCTCTACATTTCCCTCTACAAGGAAAAATAATATAGACATCAAAACAAAACTTAGGTGCTTGAAGAATGGTCCTATTGTCTTTTTAATCAGCTTACAGAATTCATAGGATTTTCTTACTTCTCATTACCATAGTATTTTCCACTTTATCAGACATAATTAGGTATTACCTGCTTATACTGCATAAAGACATTAAATATTGTTTTCCACAGATATTTTTATCTACATTGGCTAATAAATTTGTGAAATCATTTTATCATAAGGAGTTTCACTTCTTCCACCAGAAATTATTGAAAAAAATTAAAAAAAATAATCAACACGTGGTAGAATACAAAGGAAACTTGTCAAAGAGCTTAGTACGACAGAGGTTCCAGATTTTATTTATAGTTTTAAATTTTGGATGGAGAATAAATGATATAATTTTACACCACAGTGCAAGAGAGAAAACAACTGCCTTTACTGTGCTTTAGAAACAGCAGGCCTTGTCTTCCAAGTCTTTGTAAATCTCAGGATTACAACAGAAGAAAGAACTAGAGAGAAAAGTAAAAGTTAATAGTATGTCATCTCCTTAATACATACTGGATTTGTCTTTCCAGGAAATCTACACCAATAGTTTTCTTGTAGTCTTTTGTAAAAATCCCCTTGCAGTATCGCTGAATCATACTGGACTTCCCAACAGCTCCATTTCCTACAACTACCACCTTGATGGCCACCTCCATATCTTCTTCCAACATCTTTGTGTCTCAGGCAACTCTCTGGTTTATTCAGGAAACTGTTGATTCTGTCAACAAAGTAAATAGCTATTATGTTCATAAAAATGCTGTGAATAGAAAGCAAGAGGAAAAATGATCACACACATCAGGATGCGTATAGATAGTACAATTTATTTCTGCCTCAGTCACAGACTGTTTAGGTGACCTCAGGCAACTTATTTAACAAACTTTGATTTGCCACTTATTAATTAGAAATTAATAAAAATTAGAAATAGAAAATAATTTGTTGGGCTTATTGCAAAGATATTTCATTCAAGTTTTGGTGGATTTTATGAGGAAGAAATGGAAGCAGAGAATCACAAAATCATGGAATCATTAAGGTTGGAAAGACCTCAAAGATCATCAAGTCCAACCATTAACCCAGCATGGCCAAGTCCACCACTAAACCTTGTCTATAAGTGCCACATCTACACATCTTTTAAACATCTCCAGGGATGATGATGATGCAACCACTTCCCTGGGCAGCCTGTTCCAATGCTTGATAACCCTTGCAGTGAAGAAATTTTTCCTAATAAACCTCCACCGGCACAACTTGAAGCCATTTCCTCTTGGTTGTCACTAGTTGCCTGGGAAAAGATGCTGACCCCCACCCGGCTACATCCTCCTTTCAGGTAGTTGAGAGAGCAGCACCATCTCCCCTGAGCCTCCTTTTCTCCAGGCTAAACAAGCCCAGCTCCCTCAGCCTCTCCTCATAGGACTTTTCTCTAAACCCTTCTCTGGACATGCTCCAGCACCTCAATGTCTTTCTTGCAGTGAGGGGCCCAGAATGGGACAAAGTACTCGAGCTGTGGCCTCACCAGTGCTAAGTACAGAGGGACAATCCCTTCCTTGGTCTTGATGGCCACACTATTTCTCATACAGCCCAGGATGCCTTTGGCCTTCTTGGCCACCTGGACACACTGCTGGCTCATGTTCAGCTGCCTGTTGACCAGCACCCCCAGGCCCTTTTCCATCAGGCTGCTCTCCAGCCACTCTTCCCCCAGCCTGTAGCACTGCATAGGGTTGTTGTGACCCAAGGGCAGGACCTAGCACTTCATCTTATTGAATCTCACACAGTTGGCCTTGGTCCATCAATCCAGCCTGTCTAGATTCCTAAGCAGAGACTTCCTACCCTCCAGCAGACCAACACTCCCACCTGACTTGGTGTAGTCTGCAAACTGACTGAGGATGCCCTCGATCCTCTCATCCAGATCACCGATAAAAATATTAAACAGGGCTGTCCCCAACACTGAGCCCTGGGAAACACCACTAGTGACCAGACGCCTGATGGATTTAACTTCATTCACCACCACTCTCTGGGCCTCTGTCCCTCAAACACAGGTGTGCCTCCCCCAGGCTTTTCTCTAGGGAGCCTGGTTTTATTCCTTTCCCCCTTCAAATCCAGTTTAAAACTTTCAGTGAGTCCTACCAACCCCTGTCAAAGATCTTTTCCCCACTTTGAGACAGGCATAACCCATCTGTTGACAGCAGGCTTGGTGTCGTGTAGACCCACCCATGATCAAAACCCACAAAATTCTGCCTGTAACACCAGGCTCTGTTTCTTTCCTTTTTATTCTCTGCTACTGGAAAGACAGAAGAGAACACTGCTTGCACTCCTGATCCCTTAACTAGTCATTCCAAGGCTCTGAAGTCTCTCTTGATTGCCCTCTCCGACTTGCTGCAACTTCATCATTGCCTATCTGATGAAAGCTAAGTTTCCCCCGCGTTTTGCTGTGCCGGAATATCATCACAGTAACATTTCGCAACTGCAGAGTGGCAAATTAACCTCCCAAGAGGCACGCCACCCTCCTTTGGAAGGATGGGAAAACACATCCCTGTAAAGGCTCTGCCCACCCCCCCACTCGCACTCCGCGCTGGCAGAGCAGCGCTACCCGGCACCCTCGCTCCGCCCGCCCAGACAGACGCCGTTTCTGGGCTGCCTTGGTTGCATTAAACGCCAGCCTACATCCGTTTCTACCGAGTGTCTGGCAAGCCCCGTTAGCACCGGGAGTCCGTATGGCCATTCTGGGCGAAGACGAGAGACCCCCCCGAGGGTCTCCGCGCAGGTACCCACCGCCCCCTCCCGACCCTGCCCCGGGGGCCACGCCGAGGGCAGAGGCTCGGCCGCCCCGGCCCCTCCCGCGGCCCCGGCCCCGTCCCCGCTCCCCGCCCGCCCGGCCCGGGATGCCGCGGCCGCCGCCGGGTCCCGTCCCCGCCCGCGGCTCCTCTCACCAACCGCCTGCGGGAGCGGGCGGGCGGGCAGCGCTCCCTCCTAGGGCACAGCGGTGCAGGGAAGAGGAGACGGAGAGAAAGCGAGAGGCAACCGCTCCCTGGGGCCGACCCAACCCGGACGCACATCCCGGCTCCCCCGCCCGGAAACGCCGTCAGGACCGGGGGCGCCGTTCGGGGAGGTGCCTGCCCGCTGCCTCCGCCCCCGCGGCGGCGAGACCCCCCCCGGGTGGGGGTTGGCCGGGGGGTCCCTGCCGGGGGTTTGCGGTAGCGTTGTTGTCCGCCTGAGTCGAGCTTGAAGCGAGGGAGAGGTTGCTTTTGAGGGATTTTCGTCTGGGTTCCTGAGGAAAGATACGGGCAAGGCTGATCTTCCCGGCCCCTGCCTGCATTCATCCCTGCTCCACTCCCTATTCGCCGGCCTTCCTCACCTCATCCTTCACGGAAAACAGTGTGATCAGCCACGGGCTTTCCTTAGGCTATCAATGAGGGCAGCTGCCGTTCCTGTGTAGCTTTTTTTGACCGAGGTGTGCCCATCATCGTGGCACATGGTCTGCCAGCTCCCAGGTTTTATATAAAACAGGGTATGGTAAGTTTTGGCATGACTGTAGACACGATAGTCTTAGAATCTGAAGATGTTCCCTTGTTTTGGTTGGCTTGGGGGTTTTTAAGTTAAACTGACAAAAAATGCCCCTTGTCCTAAATCCCCTGTTCATGCTGCAGAACACACCTCTTGGGCTACGGTGGCTGCTCTCAGTGCCCCCCCAGCCCTCCTGCTACTCAACTATGGCCGAGTAACACTCGGATATTGCCAAGTGTGGGTTGCTGAAACCTGCCCTGCCCAACTGAGGGCTCTTTATGCCTGTCCTGTGCTTCCTAAGGCCATGTCTTCACTCTAGGGTCAACTAGTGCTGCCTGTGCCTAAATAAATACCTTTTGGATTAGCACATTTTGCAGCTGCATCCCAAAAGAATTGTTAGATTTCGTGCGTGGTTTTTATTTGAAATTTATATGTTCATTTTGTTAGTGCTGACACTGGCTTGTAGTCTCACAGTCTGTCTGATGCCAGGGCTTCTCTGTACCAATAGGCCTTGGAGAGCCCTAACATTATGAGAACTTTGTTACTTGCCTAATACCAAGTAACACATTAGAAATGTAGCTTATTATACTTCCCTGATTTTACCTTGAGAAATGTGAGGTGTGTGGCTGGGACTCATCTCACCTAAGACCTACGTTGTAAACATTTGTATGATATTGCTCACTTTCAGATGGATGTCAAGTATTCCAGGTAGACTGTTTCCCATTCTCTCCGTTGACTGGAAAAGGAGGCTGTGGCCACAGCTGTATAAGGTTAGAGGAGATATAGCCTATCTTAAGTGCCCTGATTTAGCCAGTAACTTAGTGATGGCTCTAAGTAATTTTAGTTTTTAATTTTCTGTTCTTTAAATTCTATATATTGGGTAATGCTTTTGTGAAGTGTAAGGCTAGAACATGTACTGTGACCTCTCTGTCCTATTGGTGATGCACTGATATTTCTTTGTCAAGGCCCAATAATTCAGTGAGGCTAAACCATTCCAGTATACCGGATTGGGTATAATGTTGGATGTATTGGGTATATTCAGGAAACTATTCTTATCATGTGCCACAAGGGAAAGAGAAAAATGGAGGAACTGATACATTCATAGATTTCAAGGCTTTAGCTTACACATGATTTGATGACTTATGATGGGATCAGCCAGCAATGTGACTTATTTCCAACTAAAAAATTGTATCTCTTTTAAATTTGTCTAAATTAAAATTCCAGTCACTGGATCTTACTACATCTTTTCGTGGAGACTGGCTGGCACCTATTCTTGGATATCTTTTCCATTGGCAGATACCAGGGCACACATCAGCTGTGAAACTTCTCTTCAGCAAACCAGATATCCCAAGCTCCCTAAGACACTTACCACAATGCTAACTTTTCAGCATCTAGATCACTTTCTGTGACACACTTTTGAACACTTTGAAGTATTTTGATGTTGTAAGCAGATACACCAAATTAGCAAGCAAATCATAGTGTTATAGTAGTAGATGTACAAAGGTGAGACAAATTCCTACCTTCTAGTTTGTCTTCCCCTTACAAACCCCCAAAAGGTCAGGCTAATCCCTTTTGCCATACCATTTCATCAAGGTTTCCTATTCAGACAGTTTCCTGTATATTCTGCTGTGATTACTGCTTTCCAAGGCATTTTTTAACATGAGTAAGTAGCGGAATCCTTTTTTCACCAGATGTACTACAGTGCAGCTAGCTACAATGTAATTATTTTGTTTAACTGCAAAGCAAATCAAATTGATGTATAACTGGAAAGTACTGCCAACCTTTATTAAAGTCATCTCTTTGTTAATAGCAAGCTTTACATGAATATCACTGATTAATCAATAAAAATGTTAAATAATCTTTCACCAAGAGTCCTTGGGAGTCCCATTAGAGTAACTCTAATTTCTGCTTCTTCCATAATCACAACTATGTTCTGAAACATCTCAGTGAGCCAATTCAATGCATCTACTGCATGCCCTGTTTTTCCCACACAGTGTGTGCATTTCAGCAAATGCAATCCTGAAAAAACAAACCAACAACAAAAAGAGACAGCAACTTCTTAATATCATTTGTTTTCTGTGAGAATATGCTGCATGCTGGATTTTTAGTCACGTATTTTTGTTAATGTGATGAAAATATTTCCATTAATATGTGTGTATTTTTTACTATCTTAAATCCTTCTAAAGCTGAATTTTAATGAATTTACTCATATAGAGTACCTTGGAGCTGAACTGCACAGTAGTTAGTCATTAGAGTAAGATCATACAGCTGAAGTAGAATATATAAGGTCACAGACACAAGTGAGTGGATGACTTAAGCTCACCGGTTCCCATAAGCTCCTAAATTTACAGGGGTGACAGTGGACGTTGCTGTAACAAGTCATGCAATGATTTGCAGTGATTCCCCATCTCAGCTTTCTCTCCTCTTGTTCCACTGATTGACAAAGAAATGAGGCTGACACTTGCCAAGAGACACTTCTCTACAGTTCAGCTACTCAGACTCATGGATGCAAAACATCGGGACTTTTTGAAATGTTTGAGTTGGAGGTCAAGGTTTGCCTCTCAGATCTGCTGCCACTGATAATTATTCTTTTTTCTCTCTCCTATTACTAGGAGCTTTGCAAATTTACAATTTTGCCATACCATTTTCTTCTGACCATATTTGTTGTCACTTTATTTTTTATATTTTCTGTAATGTCTTCTCTATTAGAAGAACTAATTTTCCAAACAATGCCTGTAAAGAATCACCAGAGTAGCCTAAAATATAAAATATCCCAAGCTTTTACTTAGATTCCAAGCTTATATGTCACACCCAATATAGTATCCTCTCAAAGCAGTTTTATGTTTTATTTTTTTTCCTTGAACAGAACCTCTACTGAAAGTTGAAGCAAAAATATACGACTCAATCACAGGAACATTTAGGTATGAATAAAAAAAACCCATTCAATTGTGTGCCACAGTGTAAAAGTGTCAGTAGATATTTGTTTATTTATTTATTTACATTAAGCCTATGAACATATAAATTTCAAAATAAAAACCATGCACGAAATCTAACAATTCTTTTGGGATGCAGCTGCAAAATATTTTAATCGGTATTTGCTTTCATTTTGATGCTGTAAGTTTATTCTACAAATAATTGAATTTTGCTTAACATCTACATGAAAAAGCAGGCAAAAATAGATGCTTAGAAGTCATATAATTTTTCATTGCCATTTATTTTTATTTTTCATACTTTTCATTTATATATCGTATCCTATTTTAATTTTCATATATTCCACCAATTTATCAAAATATCATTTTTTTACTGTGTTATTTTTGTATTTTTTAAAGCTGGTGATTGCATGCTACATTCTGACATTGTCGTTTTGTATTCCCATGGTTAGAGCTATGTCAACCAGGTCAGAAAAAGTAAGATGTGTTGCATTGAAGCATTTTTGTGGCTGTTTTGTAATTCTAACCATACTAATGTTTTAAGACTACAGTTATTAATGCACTGTTACATAAATTTTAAATATGTCCAAATCAAATGTGATCTATGTGTAGATATTAAGGAGCCGTGGGACATCAACAGTTTTGAAGATGTTTCTCATGCTGAAGGCAATAGTTTCTCTGCTTAGGTGTAAATAAAACAAGATGAGTTGCTGGCAACAGTACTTCAGCTAATTTAAACCAATATATTCAGTGATGTTGTTGAATTATCAGGTACAAACAATGTGTCATACAATGAAAAAGTAGAATTTCTAAATACAGTTGTTTCTATTGACTCTATAAAGACTGTTAAAAAATCAAAGTAATTGATCTGTGTGCTGTATGTTTTTGAGTAATAAAAATGTGGAGAAATGAAATGGAAATATTTGAAGACATTATCAGGATTGAAACACGAAATATTAGATAATTGAGTTATATTAGGTAATTTAGCTATATGAAGAATCATGCACAGTTTGGTATTTGCTATAGCTTACTTGATCTGGAAATGCACTTGCCCAAAAAAAAGCTGAAAGTGTTTAAAGTTGTGTATATTCAGAGTTACTGATAAACTGGCGTTAGGTGAGTTGTTGGTAGTAATAGACTTGCTTTTCTTTTCCTGCTCTTGCTACTTTAAATGCGTATCTAGGGAATGAAAATTAATGGCTGTTTGAGAAAGAGGGGTCTGCCATCAAACCAGAAGGAAATGAAGATATTAACCTTAATTGGGTAATTACTAGAAAGTATTTCCTGGTAGCATAGAAAATGCTTAATTAAAGTTGACAGACAGCAAAAGTACAAAGAGATAGCAATGGAGGGAGGAACTGTGTCAAACTTAGCAATATAGAGTTTGAAAGTAAATATTTGCTATGCTGTTAGCACCATTTTCCTCTGGAAAAGCAGGTTCTGAATAGTGCTTGTCAATCCTTCATGTGATGAATCTCCAAATCAACATTTCAGTGACCAGGGGGTGAAATGAGGAGCACTAGAACTAGAAATTATTTGGGGATAAGAAAACAAACCAAAGGTTCTTCTGATTAAAATTTGCTGCTGATGGTAGTTGAAGAGAACTGTCTTAATGATCAGAATGTTTAGAGAGTCATATTTTTTTATTAGTAATTAATTCCTATATTTAAATTGTGTAGGATATGCAGACATATCTGAAGTATTTTGGAGAACACAGTGCTTGCTATGGTCAAGCAAACTGTCAGCTTATTTTTACTTTATTTTAGGGAGCGTACTTGATTGGAACATTATATCTGAATTTCCAGAATTTGGAGTGATAGAAATAAGTTCCTGGTGTTACATATAGGCACCAGAGTTCACCTAAAACCATGCAACAGAGGCTATGTGAATTTTGGATATACTGAGGACAGCTTGCCTGGAAATCAGTGAAGTTGGAGAATCCAAGTAACCTAGGAAACTGTTACCTGTTTATGTACTTACATGCATACATATATATACGTGTACCTTACAGTACATGTGCATATGTTGACTGAAATATTCTGTAAAAGTGCATTGTTTTACTTCTGTGTATTTTGTGAATAAAATTTTGACAGCATTTTTGGGAAGAATTAAGCAGATAAAATGGAAATTAGATACAAGGAAGGTGACAATAATCCTGTGAATTCAAAAAGATTCCAATTAACTGTTTCCTTAAAACTGAAATGTCTAATGGGAGGGAGGAAATAGCAGCAGCAATCATTACTGTGGTAAAATTAGCCTGCTGTTCAATAGGGTAAAGTCAAAAGGTCTGAGAATATCAGAGGAAAGAAGACATTTCCATTGCTTTAGTCTTGAGAACTTGTTACGAAAATACATACAATTAATTAAAACAAAGCTACCCAGAGATCTAGACTGTGAAGACTTTTTCTTGCTATCCAGTGTTATTTGTAAGCACTGTTCAGACTTCATGCAGAACTGTATTTTAATCCTTATGTGAAATTAGAGGAAAATCTTCCTGTGAAATGCAAAACCTTCCTAATGATAAGCCAAGGCCATTCAGTAACTGGAATCACCAGAATGCAGTGTTATAGTTGAAGGTGATCTCAAAGGCAATTGTGGGTTTTACAAAGATAGTAATTTGTTTCTTTTGTTCATAGATACACTGTCATTCATCAACATTTAGTTTCCCCCACATTTTTCAAGTTCTCTTTTGAGTCACTGAAGGCTTTATAGGAAATAGGTCATTTGAGAAATACCTTGTGTGACTGTATGTATTTTGTGGTCCAGTAAAATGCACGTACCAGTGTAATAGCATTTGAAACATGCAGTGGGCCAGAATTAGAGAAAAAACCCATACACATGTGGATCCCTGTAGCTAGGCAATGTGTTTACCTGGTAGCCAGATTTTTATTATTTGAGAAATTTTTCAGGGACTGGAATTGTTCAAAATTGTCACATTAGTAAAACTGGGAAAGTCTGCTTTGTGTACAATGAATCATGTGTGTCCAAACTATTGCTGGAGTAAGTTAATTTCTTATGTGAGACTGATATGACCTTATCCATTATTTTAGAACTGCTCTGTTAGATAGAAGGTGTAAATTTACTGTACTGAGTAGTCAGCATCTTTGTATCTTTATTTTTGGAAGCATTAGTTCTCCACATTACAGATCTTCCGTGCTAATTGGTGTCTTTTCAGACACTTGCTGCTGGGAAGCAGTTTAAATGTGGACTGCCACGTTATGAGCTGTTATCCCAGATACCCCCGTAAGTATATTTGCAAAATTTAACAGAATCTGTTCTAAAAAAAAATGAACTCCACTAAATGTTCTCTTCACATAAACACCAATAAAACTGTTGAGTATAAACAGAGATGCCAAAAAGGATGCTCTCCAAGACTGAAGCTGGATATTTTGCATTAGAGCAATCAGAAAACTCTCAGGCATAATTGTCAAGAAAACCATCACAAAGATAATAGATGAATTTACTTTGAAATCTGTAGAATTTTCCTTTAATTCACACTGAAATAAACTGAGTGTAGATATTAATAGAAAATAAATAATTTAGTAATAAGTTAATAAATATACAGTCCTGAGAGTAGTGATGAGTCTTTCTATGCCTACATAGTTATTTCTGTTGTTCTTAACGTATTGTGTACTATACCTTAAAATGCTATAGGCTTGTTTTAAATAACTGATGAAAAGAGTAAGAAATACAAGTTATTTGATTAAAGAAGTTGATTCTTACATCCCAGTGCCTACTCCATAATGCTGGGGTTTTGTACATTTGCCTTCAAGTAACTGCAGATTTCTTAGGAATTTTTGTGTTTGTGTTTATACAACATGAGGAGCTTGGAGGGAAATTTATGTATATTGAAATTCATGTATATGTTTAATAAAAAATGAATTTTCATAAGGAAATAATTTGCTGTGGGAATGCGTTAATTGAGGTAAGATGTCCTTTGGTCAAACCTTCTCTCTGCCCAAGTAATTTGAATCATGTTTTTATCAATATCCTGGAAGGGGGGATAGAAGATATGAGTTAAATCAGTTAGAAGAGGAGTGTGAACTAGATTTCAGTTTTCCAAATTATAACTGTTAAGTACTGGGCAAGTAAGTATAAAGAACTGCCAAGATGCTGCCTTGTGCTTTATATGAGGTTGGAAGCTCACCAGATGATGACTGCAAGGGCACATGGTGCTTATTGTCCTTGTCTTACTGTCCTTGAAGGCAGACAGCCCATATAACGTGATGAAAAGAGTGGGCTGTGGTATGAGAGCTTAACTCTTCACCCTTTTCACCCTTGTACCATATAAGTTTTTAGCACATTTTCTGTTTCTTTATCACCTGATTGGCATTTGTCTCCTGACTATATCACCATATTCTGTATAAAGGGGCTATGCCCATCACTGCCCCTTGGCTTCTAATTTGCCCTTGCTGTGCCTGCTGCCAGTGAAGCTGGCAGAGTTTCAGCCATGCAGGGCTAGTTAAGGACCATCAACATCCCATAGAATAGGGCAGACGGGTAGAGTTTTGCATCACAGACCTCATCTTCACCCAAAACACAAAGCGTAGCTGGTGCTGTGATGGGACAGTACCCTTTATGTCCTCCACTGGGTAGCAGCCAGGGTCAGGGTCCCCTGAGGCCAGGCAGGTCTATTATCCAACAAAGGTTTTGGGTGACAGAGCCAGCACCCATTTGTAGGGCCATACTGTCTTCTGTTTTGAGGATTACTAGCTGAGCTTAGGAAAAGAAGGCTGTATCCAGAATGCTGTACCCTCTGCCCTGCAGCAACAGCACAAGGCCATCAGAGCTGCTGTCAGATTGCCATGAAAACAGGACAGAAGCCATTGTTTTCTATGGAACTTAGCCAGTCCAAGTGTCTGCATTTTGCTGGGGGCTAGTTTGGAGGCAGCACATCCACTGCTGCTTTTAGTCTTTGAAATCATTTTATAGTCCTCCAGGGATACACATCACCTCAGAAAATGAAAGAAAATATATAGGTAGGTAGGTAATTAGAATCCAAGGTCTACGCTACTACGTGCCACTGTCTTTGTTTCATCTACTCCCTTCCTGTCCTCAGTAGTGGATATTCAAAAGGGACTATAAAAAAACACTCATAAAGATGCTAAGACAGTTAGATGTTGTGAGTTCAAACCCTGTCCAGCTGCCATATGACTGGAATCCAGGGTTTCCCAGGTCCTGGGTTGAGTGCTCAAAAATTTGACCTTTATTGTGAAAGACCTTCTCTGAAGGCAGCTGATTTTTTGAATCCTGCTTAAAAGATGACATTTTAAAATGGGAATTAGTTTTGGTGCCTAAAGCCATTAAAATAGACCCATGTGGGAGAAAATGTTTTAGGTACACCTCTTTCCATGGCATTTGTGCTTGCTTGGGTCAGCCATCACACTGTGCTAGCTCCTGCCAATCCAGACTGGGGAGTGTTGCTCTCAGTGTAGCTCTGGATCATTTTCTGTGTAAGATTAGGCAAACACTGAAGTTTGTTTGTGACCTTGATCATAGAAAGATTTGAATGGAAAACGAAGATGAAAGATAAAGGTCCAAGAAGCAAAGCCCCATGTGCGGTACCCTCCAGGCTACGCATATTGTTCCAACAAACAGTCCCTGGAATACTCCCGTGTTTTGTATCCCCAAAAATACTGGCAAGTGGAGAATGTTGCAGGACTTAAGAGCAGTTAACTCAGTAACAGAACCCATAGGGGCATTGCAACCTGGACTTCCTTCACCTGCTATGCTTCCAGCAGGGTGGCCATTAATGGTAATTGATTTAAAGGACTGCTTTTTTACCATCTTTCTGGATCCTGAGGATGCTCCACGGTTTGCCTTTTCTATCTCCGCTCTGAACAATGCACAGCCCATGCAGAGATACCACTGGGTTGTTCTTCCTCAAGGGATGCAAAACAGTCCGACAGTATGTCAAACTGTAGTAGCAAAAGCTGTTCACCCCATCAGAAAGCTTTTTCCCTCAGCAATCATCTATCATTACATGAATGACATCTTAATTGCCACGGCCACAGAGACTGAGTTGCAATCTGTTGTTACTGCTCTAACCAATGCTGTCCAAGATGCAGGATTGC
This sequence comes from Corapipo altera, assembly GCF_003945725.1. Classification (NCBI taxonomy): domain Eukaryota; kingdom Metazoa; phylum Chordata; class Aves; order Passeriformes; family Pipridae; genus Corapipo; species Corapipo altera. The sequence goes on from NW_020884890.1 coordinate 1,730,907, forward strand.
AAGTCGCTCCAGAAAAAATCCAGTGATGGCAGCTCTGGACTTACCTTGGATGGAGAATCACGCAGCAGGAGATCTCTCCCCAGCCACTTCAGCTTGAGGTAAAAGATACCTTAACTTTAAACAAACTGCAGAAACTCCTAGGAGCCATCAATTGTTTAAGGCCTATTTTGGGCTTAACCACAGAGGAGCTACACCCTCTGTTTGAACTGTTAAAGGGTAGCTCAGACTTAACGTCTAGCAGGTCTCTGACTGCAGAGGCAAAGCAGGCGTTAGAAACATGCTCCAAGGCAATCGAGAGCAGACAAGGCAGGAGGAGAAATCCTGAACTGCAAATCTGCCTTGCTCTTGTTCCTAGCAGGTTCCAGCCATTTGCAGGTTTTTTTCAGTGGGATCAGACTGAAAAGGGTCCTCTGAGGGTCCTAGAATGGCCGTTTCTGCCCCATTCACCCCCTAAAACTGTGTGGACCACTAATGAAATGTTTGCCAAGCTTGTCATTAAAGGCAGAGGACATCTACAAGAGCTGGACAGACAGGACCCTGCAACCATCTACATCCTGGCAACAAAGGACAGCTGGCTGCTGGCTGAAGATGCTGGATTCCAGGTTGCCTTGGCAGGCTATGACGGTGACATTTCTGTTCAATACCCTAAACATGGGCTTTAGGCAGAAATGGGTAACTTACCCTTAAAAACCACAATCAGATGCAAACACGAACCAGTAAAAGGCCTCACGGTTTTTACTGATGCATGTAGATGGACCAGGAAAGCTGCAGTGACATGGGTAAACTCTGATACAGGACAATGGGAACAAGAGGTGCAAACCATGAACCAAGGTTCTGTACAGGTTCTGGAACTGGCTGCTATCTGTATTGTCTTGGAAAGGTTTTCAGAGCAACCTGTTAATGTTGTCACAGATTCTTGTTATGCAGCAGTCTTAGTGTCCTGTCTCGAAAGTTCATTACTTCAAGATGTTGCAAACCCTCACTTGTTTGAAATGCGTTCTGCTTGGTTCCTTGTTAACCACAGGAAGTTTGACTTTTACATCATGCACATAAGATCACACACAGAAATGCCATGGTCCATAGCAGAGGGGAACCAGAGGGCGGATGCAGCAGCTATGTTTAACACTGTGCCCAGAGTCTTAGAGCAAGTGAAATTGTCTTTCATTTTTTCATCAGAATGCATGTTCACTGAAGAGACAATTTTGAATCACACTCAATCAAGCTCGAGACATAGTCATGTCATGCCCAGATTGCCAACAAATAACTCCCATGCCATCTCAGGAAGGAGTTAATCCCAGAGGATTAATGGCAAATGAGATATGGCAAACAGATGTAACACACATACCTAAATTCGGGCCATTAAAATATGTACGTCACAGTTGACACACCCTCAAAATACATCACTGCCACTGCACACACGGGGGAAAAGGCAAAAGATGTGATAAGGCACTGGCTCAGCTGTTTTACAACACTAGGTGCCTTGAAACAAATCAAAACCGATAATGGACCTGTGTACATATCAGAAAAGGTAAAAACCTTCCTGTCAAATTGGGGAATTTCTCACACTACAGGCATTCCACATTCACCTACGGGGCAGGCCAGAGTAGAAAGGGCACATCGCGCCCTAAAAGACATGTTAGCTAAACAAAAGAAGGGGGAATCCATCTGTACCCCACAAGAGCATCTGTGGAAAGCCACATACGTCATAATTTTTTAAAATTGTGATAGTGCTGAAAAAAGCAGGCATGAAAGGCAACACAGACCTCAAGCTTTTTCCTCTCCCAAACCACCAGTCATGATAAAGGATCTAATTTCGGGACAGTGGACAGGACTGGTAGATCTTGCAACATGGGGGAGGGGTTATGCATGTGTATCTACAGGAAAAGAACTGAAATGGGTTCCTTCCAGATGTGTCAAACCTTACCTAGGTACACCCCCACAGTAGCAAGAACCAGAGTAATGCAGAGTTTAAAAACACAGTTATGTTTACCATTTGGTAATGATGTTTACATTTCAGGTTTACAATTGAAGATGACCAATGTGGCAAAATGCAGAGTCTACACAAAACCCACGAGTGTGTGTGTGATGAGTGGAGTGACGGCCATCAGTGTGAATGTGTGTGAGCGAATAAAGGAGTTGTGTAAACGTATAAAGCACCTTAAACACCAAACACCTTATAAGAGTATCACTACCAGCCACATGGTCACATTAAGAGAATTTAGTTTACTACATTTAGCTTGTTTTTGAAATAAAGTTCAATTTCCCAGTTTTGTATAAACCCTGAGATTAATAAAGGTTATAAGTTTAAAGGTACTACACAGTTGGACCAAGGCCCTGTTATGACCTGCCCCACGAAAAGAGGGGGGGGGTAACCCAGGTTTTATCAATAATTCCTTTGGGGTGGATTAAAGCGAAACAACACTAAATAATTGGTGTCTGAAAACATATTGACAAGATTTATTTTAACAATTCTGCATCAATAGGTATGTTAACATTTTGGGTGCTGTCATAACCTTTCTGAGGAGGAGCGAAATGCATAGGGGAGAGAAAGACAGGGTAAGAGTAAGGGAGAGCAAGAAAAAAAGATGAGATAATCAATGCCCACTGGATCCAGCGATGTCTTGATCCGCAGGTGGTGGGGGGAGAAGGAAAAGCAAAAACCCTGCCAAAACCCCAAAGTCACCAGTCAAAATCCATATCCTTTGCACCTCCCCCAGGGCGGGGAGTTGTTTCCATAGGTTGGTGTCCCCCTTTTTGGCGCAGAGTTCATGTGGAGGGCGTGGTAAACTCGGCTCTTCCCGCCTTTTCGGGGCTTGACACTGGAGGAGGGGGGGGGATGGGCCCAGTTGGCCATCAGAAAGTCAAAAGCCTGCAGAAGTCTCTTAGAATGCATAAATCATTAACTGTTTCAGTCTCTGACAGGTCCTTAGGTTAATAAAGCTGTTTTTCCAAGCTACACTATACCCCTCAGGCAAAAAAAGGTTTAAGGTAATATGAACAAGTTTAAAAAGGTTAAAGAAAACATTTTCAATAGATATATAAGCTGTTAAGAAACCAGAGTAAGGGGTGTGCTGGGTCACCGCGATGCTATATTAGTTGTATAAGGTATTGTTCTGTTATTTGCACTGTTGTTGTTGCACTGTTTTCGTGATTCGCCTTAAATATTTAGAGTGGGGGAGATGTAGCAGACGGGTCTCAAGGGTGCAAGGGTGCATCATGGGAGTTGGAGTCCTAGGCGGACAGTGCAGTGTGTGCTATGCTGCCATTGGCCAGGCAGTCACATGTCCTCTGGAGGGGTTACAAAGGGGACTTTTCTTTGAAATAAACAGATTTGGCTGCACGCCATCAACAAGCCGAGTTGAGTATCATTATATTATAATAATATAGCCACACACTATGAAAAAAATTAACTCTATCTCAGCCAAAACCAGGACAGCAGATCACTACAAATATTGGGAAAGCTCATGCCTGCTGGAATCAGCTATATAACTTAAACTTTCCGTGGAAAACAGACACTGATAAAATTAATGTCAACTAAAATGTCCCTGAAAAGAGGATGAAATTACTGCATAGCTCTTCACTGGGTGGCCCAGTAACTGCAGCTTGCCTTTCACAAGGGTGTTGTCTATAGTTCCTGTCAGCAAAGGGTTTGACTTTCTCTGCCAGCAACTCCGTTGAAATTGATACAGCTCACACTTCACTTCCTAGCAGCACAATGAATCACTGAGCTGCTTCTAAACAAGCAGGCCATAGCTTCAGAGGAGGCTGTAACTAATATGTGGAAAACCACCAATGACTGACTTGTAAAAATAATGTGGGTTGAAAAAGTAATCCCTACTCTGATATCAGTTGGGTTAGAAATTGTATTTAGACAAGCATATGGTTGTTTTTCTAGATTACAGATGAGATTTCTTTATTTTGAGAACGTGAGGGTTTGTAAACAAGAGTATCAGCAGATCCAGATTCCAAGTCTATTCCTCTTAACAGTACTGTGCTTTTGTGGATACACTGTGCTTCTTAACTGTTCCTAAGTCCACAGGAGCACGGCACCCGGATGATATTGCTTATCTCTACTACTGGCACATTCACTCTTGTAAATTCTGCTGTCAGAAAGTGGAAAGAACCTGTTTTTGAGCTCAGGCTGTATTCTGAGACCCCATTGTTACACTAAACCTTCGTCTTATGACACAGAATGCAAAAAGTATCTGTCCTATGGGGATCCGGTGATAAAATAAAAGCCTTGTGTTTGTTCCCCCCTCCATTCCATACACTCTTGCTCCCAGAGTGTATTGAGGGTTTTGGTTTTCTTATTGGATTGCTTTTCAAGCTTTTCTCCTCCTAGAAAGGCTAATGAAACTCATTAAGTGTTGCTGTTGAGTTGTTGTGACGGTCAAGAAAGACACAAGCAGTCTAGTTCAGAGCAGAATACATGTCTGACTTTATTATTCTTGTTTTTATATCCTTTCTTAGCAGCAAATAGCAACCTTATTTAGGCAAGCAAGCAACAGTGTTTTTATTGGCTACCTTCTATGCTTGATACACTTGGCAATGTTCAAGGCTATTCTGTGGTTCCCACATCCTGGACTTAATTACTTTACAGTTTCTCTTTGTTCCTTCTTTAGGGCTGCCAGGGGAGGTTTAGGTTAGATGTTAGGAAGAAATTCTTTACAGAGAGGGTTGTCAGGCATTGGAACGGCCTACCCAGAGAGGTGGTGGATTCACCATCCCTGGAGGTTTTTAAAAAGAGATTGGACGTGGCCCTTAGTGCCATGATATAGTAACTGGAGTTGGATCAGGGGTTGGACTTGATGATCTTGGAGGTCTTTTCCAACTCAATCTGTTCTATGATTCTATGATTCTATGATTCTTATCTCAAGGATACACTCGGAAGTTTGCCAGGTTGATATCTTCATCCAAGGAGGCTAGGGAGCCAACAGATCAGCTGTGCACCCCCATAGTTAAGTGCCAATGTTGGTTTGGAAAGTCCAAACAGTTGGGATAACTAATCTACCTTCAGGTTTGCCTTCCAGAGCTTTGCTGCAGTACAGCCTTTCGTAGTAAAGCAAAGACATATTAAGCTCCATAAATAAAATCTCAAAAATCTATTCCTCAGGAAAGACTTTTAAATGGGCAACTTAACAAATGTTATACTGAATATCTCCTCACCCCTGAAAGAAGAAAAAAAAATGAAAGGTACTATCCAAATGGCAAGGGTCAAGAGCCCAGTATATCTCTTTATCATTTTATGATGTTTTAAAAAGGTGACTGGTAGATTAAAGAGTGTATTTTTATTGTAGAGTGGTAGGAGAAAATTAAAAAATGGCTCTATTAAATGTTCTTCCTAGCTTAATTAAGACACATATAATGAAGCATTTCATTTGGCTGGCATTTATAGCCAATGGCAATGGTAAGTCTTTTAAAAGAGAGTAAAAGAGAATCATAGAATATGCCCTTTTGGAAGGGACCCATGAGGATCATCAAGTCCAACTCCTGGCCCTGCACAGGACCATCCCCAAGAGTCACACCATGTGCCTGAGAATATCATCCAAACGCTTCTTGAACTCTGTCAGTCTTGGTGCTATGACCACTTCCCTGGGGAGCCTGTTCTAGTGCTCATACACCTAGTGAAGAATCTTTTTCTAATATCGAACCTAAACCTGCGCTGGTGCAATTTCAGGCCATTCCCTTGGGTCCTGTCACTGGTCACCACAGAGAAGAAATGTTGTGTGGGGAGATGCTGTGGCACAAAGAGTACTGATTATCTTGAAATTTCATGTGTAGAATATAGCAAAGATTATTTTTGGTTGTTATGTTAGGCTTAGAACTTGGTTATTTTATCTTGCAGTCACAATAATTTTCTGCTGTTTATTTTCATGTCTATATACTGATATTTGATAACTTCGGGTTATATCAATCTTCCTTGGTAACCTCCTTTTGTTTCCAAAGTTCATATTCTTGTTCATCACTTAGACACCACCCACTAAATGTAATAATTAACAATACTAACTGTCTTTTCACAATCATTAGATGTAAAGAAGGCTCTTTGACATCTGAAATGAGATACTTACATCACTTTAAAGATCAGTAAATGCATTAGAAATAGTTTAAGGAAGTAAGGGCAGATTGTGGCATGCCTGTAAAGAAAAAAAAATCAATTATTTGCATTTAAATGATAGATTAAAACAAAGACATTATTCTGCAGGCAGTGGAATTAGGAAAGTGGTGTAGGTAAGCTTAACTTGGATGGGATTGTTCAAATCAGTTAGGAAAGTTTGATTTTCAGTATAACAAAACAGAAGGGAAAATACAAAATCTGAAAATCTCTTTTTTAACATTAACTCTTGCTTTGACTCTTGCTTCTGATAAAAGGTTTAAAACAGAGTTTATGTATTTGGTTAAAGAAGATTCAGGTTATCAAATGTAAATATCAATTGGAAAAAGACCAAAAAGATTACAGAAATGCACAAAGGTATTACAAGCATTCCAGTACAGTTATTTCATTGGCAATCCCCTTTTTGTTATGTTTCATAGTGTCAGTGAATGAAGGTTTTGTTATAGCCTCCCTAATGTTTAAGTAAACTGAGGACTGGTAAAAATGAAGCTTGTGTGACACAGTCTTTGCCTTACTTAAACATTATGAGGATTATAACACAATTTTCAGTCATTTACTTTAGGATTTTCTTCTCTGCCATATGCTAGAGAAGTAAAGACTATAATTTTAATGATCTGAGAGGCTGTGTTTTACATCTCTTTATGGAGAAGCTTAAATTCTGTCAGGAAAAAAACCCCAAACAACCTTTATTCAGTGGTCTGATAAACACCACTAATTCCAAGGGAGGTCAGTGGAAGCTAAGCAGGGACCTTGCCTCCGAGGAGCTGTCTGCTATCCGTGTTTTTCAGCCCTTGACCCAGATTTATCCCCTCCTGCCCAAAACATGGACACCTAACCCAGCTACTCTTTGTATGGGTGTCAGGAAAAGACAGACCTACGGGAGAAGAGCAATTCCAGAAACATTCATAATTGTTCTGTGGGTCTGCTTACTGCCCCCATTGATTACAGGATTACAGTATGGCTGAGCAACCTGTGCCAGCACTCACTCACCCTCACAGTGAAATACTGTTTCCTGATGCATCCTGAAGGGACCTCCTGGTTTTCAGTTTGTGCCCACAATTCCTCTGGTCCCATCACTTGTCACTCCTGAAAAGAACCTGGCTCTGTCCTCCCTTCAGGTATTTATATGCATTTGTAAGATCTTCCTGAGCCTTTTCTTATCCAGGCTGAACAGTCCCAACTCACCCAGTCCTTCCTCACATGAAAGATGATCCAGTCCCTCGATCATCTTCAGGGCCCTATGCTGGTCTCTCTCCAGTATGTCCATCTCTCTCATGTACTGGGTAGCCCAGAATAGAGACAGTACTTCAGGTGTGGCCCCACTAGTGCCAAGTAGAGGGGAAGGATTACCCCCCTCTACCTACTGTCAACATTCGTCCTAATGCAGATCAGGATAATGGGAGCCACTTTTATGGCATGGACATATTGCTGGCTCATGATCAACTTCATGTCCACTAGGACACCCAGGTTCTTTTTTCAAAGCAGCTTCCCAGATGGGTGACCCCAGCAGGTACTGGTGCCTGGGGTTGTTCTTCCCCAGGTGAAGGACTTTGCACTTACCTTTTTTGAACTTCATGAGCTTCCAGTCAGCCCATTTCTTATAAGAAAGCCATAAGAAACAGTGAAATAAAATAAATTTCTTAAAAAATAATTCAGATAATGAAAGACCTATACAGGAAGGATGTATTTGTTCTATTTATATTTTCCTAGGACAGAGCACCTATGCCTAAGTCATTCCTGATAGACATTTATCTTGGTTTTAATAAGCTCCAGTAATGAAAACTTGGCAAGTTTCCCCAGGCACTTCTTTACTCTGAGAAGGTTTTTCCTGATGACTACCCTGAAATTTTCCTTGCTGTGATCATTTGCTTTTCCTCTGTGATGGTTTTTGAAAATTGTCAGGTTCCAACCCTTCCCTTCCAGTCTTCCCTTTATTAAGCTAAACAATACCACTTTATTATATATTTTTAATGTTGGATTTTTGATTATACTTGTTACACTCTCCAATTTTTCTGTATCCTTCTTAAATATGATGACCAGCTGCAAAACCATATTTATGGCCTCACTTGTGGTCCGGGCTTTTGGTGATGATGGCTCTTACTGAAATTCCAACCCTAACCTCCTCCCAAAAAAACCCACAAAAGAAACTGAAATACCTTGAGCTGAACAGCCTGGAAAAGACTCATTGTGCTCACCAAATTCTGTGAAACTTCATTCAACTTCATCATAACAATGCAAAAGACAGAGACCTGGGGTTTGATATGGAGTAGAAAATCTCAGCTTGCTTCCTAAATTTCTGAAATAATGTCTCACCTGTGGTGGTGCATCCCCCCTTCTTCCCGGGCGCCCTGCAACTTATGAATTCTCGTTAGGCCTCAGCCTTGATTAATGGGCTTAACCTTGGGCAGTTAAACTCCTCTTACGCTTATCAGAAACACTGTCTGTTCCCAGGAACTTCTGTTGCCTTAGAAACTTCTGTTTTCTAACAAATAGCCTTGGAACATTATTTTGTCCGAATCATAGCCCAAGTGGAACAATATTATTGTTACTGAGGAAAATTCAGTAATTACCATCTTGGATGGGAATTGTGTCCAGGATGGAGACTGACAGATGACTAAAGCCAAACCTTTTGTGACCCTATAAACTGTGGTCCTAAGTGAGGGCTGCAGCATCTCCCTGTATGTGGGATGCCTCTTAGAGCTCGCCAACTCTCAAGATACTTGGAGGAATGTTGCTGAAAGCTGATGATGAGGCCTGGATTGATACCCAACCCCAACTCCTCGAGGCTCAACCCTTACCCACTGAGAAATGCCAAGTCATTTGATGTGTTTCACCAAACTTGAGGGGAATTTTTAACAGGTACCTGTGTAAATACTGTGTTTGCATGTGTTAACTGATTTAAATACCCTTTAGCAAGTGTAGTGTGAATGTTGTAGTCTCAGATCTATAGTTAAGTTACTGCTGTGCTTGTAGTAAATCCTATTGTATCATTCCTTAAGTGTTAAATTAGTCAATGATTAAGGGCTGTTAAGCCCTTTAGATATAACCTGTTGACCAAGTCTGAGGCGAAGTTTGGACTCAGCTGCACCTCGGCTCCATCAGGAATTTAGAAAGTAAGGGGTCCACTCTGAGCCTTGTGACTTTGTGAGAGAATCCCCCTCACTCCTTTGCACCCTTACCCTTTTTTGTCCCTGGTCTCCATGTAAATAATTCTAGATGGATTCTAATATAATTTCCCTTTGTGTGCTTCATCTATGTAGGAAGTAATAGAGTGAAACTTGCCACCAACCTTTAAGTCGTGCTTTTGCCAATTTATATTAAACCTCCTTTTGCTAATACCTCTGATGGTGATCCTTTAAGTCATCTAAACCACTCATTCATGACAGTTAACTGTGATTTAAAGCTGTGTCTATGTAATGCTGTTTCTTTGCAGTCCATCTGCAGAGAATTTAGTATGTACACTGCATAAAAGCAAGGGTGGGCATCTATTTTAAATTTGTCATTTTGACTACCTCTGTACTCAGCAGAAGGAGAGAGGACTTCTGGAGGGTGACTCATCTTGGGATAATATAAGTATCAAAAATATACTGGAGATCTTTTGCTTTCTGAGACCTCTCTCTCTGCAGTAACCACTGAGGCAGCCAAATAAATTATCTTAAATTAGATACTTAAACTTTAGATGGTTTAATTAGGTGAGTGAAAATAATTAGCAACAATATTCTGTTGTGGAAATTCTCATTACTACTGCAAAAAGAAATACTACTTCAAAAGATGACCTCATGAAATATTATCCTGCTGACTGCTTTGTCCAGTGTAACAGAACAAAAATGCTTGTAAAAACAAAATAGGCAGGGTTGCGGGCAATCTACTCTGAAGTGAACTATCTACTATGAAGTGAACAAACGTTGCAACTGATGACCTGTGGTGAATCTGCTTAAAGTGCCAAGGGTTAAATCACTGCAGTATGAGCAAACTAGGTGGTAGGAATTAGCTAGTTTTGCACAGATTAAAAACAGCATGTTGAAAAGGATTTGCTTCAGTTGGGTATCTGCAGCACAGACCTAGAAATGTGTGATTTCTCCCAGCTTCCATAATTATCACGAGTGTTTTATAAAATACATAACCCGTGGATTTGATTGCTTGATAATACTGAGGTTAAGAGTCCAGCAGGTTTCTGAAATAAGTGTACATCAGTTGTTATGGTTCTTATTTTGAGTTGGTTTGTCTGGGCATGTGTAGCTCCACCAACACTTACGACACTGGTGATGTGACTCGGTAGGTCCTGAATAGTGCCTGGGCCAAGCAGCCTTCCTCTCTGTTTTAATTTAGAATTATATACCTCACTGTGCCAGTGAATCCTTGAGCTGTTAACAATCCTGTCACACCAGTACCTATACTATTTATTTTCCATGTCTCTGTACAGACTCACAGCTGGTTTTTGACAGCCTAAGCAGAGGCTGTGCAGCTGTGGTGTCAGAGTTGTCCTATGGGTTCTGGCGCACAGACTGATAAAGCCCTGGTGATGGGGGAACTTGCAGCAGGGTACAGAGGCTTCACTAACTGCATATACATTACTGAGGTGATAGGAGAGAGTGAAATTGGAAAGGGCATAAGATGCCATTCTTCAGGGAATGAACCAGCTACAAAGTTGAGAAGAAACTGTCCTTATGTATCAGTTCTTCCATGACTACTTACCTTGTGGTTTCTGTGGAAATTTCCTTTTCAGCATCTGGAACTGATCACTGTCAAAACCAGATTGCATTAAGTAGATGCTTGGGCTGCTCCTGTATTTGCAGCTCCTGCACTTTGTACAGATGCATATATCTGTGTAAAAAGACAACACACATGTGCTCTGCATTGCCCTGATGTTAGTGAGCACGCAGGGGTAGAAAGTGATTGTAAAAGATGGAACAGTGCCTGCTGATGTTTTTCACCAAATTGTTCAATATTTCACTTATCAACATTACAGATGGAAAACAATCTAATCTTACTTCATTTGTAGAAAGATGGTGATGGTTGCAATGAAAGAATATTGGCACTTTAATCCACTGTCCCAGTTATGGGGTAGTGTACATTTGTCCTCTTGCTTTAGATTTATATTTTCTACTTTAATATCTTTATATTTCTTCCAGTGCCAAGGCTCTTTGTCTAGTGACTGGTTATCAGTCATCTTAGCACCAGTAGGAGTTATTTTTTATTTTTCCTATTTATTATGTTGACTTTCCTTTTAGAGCTCCTCTCTTTTGCATTTGAAAAATATACAAAACTGATTTCTCTCCTAACACATCACATAGCTCAAACTTTTTTTGAAACAAAAATGTCAAGAGGACATGTTTTGGCACTTAGAAAAAGGACTCAGTCATTAAAAGCTTTCCTTCATGTGTGAATTTGTAGGAGTTAAAGTTACTACCTTCAAGATAGAATAACTACGGTGATGCAAAAATGATGCCTATGAGAAGCCACTGACTGGATCAAGTTAGCCCTGGCTTACATCCAGGAAACTCCCTTGTTTCTCAGTCAGAAAGTTTCAGAACCATTTGATCCTCTTTATTTGGATGTGAAATCCCACTTTCCTCTTTGCCTCCCTACAATCAGGAGATACTATTTATTATTTTCCTATCAGTATAACAGAAATGCAGGAAATACCTTAAAGAAAATCAGGATAGGCTTTTGCTATGAGCCCTGGAAAATTCCAGGCTAGAACATACAGGTCACAGAATCACAGAATATGCTGTGTTGGAAGGGAACCACAAGGATCACTGAGTCCACCCCTTAGCCCTGAAGCTAAGGACTAAAATTTTTGTAGACTTTTCAATTTGCTTGAGCACTGCCTTCAGATTAGCGAAATCTGCACTATTCCGAGATAGCTGGGATGTCTTGGATGAAACTGCTAAATAGATGTGGATAAGCAAATTAAGAGGATAAACTGTTCAGAAGTTCTATAGAACCGAATTCTGATAGTCATAATTCTTAAGGACCTTACAAAAAATACCTTCTGTGTAGCAAGCCAGCGTGAGAACAAGAAGAGAAAGGCCTGAGGAATGTCTAGATGACCTTGTATTGTTTTCTCTAAGCCCTGATTTACTGCCCGGGGATGAGCTGAGCTCTCCAGTTTGCAATTCACCTTTCGGGGGTGTAAAAAAGGGGTAACTTGAAACTCCAAGGTCTCTGTGTGTGTGATGTCTGGCTGGGACAGGCCAGCTTGTGAGAGTGATTGATGTGTGACTTGCAGCTGTGTTCTGCCTTGATTTGCCTAACCACTCCCAGTGGGAAGTGAATGATATAAAACCTCTGGATCATGGGGAATAAAGTGATTTCTGTCTATCAAGGCAGAAGTCCGTGAATCATTCTGTCACACTTCTGTAAGACATACAAGAGAACTGAGACGGAAATATCATGACAAGAGGTCTTATTTTTATCTCATCACAGACAATGTGCTAGGAGTTTGCAAGATAGGTACTATATCAGCTCCCAGCATTGTCCCCATTCTGTGCAATATTTTGTGGTAAAGACAGGAACCCACTATTTAAGTGGTAAATAGTGTCCACACAGTTGACCTCTGCTAGCTGTGTTTGCAGACTATTGCTAACGCAACAGCAGCAGAAGAATTTTCTGTTTGAGTCGTCAGCTGGTAATGGTAAATTCCAAGTAATATAAATAGATAAACATCTTGGAGATGGTAAATATTCAACATCTGTGAAAACTGATAGCTAAGTAGAAGAAAGAGACATAGATGTATGTTCCCCGGGGCAAGACAACTGAAATTATCTGTCACTTTTGATAGCCACTACCTGGGAATCAATGTCCAGGCTATGCACAGCACATGCACTATGATCTTCAGGCACCGAGGAAGAAAAGGAGGACCTAGGAAACACCAACGGGGAAGAGAGTGAGGCTGTGTGTGAAATAGAGAAGAGGATTGCAGGCATGCTGGGGGAAAGAAAAAATGATGATCCATAAAAAGGCAAATTGTATATATTTTCCTAAGCATAGAATAAGTGCTGTACTTCTAATGCCATAGAGAGTGTTATGCCAGGTCCCTGATACTTCAGGGAGATCTTTTTCCAGTGACCTGTTCCTGCAGACTGAGTGGGTCATTCTCCATTCCCATCTGGAACAAAGCTACTCAGAAATCCAGCTTTCTACACCACAGAAGGCACTGCTAGCTTTATATCTACACAGAGCTGGAAGGAATAGTTTTGAAACATCTGTGTGGAGTAATAGGGACAGAGAGGAAAGGATAACGTCTGGTTATCTTTTCCTTCTGTTTTTACTTTATTTAAATTCTCTAGTCGATCTAAAACTCCAGAAATATAAATACTTGTGTTATAAATACCTATAACAAATACAAGACACACTATCTTGTAAGGTTTTGCTCTCCTGAAACTTTGGGCTACTTATCTACAATTCTAATTGCAAGGAATAAGCCAAAAACTGAGAAAAGAAACTGGTCAACCAAGTCATGGAACTGTTATAGGTATCATACTAAAAGGCAAAAGTTTAGCCTGAATATGTGAATGCTGCCTCAAAATGTTTTTCCAGCTGACTGTCAAAGGCTTTTTCTCTTTTAAATAAGACTCCCAGTGCTTGATAGATTTTTTCATAAATTTCAATCCTGACTTTTTTTTGTGGCTCATGTAGTGCTGTTACCATCCTGTTCTCTGTGTCTGTTGTCCAAAATTGTAATAGCTTGTCTGTACTACTTCTTTTGTTTTAAATGTTTGTTTTTATAAATCCTATGTAAAAAAACCAAAAAATCCTTCATTATGTTTCTAAACTTTCAGGAATTATTAAAGTGCAAAGAAATGAAAAAATATGAATGACTCACAATCAATTTATTCTTTGTTTTTTTTCTTTCAGTCTTGGCAATAAAATTAAGTAACAAATATCCCCTGTAACACTTTGAAGTTCTTGCTGCAATATGTGAAGAACATTTCACTGGAAGTAACTTTTTATTAGTATGGTAACAGAGATAAAAATGATGGATTTTTAAAACTTTAGTTTTATAAGATCGGTTTTAAATTCAGTATGTAGTTTGACAATATTCTCTAAAGATATTTAAATGCCCTTTTCCTTAAAATAATGTATTGTTCAAAGGTTAGAACTTCAATGTTTGGAATGTCGATGAAGCAAGCCTTGTAATACAACGTGCTAATTAAAATAACACCAACTAGGAACCAATCCTGTGTCTCTTACGCTTCTACCACTGTAAATGTGTGGAATAAGAAATAGCAATACTTTGCCTCCTAGGGTCAGGATGTAGGTGTTTTTATAGTATTAGTCACAGAACTGATGGCATATCAAACTATTTTTGGTGCATTTTGAGCTGTTTATGCCACACAATCCTTCAGACATGCTGGTTTGTGTGTGTATATTGAATTGCTTCTATAAGACTATGGCTCTTGCACAGCACTGCAATACTAACACAACAATAAGAAGAAAGAAAGATAATTTGCTGCCTTTATACAAATGGTCTCAGCCAAAGATTTATCCAGCACGCATAAAGTCTAATTATATTTTTTTTTTTTAAATAAGCCAGTTCCAGATATTTGAAGAAATCTGAGTAACTCAGCCCTAGTCAGGATTGTGTAGGAAGCACAGCTGGACTCCAGACACTGACTCACTCTCCAATTACCACTACCCAGATTTTTTTCCAACAGGCTCTTTTCTGCCAATAAATCTTCCAGCTTTCCATAAGTACTGTCAGGCTGAGATCACATCGATGTAGACATAAATACTAAATCTGTGTCCACGCCCATAAGGAGGAAAGTAAGACAAGAAATTTGGAACTAACTAGCACCAATAAAAGCAAAAGAACAACTGGGAAATATACACACAACTTAGGAACTTCTTTGTGCAGATCACAGTGGAAATATTCTGTCTCTGTGTTTACCAGGCTGCCCTCTGTAAGTCTTCTGTATTTCCGTTGCAAGCAGGGGGGGAAAGAATTTATACTAAGAAAAGCTACCCTTACTTAAAAGCAACAAGACAATAAAATTTGACTTTGTAAGATATTACAGCTAAACTGCAGGGAACCCCCCGCTACGTTTTGATAAATATATTAAAAGAAACTGTAGTCTCTACTAGCCCCAGTCTTGCTACTGTATGTGAATAAATAATTATTGATCTTGTTTGCAATGTCCTGCTGCAAATTTCAGATATGTAATATGTGCTTGTGACCATAGCTTGTGGACTTTACTAAGTTTGGGCACAACCAGATCTCCCTTTTCCTTCAAGCTTACTCCAAAAAATTTGGATTTGAGTTTAACTGAAAGATCCCAAGATCCACTTTTTCCTAAACCAGGTACATTAGACTAAGTTTAATTGTAGGGGTCCATACAGTGGATGAATTCTATGACCTGTCATATATAGGAAGTTTAAATATATTTCCTTCTGGCTATAAAGTCTAATAAAAAAACAAAGCAGAAAAATGAAAATTTAGAGCCTATTCTATTTTTTCTAATTGTGTGGCCAGTCTCTTTCTGTAGACCAAGAGTAAGCACCTTACGGTCAATACATCATCAGTAGAGCACAATTTAAAACAGACAGTTGTCACTGATGGAAAATGATTAGACAATCACAAAAAGAACATAGAAATTGTAGAATTGAATTTTCAGAGCTATCTAATTTTTAAATATTTTTACAGATATTCAAAGATACTAGTCAGTTGTCTTCCAAGACCTATGCATGGAAAAGACAATATCCCAAAGTAAAAATGTGGCTGACAAACAGGCTAGTAGAGAGTACCAACAACAAAAGCAAATTGATATAAAAATTCTGTTGGTCAGCTAGGCATTTTTTTCAGTCTTTTTGAAGATCAAAAATGTCAGAAAGAATGAGTTCTTTTGCTGCTAGTGAAAACTCCTCAATATTCGGGGTATTACACTTGAACTTTGAAGAGTCTGTCATAGCAACCTTAAAAAAAGAAGTTAATGTGTCCAACTTTAGCTTACTGAGGGAGACAGCAACCTTATGAGTGAATGCAGATATTTTTCTCAGGCTCTGAGAAAAATGCTCAGTTAAAATCACTGAAGTAAAACACTACGAAGAAGGATAAATGCAATGGGAAGTTATGCTACTCTTTTGCCTCCAACGTCAATAATCTGTAAGAGCAAATGTATTTTTAATTATCTAAAGTGTCATTACCTCCTCCCTCTTCTTTTTACATATCACATCACTGAATTTTCAGAAAAGCTCTTTTTCTGATGTGTTCCTTTGAATTTCAGTACTGTCAGGAGACTGCACCAGAAAGGTGCTGCTGTTCCCTACTTGGCCTATGCCTACATTTGGAGGAGCAGAGGACTGGAAGGTGGGAGCTCTGCTTCTCTTCCTGGGACACTGAACTCCTTGGATGGCAAGGCTGAGGTGGAGCCATGATAAAGAAGAGGGTCTAGATTGTTTCAACTGCAACTGCTGAATGGGAAGTTGTGGCAATGGATTTGCCATATGCAGGATGGAAGAAGTCCTGTCAGA